>NC_056739.1:1810441747-1810584247 GCF_019279795.1 Protopterus annectens | reverse complement strand
TTTCCAAAGTGAGTACTAACACACACATCCCGCAATCCATCTCCCTCTCTTTCTTTAAATCATGCCTGTCTCTACATCCGTATTATTAAGTAACACATACCTGACTGACTTGCAGATGGAGATACGTTAAATTAAAAGACTTCAATCAAACTCTTAGAAGCATATATCCGTACAGGTTCCTTTCCAGAAACAATTTCAGGCATTTTTATAATTATGTCCAAATAAAACATAAAAGTGAATCAAGCAATGAGGCAAAATGTATAATCAGACTGTGGGCTGATGCCGGTTTTGGCCTCTTGAAAAATAGACCTTTGTATAAATAAGACTATATGACTTGACACAATATATAAATACATAATACTTTGAACTATTACTTTAAATGCCAATGGAGAGAATAATGTATTCAGTGGGAATCTTTCTGATTGGTTGTTAGTCTAATACTTTGTATTATTCAAAGCATACGTATGAGTTAAAACCTTTGAACATCTGATGAAGTAGTGTCTCAACTGTGAAAGCACTCATGTGGTAATTTTAATAAAAGATTTTTATACCGCCTCATTGTTTGATTCACTTTTATGTTTTTTAGACATATTTCTTGGTTTTAAGTGAATCATTTATCCTTCATGCCATAATTATTGTTGGTTGCTATTTTTATAAATATGACTGAAGTATTATAGTCAGAAAGGATTAATCCTTTAAAAAGTCTTTTAATTTTATATGAAATCAGTTTTAAAATAATGAAACAACATTTCTCCTATTCTAGAGGCCTTCAGGACAGTTGTTTGGCTAACACTGTCATATGATTAGTAGAGTAACTATACTAGCCAAACAATTACTTTCAGCTTTCCTTGTAAATCAGTGACAACTACGTCAGGAATAACAACACCTGAATTAACCATAACAGCTCTTTTCTCATTTATCAACATATATCCCAGTCCCGATCAACTATTGCATCAGCCAAGGCTGGTCTGGCAGTTGGCTTAGGTTATTAAGGAGTTTTTAATGAGCTGTTTCTTGAGGCCCAGTGGTACAATATTTGATTCTCTGTGCTTCCATTTGCCTAACTGTATGAGTCTGAGCAAGTCAGTTAACCAGACACCACTCCTGGGCTGAGTCTGAAAAAGGTCCATTTAGATCAGTGCTCTACCCTGGAAAACAAATACAAATAAATAAACCACATGCATACAACAAACATAAACAATCCACATACGTACGTCAATTTATTGACAATGCTTTCATATGAAAACATACAAATCACAAAAAAATAGTCTTGCATGTAAATGTTACACATTGGGCAACATTTATTACTCAGTCAATTATCTGAAAACAGCTGACAATATACTTCACATTTATCAACATATTCATATCAGAGTATATGCAATGTAACCCATCACTGCAGTAAAATCAAGCTACCACTATATCCCATTTACAACACTGGCATAAAAAAAATAAAGTTAGCAGTGATGAATATTAATAACAACTGCAAACTCCTGGACACTTGGTTTGTTATCACAATAATCCCTTATCATAAAAATAAGAGAAACATGGTTAAAAATTATTTCTCTGCTTCAAACTATATACAGCAAAATTACTCATGGTGCATGGATAATTAAGCCACATTAAGAATATGTGGGAGACTTTACTTTTTATTTCCAAAAAAAAAAAATCTACTCTAAGGAAATTCCTTAAAAGATAATGCACCAAACTGGCTAAAAGCACACATCACACTTCACAAATGCACACATATCCATATAGGAGTTATCTATATATCATAGGTTCATAGGTTCATAGGTAGGTACTAGGCTATCGGCCCTAGGGCCCATACAAACCTAGCCAAAAAATGTACACTGGCTTTCGCCACCCAAGAAAATTATTTTCCTGTGCCCCTGTCGAGCAGAGCCACAGAAGTGATCCTTGGGGTGAATTTCCCATTTCCCATCCAATCATCAAGATTTTTCTTGAAGAGTGCTAATGAGGAGCTCTGTTTGACATAGATAGGTAGTCTGTTCCAGAGTATGGGAAGTCTCTGGGACAGGAATATGTCCCTCCAGCATGTTCTGTTTATTGTGGTGACAAGGTTAAGGTCCCTAGAGCGTGTAGCTCAAAGGGATTGGGATTTCTTTAAGTGGAGCATATCCAACAGCTCTGGGTTTGACATAGCTTTGTATGTTAGGCAGAAATCGCCCCTGAGTAGGCGATATGCGATGGAGTAAAGCTGTAGTTTTTTGAGATGGTCTGCATAGGGCATCTGTTTGAGGCCAATAATCCTCTTTGTGAGGTATTTCTGTGGTCTTTCCAGTTGTTGTAGATGTCTTGTGAGGTACATACCAAAAGGGGCGTTGTACTCTATAATGGGTCTAATGAGTGATGAGTAGAGGGGAACAATTACCTCTTTTTTTCTGGATGAGTATCCTTTTGTGATGAGATGAGCCACATAGAAAGATTTCCTGACCACTGTGGCGATGTGATTATCAAAGGAGAGACTACTGTCCACCTGTGTCCCAAGGTCTCATCACATTTTTGGCATTAAGTAGACTACCAGCTATGTGGTAGTTCATGGGTACAGAGTTTTTACCAAAGGGGATGACAATACACTTTTTGGCATCGAGCTTCAGGACATGGCTTTGACACCAGGTATCTGTCTCAGTGAAGCCCTTTTGTAGTTTGTCCACATCGTTAGGCGTTTCGATTATGGCTCCTAGTTTGAAGTCATCTGCAGACTTTGTTAGCCAAAGACCTTCTGTGTTGGCCTGCACTTCAGAGAAGTAGATACCAAACAGGAGAGGACCCAGGACTGAATCCTGTGGTACTCCACTTGTCACTGGTCTGATGTCGGATTTGGAATCTGCTACTTTCACAGTGTGGGTTCTGCCCATGAGCCACTTGGCAACCCATCTTGTGACATAGGGATTTATACCTAGTTTAGTGAGCTTATCTATAATTCCAGAGTGGGGGATGGTGTCGAAAGCCTTGGTGAGATCTAGATAAGCTGTGTAAACAATTTTACCCTCATCTATGGCTTTGGTGACTGCTTCAAAGAAGTCAATCAGGTTTAGGAGACATGATCTGCCTTTTACAAATCCAAACTGAGTAGGGTCCAGAGTTTGGAGATTACCAATGTCTTTGTTTATGAGTTCCACGATGATACGTTCCATGGCCTTGCAGACCAGGCTCGTCAGGCTAATGGGGCGGTAGTTCCCGAGGTCTGTCGTGGCTCCCCCTTTGTGGAGTGGGATAACTGTCGTGGTGCGTTATTCAGTGGGTACAAAGCCTGAGGTGAGGCTATGATTGAACATGGTACTTAGGTAGGGTGCCAGTTCATTCTGTAGTTCGTGTAGAACGCAGCCTGGGATATTGTCAGGTCCCATGGATGCTGTGTTCTTGGCTTTGGAGAGTGTGTTTTTTACCTGTGCAGCTGTGATTATAGAAACTTTACATTCTTCCGGTATAGAGATGGCCCCTCTAGGGGGTGAGAGGGAGGTAAAGTTAGCACTGAACCTATCTGCTAGGATGTTGCAATATCAGTTGATTCTGTATATTTAGTGCCGTTATGCTGTAACTCAGAGCAGATCTAAGTGTTCCCATTTAGATTCTTGACATAGCTATAGAATGCTTTGTGGTTGTCTTTAGAGTCAGTGGCAATTTTGTTTTTGTAACTAGCTTTGGAGGATTTTATCATGGAGCTCAGCTTCTTACTGAGGTTGACCAGGGAGTTCCTCCAGTCATGGGATTTTACTCTTTTTTTGCAACAGTTTCTTTCTTCTGTTGTAGAGTTTGTTTATGGTAGAGGACCACCAGATTGGCTTCATTTTTTTGGTGGATAACATCTTGGTTCTATTAGGGATAGCATGATCCATGCACTCATGTAAGTGCTTATAAAGTGCATTTGTGTAGGATTCGGCAGTCATACCTCTATTGTCCGTCTGCATGGATGTCATGACGTTTGCCACTTCTGTCTTAAGAAGTGTGAAGTTGGCTTTTCAGAAGTTTTTTACAATGGTTTCCCTGATTGGGGCTAGGGGTGGGATGTGGATGTCTAGGCTGATTAGCTTGTGGTTGGATCTGACCAACGAGGAATTGACCTCTGGTGTGGAACACCGGCTGCCCATGTTGGTAATGACCAGGTCTAGGATATTGCTGCCCCTGGTGGGGGTGTGAATAAGTTGATCCAAGGCATTGGAATTTATGAATTCTAGAAAACGTTGAGCAAAAGAGTTGGTACGAGTAGTTTTCCCAGTTAATGGTGGGGTAGTTGAAATCGCCCATTATTAGGGTGTTGGGTTGTACCCTAATACTTTCCAGTGTATCAAGAAATGAGGAGTGTGAATCCTGGGGCATGGTGGGGGTCTGTAGCAAGCTACAATTTGGATTGCGGTCTTGCCCAGAGTTAGTTGCACTTGGATAAACTCGGATGCATTATGCTGTGCAACTAGCCTGGAGGTGTGGATATCCTTAATGAATATGGACACGCCTCTGCCTTTAGTGCTTCTTTCTGGGTTAGGTGGCCGAAAGGTGTGGTATGAATTTAAGCCTGGTAATGCAGGAGTGCTCTCTGGAGCTTTGAACCAGGTCTCTGTCACTGCACAGATGTCAATGTTCTCCATTTTAAGGAGTGCCTCGAGTGAATACATTTTGAGGTTTAGACTTCTAGCATTGAGTAGCATTACCCTCAGATTTTGCTTGCTTGTACTTGTTACGGTGGTGAATTTGTCATTTGAACCTTGCCTAAAAAAGGCACTACAGGGGTGGCAAGAGCCTTAGCCAGTATCCAGAATCCTAAGGGTGACAGGTGCAGGCCATCTCTGGCAAAGCATTGTGGACTTTCGATCATGTTGTCCCAGGCAGACAAATACTGGATCCCCTTAGAATGACACCAGAAGCTTAGCCAATTGTTGAAGTCAATCATTTTGTCCTTGTACTGTGGTATCATTCTGGGTGATGGCAGGATGCTACTCAGGGTTAGGGTCATACCTGCCTGGGATACAAGATTGGAGAGCTCCTCCATGTCTCTTTTCATGTAGTCCAGGGAGGTACGTCTCAGGTCATTCACATCAACATGGACAATGACAGTGTCATATTTGTTCTTATTGTGGAGTGACCTGAGTGCATGCATTATGTGGCGGATCCTAGCACCTGACAGGCAGCTGACAGTAACTTTCTCCTTGTTTAGTCTAGTGAGTGGAACATCAGTGTGCCTGACTATAGAGTCACCTATGACTAGAGTGTTGGGTACGTTGTTATGCCTTATGGGTTGTGGTTGAGTGGCACACTGAGTTTGTGGGCTATGTGTCATTTGGGTTGTGTTGGGGGGTGGAGTTTGCTTGCGTTTATGCTTTGGATGTCCCTGATGCTTGGGCAGGTTTTTAAAGAGATCCTCCGTGAATGTAGGTGTGTGTTTTGTGTTTCTATGTGTGTGTTTTGGTGGTGTAGGTTTTGAGGGACTATGTGATGAGTGTAGTGTGGTGCAAGTGTTTACCTTCTCCTCTTGACTGTCTAGTCCAGTCTTGGGTGAAGAGAGCTTTGCTTCCAGTTTGGCTATATAAGTGCATCTCTCACAGGTTGTAGTGTTGGGTGGTAGGAGGAGAGGGTTGTCTGTGTACATGAGGCAATTGCTGCATTGCCCCAAGATGCCCAGATTCATCAGGTAGACAGGAGAAATCACTGGGAGCTGACCCTTAGACATGCCTGGATAAGTGCTTATTTATTAAGTAATAAAAACTGCTTTCCACTAGACAAGTGAGGAAAGTTGAGTGCTGTAGTAATTTGCAGCTTATGTAGCGCTTACATTGAGTTCTGAACAAGTGCTTAGTTCAAAGAAACAGATTTGAGTGCTGAAACTAGAAAACTGTATAGTTGTAAGAACAAAAAAAAACTAAACTAGAAGGCTTCCCTCCAACACAGAAGGGCTTGGGGGCTCAGAAACCTACAAACAGTCTATACCACTTAACAGGAAAAGCAGGAAACAAGCGTAATTTTTTTTTCTGTTTCCCAGATGCTCTCTTTGTACACAGTAGGAGTGCCTGAAATCAGAATATTATCTCTCTGCACTCAGTTGAGTGAGCAAATGAGATGGGCCCAGAAGGAGTATCCAAACACAAATTTACAAGAGGGGCGGGCAGTTTCAAGGCCACGAAGATTAACACCAAAACAAAAACAGGCAGGGTGGGTGGGACTAACTGAAGAGCAGAGTCAAAACTTCCAGTTCAGTTAATATTCCTGCAACACAGTTAAATCAATTTAAAAACTGTATTATTTGAAAAAAAGTGCAGATAAAGGTACTTAAATTCTCTTATACGTCCAGTTGAATACAGCTAGATCTTAGCCGGCCAAAGCTGAGGTTTTTAAGCAGAAAATATTTCAAACTGTACCACTTAAATAGGCAAGGACAGGAAATCAAAGAATGTGGCTGCCCCACACCTGCAATTACTCACAAATAATAAAATTCAAGCAAGCACTAACTGAAGAGCAGAGTCAAAACTTCCAGTTCAGTTAATATTCCTGCAACACATTTACATCAATTTAAATACTGTATTATTTGAAAAAAGTGCAGATAAAGGTACTTAAATTCTCTTATACGTCCAGTTGAATACAGCTAGATCTTAGCCGGCCAAAGCTGAAGTTTTTAAGCAGAAAATATTTCAAACTGTACCACTTAAATAGGCAAGGACAGGAAATCAAAAAATGTGGCTACCCCCACACCTGCAATTACTACCAAATAATAAAATTCAAGCAAGCACTGACTGAAGAGCAGAGTCAAAACTTCCAGTTCAGTTAATATTCCTGCAACACAGTTACATCAATTTAAATACTGTATTATTTGAAAAAAAGTGCAGATAAAGGCACTTACATTTTCTTATACATCCAGTTGAATACAACTAGATCTTAGCTGGCCAAAGCTGAGGTTTTTAAGCAGAAAATATTTCAAACTGTACCACTTAAATAGGCAAGGACAGGAAATCAAAGAATGTGGCTACCCCCACACCTGCAATTACTAACAAATAATAAAATTCAAGCAAGCACTGACTGAAGAGCAGAGTCAAAACTTCCAGTTCAGTTAATATTCCTGCAACACAGTTACATCAATTTAAATACTGTATTATTTGAAAAAAGTGCAGATAAAGGTACTTAAATTCTCTTATACGTCCAGTTGAATACAGCTAGATCTTAGCTGGCCAAAGCTGAGGTTTTTAAGCAGAAAATATTTCAAACTGTACCACTTAAATAGGCAAGGACAGGAAATCAAAGAATGTGGCTACCCCCACACCTGCAATTACTATCAAATAATAAAATTCAAGCAAGCACTGTCTGAAGAGCAGAGTCAAAACTTCCAGTTCAGTTAATATTCCTGCAACACAGTTACATCAATTTAAATATTGTATTATTTGAAAAAAGTGCAGATAAAGGTACTTAAATTTTCTTATACGTCCAGTTGAATACAACTAGATCTTAGCCGGCCAAAGCTGAGGTTTTTAAGCAGAACATATTTCAAACTGTACCACTTAAATAGGCAAGGACAGGAAATCAAAGAATGTGGCTACCCCCACACCTGCAATTACTAACAAATAATAAAATTCAAGCAAGCACTGACTGAAGAGCAGAGTCAAAACTTCCAGTTCAGTTAATATTCCTGCAACACAGTTAAATCAATTTAAATACTGTATTATTTGAAAAAAGTGCAGATAAAGGTACTCATTCTCTTATATGTCCAATTAAATACAGCTAGATCTTAGCTGGCTAAAGCTGAGGATTTTAAGCAAAAAATATTTCAAACTGTACCACTTAAATAGGCAAGGACAGGAAATCAAAGAATGTGGCTACACCCACACCTGCAATTACTAACAAATAATAAAATTCAAGCAAACACTGACTGAAGAGCAGAGTCAAAACTTCCAGTTCAGTAAATATTCCTGCAACACAGTTAAATCAATTTAAATACTGTATTATTTGAAAAAAAGTGTTGCTAAAGGTACTTAAATTCTCTTATACATCCAGTTGAATACAGCTAGATCTTAGCCGGCCAAAGCTGAGGTTTTTAAGCATAAAATATTTCAAACTGTACCACTGAAATTGGCAAGGACAGGAAATCAACGAATATGGCTACCCCCACACCTGCAATTACTAACAAATAATACAATTCAAGCAAGCACTGACTGAAGAGCAAAGTCAAATCTTCCAGTTCAGTTAATATTCCTGCAACACAGTTACATCAATTTAAATACTGTATTATTTGAAAAAAAGTGCAGATAAAGGTATTTAAATTCTCTTATACGTCCAGTTGAATACATCACCTCCCTTAACAAAACCATCATTAGACCTCAACCCCATACTAAGTTACTTACTGTCACTATTGATGATGAACTAAAATTCAACATACATATCAATCAATGCATAAAAAACACAAAAAACTTGGTCTCCTGTACCGTAATCATAAATTGCTTTCACCCTCCACCAAACCCTCCCTTGCCCTGTCTCTTCTCTTACCCTGGCTTCTGTATGCAGCTCCAGTCCTTACTAACCTTCAGTCATCTCTTTTTTCCAAATTAGAGCAAACATACAATAAAATAGCTAAATTTACTTCCAATCTCCCCTGTAAGTCCCACCACTGCATTGCCCTTAAGTCATTACAATAGCCTGAATTCCCTAAACAACTTTTTCCACAACTGCATATTACACACTCAATTACAATAGCCTGAATTCCCTAAACAACTTTTTCCACAACTGCATATTACACACTCAATTCTTTATAATGCCACTTCCTGCCCCTCCATCTCTAATATAATATCTCAATATAACCCCCAACATCAGCTTCATGTATCTGACAAACATCTTCTGGACATCTACAAACTGTCAAAAATATTGGAAAGTCCCTATATAAATACTCTGTAGCCCACACCTGGAACTCCCTTCCTCTAAATATAACAAGTATCCCCCATAAGTTTCATTTCAAACTTGAACTTAAACACTACCTACAAAAGATATGGTCCTGTCCTTGTCAGGGTCCAACCTCATGTCTAATTACTTTCTTCCTAACTCTATTTTCTTACTCTAATTATTTTTCTCTTTTCTTTCTTCTTTCTCTAATGATACTATTACTGTATACCTTTATCTTTTTCCTGTAAATATCTTTGCATATGGATATCTTGCTGTTACTGTATTTATATACTGAAACTAGTGCACAACTATATAATATAGTTGACTTCATTTTGATGCATAAGTTCTTGTTTATATACCTACTGTAATTTTAGCTCTTTCTTGCATGTCTGTAATTGTATTTGGAG
This sequence comes from Protopterus annectens, assembly GCF_019279795.1. Taxonomy (NCBI): domain Eukaryota; kingdom Metazoa; phylum Chordata; order Ceratodontiformes; family Protopteridae; genus Protopterus; species Protopterus annectens. The sequence goes on along the minus strand of NC_056739.1, from coordinate 1,810,574,969 downwards.
CTTTTCTCCTCGGGTCTCCAATGAAAATGGGCCCTTGGCTCAGTTGGACCAACCAGCTTAACAAATGACAATAAATAAATATACCCAGACCCTCCTCTCGTAGTCTGTATGAACAAACATTTAAAGTACTATATCCCAATGGCATATCTAAATATATTAGTCTAATGGGTGAATTTACCTTGATAACATTATGCCCAGTAAATATATCCTAAATGGTTTGATACAACTGGTAAATCAACCCATAAGAACCAATAAGACATCTGCAACATTAAAGCACTTTGTCTTAGTTCCTACCAAATTTATAACAGTCACAAATGGGGACTGTTTGACCTCTGCACAAATGGCAAGGCAAAACCATTATCTACAGTATATACATATGAAGTTCCTATACTGCCAGAAGTAAAAGCCCATATATTTCATCAGAGAAAATAATATTCACTTGTAAAGTTTTGTCACTACAATGTTGTGTGTTTATTCAATTCACATGGTTGTTTCAAAATCAGGATTCAGCTGCAATGAAATTCACAGGGGTAGAAAAAGAAACCTAGTTGCATTTTATAGACAGTTATCCTGCTGTTACTACCTAAAGCCTTCATAAATAAATTTGAAATTAAAATTAAGAAATACTTTCATATACAGGCAACAGAAGCTTTTGTGCATAAGTCTTTACTGGCACGTTGGCATTTTATATCAATTGTAGTTTTCACTGTTGCTCTTATGCTGAACATATGCTTAGTATGCAGAAAATGAACATGACCTAGCAAAAAATACTGAACTGCCATTACATCAGAAATAAAAACCTCACTATATCATCCAGAATATATATGAATATATATATATATATATCTATAGTGGATATAAAAAGTGTACACATCCCTGTTAAAATGCCAGGTTTTAGTGATATAAAAAAATGAGACCACAATAAATAATTTCAAAACTTTTCCCACCCTTAATGTGACATAACCTGTATAATTCAATTAAAAAACAAACAAATCTGTTAGGGAAAAATATAAAAAATAAAAAAATACAATATGCTGGTTGCATAAGTGTGCACACCCTTAAACTAATACTTTGTTAAAGGACCTTTCGATTTAATTACAGCATTCAGTCTTCTTGGGTAGGTGTCTACCAGCATGGCACATCTTGACTTGGAAATATTTGCCCACTCTTCTATAACTGGTTTACATTGTGAATGCTGTTTTCAGCTCTTGTTCAGTGTGTAGAACAGCAGTGTTGGCCCAGGATGCTTCCTTTATGATCTGTAATTAAATCAAACTCCAAACTCCTTTTCACAGAAAACTATGTATTTTTACTTGTAACATGCCATGGTTATACTGCTATGCTTTCAAGTTGCTAAGGATTTGTGTAAAATTTAGAGTCATGCAGCAGCAGAAACTCTGAAGTTAGAATTGAAGATTCATGCATGTTTTGTTGCAGAAAACACTTTTTATATCATCTGAAAGCTTTGTACTGAAATATCAAAAGGTGATAGGTATATTGCCTTTAAAGATCTGCTCCAGTGGCGTTTGTTCATATGCTTTTACTGTCACAGTCTAACATATTGCATGAGCTTTCTTTTAATTTTCTTTTTTTTTTCTTTGGAGGGTGTTGTGCTAAACCTCTGCTCAGCAGGCTGATTACAGTAATGCCACTAGAATATTTCTTCATTGAGTTGTCATTACAACAGAAGTAAAGAAGTAGAAATTTTCCATACATTGCCAAAACAATAAATAAATAATTACCAACATGCCACACCTATTATGCTAAATATTTGAGCAACTTAAGTAGTGGGATCACATTTTTATTGCTGTTTCAAAACTTTGCTCAGTTTGTAGAGTGCAGTCATGTCATAGAATATTTATTTACTCAGTTTTTATTATATGAGAAGTAATAACACTATATATATGTTTACTTAATAAATCACCAGAAAATATGTATATTCATGTCACGGCTACAATGCCATTCTTTAAAGCAGCTAAAGATGTGTGGTCAAATTCAGAGGTGTGCTGCACTGAAAGCTCTTATAACAGCAATATTATTGGGTTTTGTAGATGAATATACTTTGTGACTATCTGAAATATAAGGGGGGCAAAGCTATAACCTTTAAAAGCCAGGCCCCATTAGTTTTAGTTCATAAGCTTTAACTGCCATAGTTGGGAAGTTTGGATTTAAACTCAGCTTTTGTTGGGGGAAGGGCTGTGCTGAACTTTTGCTTATAACTTTGAGTATATTAGTGGCACAGAATATTTCTTTATGTGTATGCATTTTCACAGCTGGATCTACCACCAAAGTGCACTTTGTAGCTGAGGATCATAACATATTATTCTATGTATCTGTGGTAATATTTCATATGCAATGGAAAAAATGGTCCAATATAGCTAGGCACTACCAGTTGTTTTATAGAGGCATTTGAATGCACAGTTTTGCTATTTAACAAAAAAATGTAAAATTTATATATTTTTTTCACACTGACAATCTCTGTGCACATTGGTGTCATATCACTGGTGTGATTTGACACAGTCCATGTTGTGGAGTGATAGGCCAATGAGTTCCCCATATGAAAGAGCAAATGGGATGATGCAGGATGCATCTGAAGAGAATATGTCACAGGAAGATGTTCTGGAATTTTCTGTAGAAAACGCACAAGAAATAGAGAATAAAGAAATGTGCCCTCAGTTTAGAAAGAAAAGATCTAAGGGAAGAGGTACTTGATTTAATAGAGATGGATAGCCATATTAAAATTGATGAAATAAATATATTATAGAAAATCAATAAGACCCAAAATGTTAGAAGTCTGATAAAACAAATCAACACACTAATCAATGCTATTAAAAGAAATTCACATGATATAACAGAAGTTAATGGGATATATTACTGTGCACCAAAATTATTAACAGATAATCTTAATCACAAAAATACAGGCCAATAAAGGAAAGGAAGGGAAGAAATCAAATACCATCTTGGAAGTATCAAATAGAGAAAACAATAAAGCATATAAAGGGATAATTTTCTGTGTATTCTTACTGCGAGCCAGCAAGGACCATGGCCACTGATAGAGGTGGTTTGAGCAAGTAGGATCTCTCTTAGGCCATATTTGAATAGACACAGTGATCCTCCATCTATTCTGGATCCAATTTGACCTAGGTTGAAGGATTGTTTAAAGTCTAAGTTTCTGCAGTTACCTATCTCACATAATGATTCAGTGATCCATGCTTTACAGGTCAATATAAGTACATAAGAAAAGGAGATAGAAACAATAAAGTAACAATCGAATGCATTTAAGAATAGTTATCAGAGCAGCAATTTGTATTTACTGGCCGAATGGAAGACCGAGAGGGGAATAACATTTGTGTATTTTTGGAAAAGTATCTTCCTGAAGCCCTGGGATTAAGTATGTGAACTACTATTGAACAAAAACACAGGGCTCCTCATTCTGTTGCCTTAGCATCCCATCCACCAACCCATATTATTTGTCATCTGACAAACTTTACAGATAGAGAACTCCTTTTAAACTTAATTAAAGGAGGCAGAACATTTCTTTTAGCAGAGCAAAAGGGAAATTTAGATCAAGATTTTTCACTATCAGTGTTATTATTTCTTTATTTATTTATTACATTTGTTTACTGGGATGGTCCACTGGGTCTAGGTGAGCCCATTTTCAGTGGAAGACCAGGGAGAAAAGCTCCACATAAAATTACAGTACATACAAGAAAATAACACACATTATAGAATAAAATACAGTTACAATGGAGTAAAACATTGACGTTGACACTAATACATAGTTTATACAGCCACATTACATTACAAATAATATAATCACGATGGTTCAATGTTATGTGCATAATTACGTACTACTGCATTCTGTAGAATTATTAACATTAATAGTAGAATTGGATGATTGTGAAACAGCATTAAAAGATTAAATGTTTTTGGGTTGTAGTTATATTAATGTGGAAAGACTTTGAACAGATCTGCTCTGTTATAAAAACAACATTTCAGCATATTTTAAGTATTCAGCCACCTTGACTATTCTTTTTAACAAGGAGAAACATTAGTTTGTATCTCTAGTTTAAGCTACAATTTTCTTACCAAAGAATAGACGTATGACTTCATTATTAAAAATGGTTCAAAGGAGTTCAATACATACCTGACAAGTGTATGACTCCATAGCCACTGAAACTATGCAATAGGAGCCTTCTTCATGGGAAGTCCACCACTGCTCTAGTCAAATGGCTAGAGATCAATGGATAAGGTTAGACGCTTACTTCACCTAGCAACAGGATATAGAATAGCACTCTATGCCATAATATTATGTAAAAGGAAGTGTAGTGAGAAGTCATTCATTCATTCATTCATTCATTCATTCATTCATTCATTCTCTCTCTGTGTCTTCTTTATAATAATTAGGGTCTCAGTTTATACAGCTAATTCTGCAACTCCGAATAAGGTAATGTTTATAACTAAAGAATAAATTAATGACAGATGAAGTTCATTATGTCGGAAAATTGCATTCACTTGTAAAGAGTATGCGACACCTGCTCTATGTCAACCTGGACCTCAAAAGCAAATAGTCTTGACAGATTTGTTAATCTTCTGATATGAGGAAGAGTTATATAGCACATGTGTTTCTATGTGCAGAAAAGTTAGTTGTCCACTATTGAATCTGCCCTGTTCTACAGTTTTTAATTACAAACCTACATTATGTGAACCATCAGTGAGACGTCTCATCTCATTCAGCATAGACTTTAATAGTATTTATTCTTTGCATCAATAGATCTGCCTTTGTAAACTGAATTTAATGAAATGGAATGATCTCTCACGCATCCGGATTTACACACATAACAATTGGAGTTTCAGTTATTTAGCACTGTGGGGAGACAGAAATGTAACAAATAACAATCTAAGATGTTTTTTGCTAATATGGTATATACTATACCTGAATAACTGTTGTCTTTTTGTATACCTTCTTGAAAAAAGTTGCCATCAATTCCTCCACTTTGTTCCTGGACATTAAAATAAGCCAAAATGTCCCAAATGCCATACCAAACATTGGTGGATTATAGCTTCTTCTTTACAAAGCTCTTAAATTAATGTGTTACTGTGTCACATCCAACTTGGTACCACTTACAAACACTTACAAAAGAAGTTACCACCATAGAACCCTCTCACAATTCTCTCGCACAAACACTCCATATCCACAGCTTCTTAGATCAAACATAAACAATGTTATCCTTGAAGCATAATATTGCTTTGCTATAACAGTCCAGTAAATTTTGAGACCAATACATTTTCATCTCAAACTCCTAATTCATTCAAATTCCTTAGCCTCATCTTCTCTCTAGATAGCTGCAAATAGTCTAGCTTCTCCATCTTCACTCCACATTTAGGACTTCTATTTATTTTCTAACACTTGCTGTCAGTGCTTGCATCCCTTACTGAAACTCCTCATGATTAATAGTCGACACACACATTCCATCCTTTTTATGAATTCACTCTTTCCTTGAATGCTTACTTTCAATATCACTAGATAAAATCAGTGTCTTCACTCCACGAGGTAGTACTTAGTTGCTCGGTCATCACCAGTTCTAAGGTCAATTAACAATGTTATAATTTCTAATGTAACTAATATTTGCAATTAGTGTAACATTTTCAAATAATAAAATCACCTCTGGCTATGAGCCTTCTTCTTGTTTTACTGAGTTTTCCAATCATTTTTAATAACCTTAATATGTAGGCTTATGTCTTTTACTGAGCTTGCACTGCCTGGCCGAGACAGAAAATATCCAGCAGGATCAGTGGTCTACCCCAGTTAACAAATACAAATCAATCAAAAAATAAATGAACAGGAGTTCAGCACCCCACTGACATAAGCCTTTTGGTTTAAGCACTTGGGCTTCAGACCAGTTGTTTTACATTAAGAAGGTTTGTGGACTGCATTGTTGTGGCAGGACAGGTAGCTTACATCCTTCTAAGTTGGGAATTTCTGATTGAAGGCTCAGTGTTTGTTATTCTAAAAGTGCATTAGTTCTGGTTTAAGCACTTGGGCTTCAGGCCAGTTATTTTACATTAAGAAGGTTTGTGGTCTGCACTCTTATGGGAGGAGAGGCTAGATCCTGCCCTTCTGAGCTGGGAATTTCTGGTTAAAGGCTTATTGTGCCTGCTTATTTGAACTGTATATTTCTGAAATTTGTGCACCTTGTTTGCTGTAGCCCAGAAGTTAGTAGTTTATTGGCCATTTTGGGCTAATTTCTATCTCTTTCATTTCCCTGCTATAAACACTGCATTTGCACATTTTTTTGTGCTTGTATTCAGCTCAGCAAGTGCCTGCCAGGTGTACTGCAGAGTTCTACAGCAGCAGAGAGACAAAAGAGAGAATTTGGAGTGATTATCATTTTTCTGCATTTTCTTGCTGTCTTTAACTAATTTCGCCTAAAACTCAAATTTTGTAGTATTTCTGTGATTTAAAAAACTTGTTTCTGAACATATTGTACTTATTTGCTGCCTGCACTTGAACTAAGTCATTTTTGTGTTTAAATAATCTGTTTAACTGTTGTAGGCTACACACAAAAAGTGTGATAGCGATTTCTGTGCATTTAAAGTATTTTTTCTTTTTATTGTATCTGCTTTATTTTCTAAAAAAAAACAAAAAGGATACTTGTTTCCCCCCTTTCTGAACTAGTATAGTTCAGTTTTCAGGTTATTGCTGAATTCAGAGCTGTGTTACAAGTTTCTGTGTTGTTCATACCTTACTTGGATAAAATGAAGTTTCTCTGTTCACCTGTGAGAGAGGGGAGCTTTGAGCAGCCTATCTGTCCCTGGAGGAGTGGTTTCAGCCCAGAAGTTAGTACTTTATTGGCCATTTTGGGCTAATTTCTATCTCTTTCATTGCCCTACTATAAAAACTGCATTTGCACAGTTTTGCACGCTGGGCAGCACCGGTTAGCTAGGGTTAAACTATTCCCGGCTCCATGAAGTCTACTCTTCAATTTTTCCCCTGGAACTAGACAAACTTTCAACTTAAGCACTCAAACCATTCATTTCACAGCCCAGCACTTGCTCAAAACTCATAGCACAAATTAACCCTAGCACTAGACCCCCCTATACTGTCCAGAAGAACAAGGGTCTCTATTCATCCCTACCAGCCAATCAGTAAAACAGCTCACTTTATCTATTCAGGCATGTCCAAAGGGCAGTTTCAGTACTCTCCAGTCCAACTGGTGAATCTGGGCATTTTGAAGCAATGTTACAACTGCCTCATGTGCACAGACAACCCTCTCCTCCTACCACCAAACACTAATATATGCGAGAGATGCAGTTATACAGCCAAACTGGAGGCAAAGCTCTCTCAACCCAAGACTGGAACTGACAGTCAAGAGGAGAAGAAAAATACTTGCAACACACCACCAGTCTCACATAGACCTACTAAACCAACAGCGGCAAATAACACACATAAATACACAAAAACATACTCAGAGGCTCTAAATAAAAATCTGCAAAAGCAACAGAGACATCCAAAGCAGACACCCAAACAACCTCCACACCCCATCACAAAACATGAAACACATACTTCACATAATCAGTGTGCCATGCAATCACAGCCCTTAAGGCAAAATAACATACCCAACACACTAGTAATAGGTGACTCTATAGTCAGGCACACTGATGTCCCACTAACTAGGTTGGACAAGGAAAAGGTTACAGTTAGCTGCCTGTCGGGTGCCAGGATCTGCCACATAACACAAGCACTCAGTTCACTTCTAAACAAGTACAAATACAACTCTGTCATTGTCCATGTTGGTGTGAATGACCTGAGACGTACCTCCCTGGACTACATGAAAAGAGACATGGAAGAGCTCTCTGATCACATAGCCCAAGCCAGTATGACACTGACCCTGAGTAGCATCCTACCCTCACCAAGAATGATGCCACAGTATAAAGAAAAAATTATACATTTCAACAATTGGCTAAGTTTCTGGTGTCATTCAAAGAGAATCCAGTATCTGTCTGCCTGGGATGATATGCTCGACAAGCCATGGTGCTTCGCAAGAGATGGCTTGCACCTGTCACCCTTAGGCTTTTGAATACTAGCCAAGGCTTTTGCCACCCCCATAGTGCCTTTTTTAGACAAGGCTCAAAAGGCAAACTCACCACTGTAAATAGCACAAGTAACCAAAAACTAAGGGTAATGCTACTCAATGCCAGAATTCTAAACCTCAAAATGCATGCACTCGAGGCACTCCTCAGTATGGAAAACATTGATATCTGTGCAGTAACAGAAACCTGGTTTAAGGCTCCAGTAAGCACCGCCAGGCTATAACTCATACCATACTTTTCGGCCACAGAACATGGACCGAAACACAAAAGGCTGGGGTGTATCAATATTCATCATGGATACCCACGCCTCCAGGTTAGTGGTGCAACACAATGCCTCATAGATCATCCATGTGCAACTAACAATGGGCAAAATTGCAATTCAAATTGTAGCTTGGTACAGATCACCCACCATGACCCAGGACCCCCATTCTGCATTTCTGGAGACACTGGAAAATATGAGGGTCCTACCAAATGCCCTAATATTGGGTGATTTCAATTACCCAAACATTAACTGGGAGAACTACTCAAGTACTAACTCCCTTGCCCAACGCTTCCTAGAATTTATAAACTCAAACACCCTGGATCAACTGGTCAGCACCCCCATCAGAGGTGACAACATATTTGACCTGGTCATCACCAACATGGGCGACTGGACTTCTACACCGGAGATCAACCCTTTGCTGGTTAGATCAGACCATAGACTAATCACTCTGGATATCCACATCCTGCTCCCACCCCCAATCAAGGAAACCACCATGATAAACTTTTCCAAAGCAAACTTCACGTTACTTAAGACTGAGGTGGAAAGGTTCACAGCCCCCATGCTAAAGGACAATGCTGTCCAAGCTGCTGAATCCCTTACAAAGGCACTTTATGAGCACCTGCAAAAAAGCATGGATCGTGCTATTCCAAGCAAATCCAAGACTCACTCCTCCAAGAAAAGGAAACCAGTCTGTTGGGCCCCTGCCATAAACAAACTATACAATAGAAGGAGGAAACTAGTACAGAAAAGAGTAAAATCCCAAGAAGGAAAGACATCCCTGATCAGTATCAGCAAGAAATTACGATCTCTCATAAAATCACCCAAGGCTAGCTTTTAAAGAAAAATTGCCAAGGACTCCAAAGATAAGCCCAAAGCATTCTTTAGCTATGTCAAGAACCTAAGTGGAAACTCTCAGAGCTGCTCTGAGTTAGTGCAGAATGGCACAAAATACACTGAACCGACTGATATTGCCAACATTCTGGCAGACAGGTTTAGTGAAAACTTCACCCCCCTTCTCACCCCCTAAAGGGCCCATAACCATACCAGAAGAATGTAGAGCCCCAGCAATTACTGACACACAGGTTAAAGCAGCCCTATCCAAAGCCAAAAACACAGCTTCAATGGGACCAGATGGTGTCCCAGGCTGTGTCTTACAGTACTCCAAAATGAACTAACCCCTCACCTAAACACACTGTTCAAACTCAGCCTCTCTAAAAGCTACATACCCATAGAGTGGCACACAGCAACAGTTTACACTCCACAAAGGAGGAGCCACAATGGATCCTGGGAACTATCACCCTATAAGCCTGACTAGCCTGGTCTGCAAGGCTATGGAGCGCATCATCATGGAACTCATTAACAGAGACATTGGGAACCTCCAAACATTGGACTCTACCCAGTTTGACTTTGTTAAGGGCAAATCATGCCTCTTAAACTTGGTAGACTTCTTTGAGACAGTTACCAAGGATTTAAACAAGGGAAAGGAGGTCCACACAGCCTACCTAGACCTCGCAAAGGCGTTCAACACTATTCCCCACTCTGGTATTATAGACAAGCCACCAGTCTGAACAAAAACCCCTACACCATGAGATGGGTTGCCATTGGCTCATGGATAGAACGCACACAGTGAGAGTTGCAGGCTCTAGGTCCGACTCTAAACCAGTTACAAGTGGCGTCCCCCAGGGTTCAGTCCTGGGACCCCTCCTGTTCGGTATATACTTCTCAGAGGTACAGGCAAGCACAGGAGGACTATGGCTGACCAAGTTTGCAGACGACAGCAAACTGGGGACCATAACTGACTCACCGGCTGATACAGACATCCTCCAGAAGGGTCTCACTGAGACAGATACCCGGTGTCAAAATCATGGCCTCAAGCTAAATGCCAAAAAGTGCATAGTCATCCCCTTTGGAAAAACAAAGTACCAGCAAACTACCACATATGCGGTAGTCCCCTAAATACAGAAAAAAGTAATAAGGGGTCTGGGGACCCAAGTAGATAGTACTCTCTCCTTTGATAATCATATCGCCAAGGTGGTTAGAAAATCCTTCTATGGTGTCCACCTAATCACAAAAGGGTTCATATCTAGAACAAAAGTTGTTATTGTGCCCCTCTTCTCATCACTCATCAGACTCATTATAGAGTACAATGCCCCACTTGGGATGTACCTTACAAGACACTTCCAACAGCTGGGAAGACAACAGAAGTTCCTCACCAAGAGGATTACTGGCCTCAAACAGATGCCCTATGCAGCCCGACTGAAGAAACACCAGCTGTACTCGGTTGCATACCGCTTACTCAGAGGTAATCTCTGCCTGACATACAAAGCCATTTCCAACACAAAATTGATGGACATGCTCCACCTAAAAAAAAAACAAACCCCGTGAGCCACATGCTCTAGGGATCTAACCCTCACCACAGTGATAAATAGGACTTGCTGGACGGATAGATTCCTGTCCCAGAGACTCCCCATGCTTTGGAACAGGATTCCAATCTACATTAGGCAGAGCCCCTCACTAACACTCTTCAAGAGAAACCTTGATGAGTGGATGGGAAACAGAAAATTTACCCTGGGTATTACTGCAGTGGCTCTGCTGGATAGAGGCACAGGGAACTAATGGCTCTGCTGGACAGAGGCACAGGGAACTAATCTAAGTGGGCAGTTTAACATCTCATCTGAATGGCTACACACTCAGGAGTTCAGCACCCCACTGACATCAGATGGGTGAGTCCAGTGTTGGAATACCCATGATCACCATTCCAGGCTTTTCTCTAATTCTGCTCTCATGTTTTCATTATCATTTAACCATTTCTACTCCAGTATCCTCTTAAAGAATAAACAGATATTTCAGACTTCAGGGTTTTAAGTCCCATCTCTACTAGCCTACTTTTGATATGACTGTAAAGTATAAATTTATACATATATGTATGAGTCTGCATGTATAGCATGCATGTATACACCTCTCTCTATATTTACCTATCTATCTAACTATATAGATATAGAGAGAGATAGAAAGACAGAGATGGGAACCATGAGTTTAACAGAATAGCATTTTGGCTGACATTTGTTTAGTTGACAAATTTGGTCAACTAAATAAAAAGTCAACAGATTGTTAGATTGCACATTTCTCAGGGTCAGGAAATATGCCTTTCCATGGTTTTGTAATATCTCAGAGTTAGTATATGTAACTACCCCCCGCCCCTATACTCCCTGCTAGTTATACTGCATTGTTGAAGGTTTTTTTTTGGCAGATGTTTATCGATATATAGACAGACACACAGATGAAAGATAGATGGATTACTATCACAATCTTGAAAATCCAATCTTGAAACCCATAATCTAGAAAACAAAATATGGAAAGACCAAAATGCTGAAGACCACAATGTCAAAAATCGTGTATGCTAAATCCCCCTATAACTGTGAACCCAGGAATGAGTGCTAACATGGGTTCTGCAGGGTCTATATTAGAAGACCGAAGATGCATTCTTTCGAATGCGTCTTGGCCGAACTGAAAAGGCTGAAAATGGAATATATCAAAGTGGCTGTTAAGTGAATTCTTTCCCTGGGAAAGAATTTGCTTGGCCACTTCAGTTCTTTGTCTTTTTTGGCACTGCAGTGCAGTCTCGGAGTTGGTATATTTAAGTAGGGGGGTGGGGGGGGGGTGAAGCCCCCCCGAATGTAATGTTTAAAATTTATTTATTTTTCTTTTTGTTGGAACAGCGATTTTTTTTCCCTTGGAAAAAAATCGCTGTTCTGGCACTTCAACATTGTAAGCTTTCGGTTACATAGGGTTGATTAGTCACCGTTTGCTTTTTTAAGTGTTCGGTGATTTAATATAGACCCATTCTGCAGGGGGCAAGTCTACGAGTTAGACATTCTGGATCCTTCAGTATTGTGGTCCTAAGCATAGTGGTTTCAAGATTCTGGGTTTCACATACACACACACACACATTTTATATATATATATATATATATATATATATATATATATATATATACATACACACACACACACACACACACACATTTTATATATATATATATATATATATATGTATATTTATATATATATATATCTGTATATAGATATAGATATATATATATATATATATATGGCTTACAGTCAAAATACCAAGGTGGCTTGCCTCGGCAGTTAGAAGGATGAACATGGAGTGGCACAGAGACAAAACTGTGAACACAATTCCTGTCGACTGTGAGACATTGATACGGAGATTGTGTTCGCAGTTTGGAGCATCAGTGTTTTGAAGGGCATCGCACTACAACGGGGATCAGGAAAATTATCCTTTTCCTCACTGTAGTGCAATCTTGGAGTTAGAATATATAAGTCGCAGGGTGTGTGGGGGGTGCATAGGAACTTGCCCCCCTGCAAAACGGTAGGACATTTTCCACCTCATAGTGGATGTTTTTTTTCAGGATGGTGAGTGGTTGAATGTCAATTCTTTCCTTCAAAGGAATTGACATTCTAAGGAATCTGCGTGATCCTTTATCATTGTTCCAGGTTGGGGATGTGAATGGTTGAGGTAAGTCAGCTCGGCATTTTGATAGTAAACCTATAAATATATATAAATATACATATACATATATATATATATATATATATATATATATATATATATATATATATATATATATATATATATATATACACACACACACACACACACACACACACACACAAACACATAGATATACACACTTGATCCATTCATTCAGTTGTGCTGAGATTTCTAATCCTGAACTTGAGGTATTAAACATCTAAGTCATGAAAAACTCAAATAGTTCCAATGAGACAACTTTGCGAGTCTTGAATATTTCTTATCTTTTAAATAAAAGGCTTACTAGTTCAGGCGTACTAGTGCAAGTGCTCAATTCAGTAAATCCAAAAGACCGTAACTGGAAAAAATTTTCCCATTAACAAGATAGTTTTATTATCAACAGGCTACGTGCCCATAGAATGTCGCACAGCAACGGTTATTCCGCTCCACAAAGGAGGGGCCACAACTGACCCTGGTGACTATCACCCCATAAGCATGACTAGCCTGGTCTGCAAGGCTATGGAGTGCATCATCATGGAACTCATTAACAAAGACATCGGGAACCACCAAACACTTGACCTGACCCAGTTCGGCTTTGTTAAGGGCAGATCATGCCTACTAAACCTGGTTGACTTTTTCGAGACAGTCACCAAGGCCATAGACGAGGGAAAGGTAGTTCACACAGCCTACCTTGATTTCGACAAGGTGTTCAACACCATTCCTCACTCGGGTATTATAGAAAAACTCACCAGCCTGAACATAAATCCCTACATCACAGGATGGGTTGCCAACTGGCTTACAGACAGAACTCACATAGTAAGAATAGCGGGCTCCAGGTCCGACTCTAAACCAGTCACAAGTGGTGTCCCACAAGGCTCGGTTCTGGGACCCCTACTGTTCGGCATATATTTCTCAGAAGTACAGGCACACACAGGAGGACTATGGCTAAACAAGTTCGCAGATGACTGCAAACTGGGAGCCATAACTGACTCTCTGGCTGACATGAACATCCTTCAAAAAGGCCTTACTGAGACAGACACCTAGTGTCAAAGTCATGGCCTCAAGCTAAATGCCAAAAAATGCATAGTCATCCCGTTTGGGAAAAACAAAACACCCACGAATTACCACATAGGTGGCAGCCCCCTTAATACAGAAGAGGTAATAAGAGATCTGGGGACCCAGGTAGATAGTAATTTCTCATTTGACAATCATATTGCCAAAGTAGTTAGGAAATCCTTCTATGTGGCCCATCTAATTACTAAGGGGTTTGCATCTAGAAATAAAGAGGTTATAGTCCCCCTCTACTCATCACTCATCAGACCCATCATAGAGTACAATGCCCCACTTGGGATATACCTCACAAGACACTTCCAACAGCTGGAAAGACCACAAAAGCACCTCACCAAGAGGATCACTGGCCTCAAACATATGTCCTATGCAGCCCGACTGAAAAAACTCCGGCTGTACTCAGTGGCATATCGCTTACTCAGAGGTGATCTCTGCCTGACTTACTAAGCCATGTCCAACTCAGAATTGATGGACATGCTCCACCTAAAGAAAGCCAAGTCACTGCGAGCCACGCGCTCTAGTGAGCTAAACCTCGCCACAACAATAAATAGAACATGCTGGAGGGATAGATTCCTGTCACAGAGACTCCCCATGCTTTGGAACAAAATTCCTAACTACATTAGGCAGAGCCCTGAACTAACACTCTTCAAGAGAAGCCTTGCCGAGTGGATGGGCAACAGAAAATACACCCCTGGGATCACTTCATTGGCTGTGCTTGACAGTGGCTCAGTTAATTAATCAATGGGGTGGCGAAAGCCGACACACTCTGGCTAGGCTTAAGAATGCCCTCGGGCAGATAGCCTAGTACCTACCTATGAACCTATGAACCTAAATGATGAGAGTTTTTCCAGATAGTTTTATTATCCAGTGATGAGTGTTTTTATCCTAAGTGTAGGGTTTCAACAGATCTATTTTGTATACACAAAAGATATTGTATACATCATCAGAATGCAAGACAACCAATACCAAGGACAGGGAGCAGAGCTAATGAAAGTAGAAGATAGGTCAGAGGTTAACTTATAATTAGCATATGTATTTGACTGGATTTGAAGAAAAGGACCAATAATGTAGACCTAGGGGAAAGGAACATGATTGGCTGGTGAGTGCTAGTGCGCATGTGGATTGGTAGAAAGAAATGAATGCTGATTAGTGGTGGTGGTGGGGTTTATAGGAGAATGGAGGGTGGATGTGAGTAAACCAGCAAACAGATTCTATAGGTACTAGCAATATCTGAGGGTCTCTCAGTTTCATGAATTTTTTTCTCGTGGAACCATTCAGGATTAGTGCAATGACATAAATGAGAAAACAGAAATACAAAATTCAAAATACAAAAACAAATTGTACATAGAAGGCTTGCTTGTATGAAGTTCAAAAAACTGCACTATTCCCGATATTATAAAATCACAGACTTTAAATAAACTGCTCCGATAAATTCAAACAGGTGAATGTAATAACAGACTAAATCCCTAAGTGCAAAACCACTAGAATGGGGTTGGATGCTTCTACCATAGTAGCATTTAAAAATAAAAATTAAAAAGTTAAAATCACCCAACTATGATTTGCTGCAGACTCTCAATTCATTTTCTGCTGCAGGTGGTTCAACAGAATCCAACTGCAAGCATGTTAACACAAAAGTATAGTGATACATTGAATATTTGCAATATCACAGTGGGTTATATATGTAGCTGTGATAGTTTCTAACAGGGAACTTCTCAGCAGTTCCATAAAACATTTGCAGTAAATGGCTTTTAGACAAAAAATGGGAAATAAAAAAGGAACCAAAAGGTAAAAATACATGGTTTACTTTTGAAAAGTTGAAATGCACATTGTCGAAAGACAGTTGTGCGGAAGTATGATTTCAAGTTTTCGGATAGCCGAATAAAAATGCATCGAATGTGCAATGAGTGAATGCACATTGACATCCGTTCATTGCAGATTCGGCATTTTGGGTGTGGAGTGCACTATAGTGGTTATTAGGAAATGGACCCCTTCCCCACTGCAGTGCAACCTTGGAGTTAGAATATTAAAGTAGGGAGGTGTGGGGGGAGCAGGAGGGCTTGACCCCCTGTATTACATTGTGTGTTTGACATCTGAGTTTGAAACTCAGCGAACTTTAAGACTAGAATGATCATAACTGTTTCAACTAGGTAATGTAACTGTTAAAGCAGATACAGGCTCATAGTTCAGAGTTTACATCTGCAAATGGACGTACTTGAGGTTGTTCCTATAAAACTTATTATTCTCATGCTTTTTTAGTTCTAGGGTGCACCTGGTGATGCCTGACATGTTTAGTCATGGGGCTTGGTAAGCTTTTTGGCATATAATATATTCTGGCTCTTTGTTCTCTAGCAAGGCTCCTGTGTTGCCTTCCAAAGTGCCATGTTGGACCTAATCTATAAGGTGAAAGGTGAACTTTGAGTAGGCCCTTCAGCTAAGTGTATATCTGGTGAATGGATCAGTCCTGTCTTTTATCAGACATGTTATTAGTAATTCAGTTTTGAGGGGGTTAATGGTCTTCCAAATGAACAATATCTAATACCCATCATACTTAACACAATAAACAACATAGGGGGTATTGCAGTTATTGTGTTCCTTGCTGTAATATTTCTTCCTTGTGCTAGAACAGTAAAATATCCCTTCTGGCTCATAAGGTTGCAGAACTTGCACAAACATAGACAACAGGGAAGGGACCTTGATTGTTAATTCAAGGTTTATGATGTAGTATCTCTAACCAGTCCCTAGTATTTCTGGCCTGCTGAAAAATAAAGTACTGTTTGGAGTCTGCAACCCCTGTGAAGGACTTGTTACCTATGAGTATGCTTCAGTATGATAATATGATATTTTTAATTTCATTTGAGTACATGGTGTAGGTAAAGATCATGCCTTGCCTGAGGTTTTCTGTGTTATGGGGTTCTTATGAGGTTGTGCAGTATCTTGGGGAAGGAGTAGGAAAACACTTGCATTACTTTACTTGGGAATGCTGAGGATTCCCCTGGATTAAGCACTGTTGGTATTCTCATTCAAAAATGTCCCACTAGACATTGTCCAAATTCTTGAGGAACCAATTCAATGCATGTGTCCTGAGATTAACATTTGAAGGTTTCCTAAGTGAGTCATTGGAGAGTAAAGGAGAGTTTTATTTCTTGAAGGAAATTATATCCAGGAATTCAACCTTAATTGACAGTGGCTCAGTGACAGATCACCTCCAGCAATAATGACTACAGTCTTTGGCTCCCATGCACAGGGTACAATGTTTGATCATGACCTCCAGGCACTGCCTGTATGGAGTTTGTATGTTCTCCCTGTGTGTCTTTGTGGGATTTTTCCGACCTAACAAAAACATGCTAAATGTTTCCATTTCAGATTCATGCAAGAATGGATTTGTGAACAGCAGCAGCAGAGAATCTAGTTGAAGTCTATGGGGAGAACAGTTGTATAGACCAACCACTTTAGGTATCAGCTGTGTTATGCAGTATCCTCTAGATAGGAGAACATGGATCACAGACTGTGCATTGTGTCAGGGCAACAATTGGCTCTTGGTAATTGGGTCATGTTGATTAAAGTCAGCAAAACTGGCATGGGTATTTGCCCATGATAAGTGGGTTTTGGACTTGGCCTACACCTATACCAGAGCACTATGCTAATGGTTGAAGGGGGTCTATGTGCCCCTAATGTCCAGTGCATACCTGTCATAAAGCCTGGCAGCCCTGGGTCAATAAGCTACTTCCTGGCAAGTGCCCAGTTGCCCAGCTTGTGTTACCTGGGATAGCTCTGCTGAGTGAAAGCTGGATGTAAAAAGTATTTGCCAAGCTTGGTGCACTCATTCCATGTGGCTGAATAAACCCTTGCTTGCTGAAATAGAAAATGTTGTTGGTTAGAAAAATATCCAGTAGTTCCCACAGAGAATGAAGTTTATTAACGAGCATGGGTGGTAGCCATGAGTGATTTCTGTTTTACCTTTACAACAGCGAAACACAGTGGTGCGATTGCTCATATGAGTGAACGGAAACCACGAAAATCAAAACAGCGACAGTTTTCAATGTTCGAAAATTAGTAAATCGTAAAGCAGATTTGCTGATTTTCGAACATTAATGTCAAAAAGAAAATGTAATGAAGTCTAAAGGAGGGGAGCAAGCCCCCCTGCAGCCTCCACCCCCCACTTTAATATTCTAACTCCGAGATCGCACTACAGTGGGAAAGGGACCATTTTCCGATCCCCACTATAGTGCAATCCACCCCAAAATGCTGAATCTGCAATGAGCGAATGTCACTGTGCATTCGCTCATTGCACATTCAAAACTTTTTTCCGTTCGGCATTTGTAAACTTTGCAAACATCCTTTAGGACAACTGCTGCTCACCCTTGTGCAAAACACACACATGAAGGTAAACCATGATCTCTTGATGGCTTTCATACAGTATTAGTATGGTAGCACAGTTTGCAGGGCTTCCAAGTCAGTCATGAGTGAAATGGTGCTCTGAATTATTTTATATGTTTGATTTTTTTTTTTTTTTTTTAGAATGTCCAGAGTGTTTGTGATACATGTATGCTAAGTGCTTGATTCCATGTTCCAAGTAAATTGACAGTGGCTCAGTAGATGATCCCCCTCCAGTAATAACAGATTGGTATGGGGGTCAGTAAAATTTTTATGAGGCTTGGGGAATGTTAACAAATTTGGGAATCATGGGATGGTCCACAGTAACTAAATCTAGGAGATCCTCTTAGACCAAGCCTTCTTGGTGTAGGAGTACAAGTTGTTTTTTTAAATTCATTGTAGTATCTCATGTCTTCTAGCATGTTTGTGATTTGGCATTATATGTATCCATGTCTTTAATGAAAGTACACTCCCCTTTGCCACCTTTCAAAATTATTCTGTTTTTATTTTGACTGACTATTTTTTCAGTGACATGACTTCCACATTATAAACTTTTTAAAATGTCCTTCTTCCTTGGATTTACCAAGGTTATTTATATGTCTTTGTCACATTTTTTTTTGAAGGTGTAAATGGTAGGAAGCAGTGGGGAGCAAAAGGTACTAGATTTCTTCCAGTTGATTTCTTAATTGTCAATCTGGTTGGCCAGGACATTGTGTTTTTGGTTCATTTCATGAAAGAATATTTTCAAGGTAAGTTTTCAGCAGTAGATTTTGAGGTCAATAATGGTCTGTACTATGATTTTTTTCTGTTATGAGAAGATGTCCATCATGCCCCTCTCTTTAAGGCTTCTTTCATCATCCATCAGTGGCATTATGGTGGTGTTCCAAACTTTAGTTTTGCCCAGATGATTGGTGACCTCATTCAGTGGTGTGTTCTCTACCTTTGGGATGTAACTTGACTAATCCTATGGGTTATATGTGCTCTGTTTCTGCTTGGGTTGCTGAGGTTATCCTGATTCTGTATCCTATGTGTGTTTTTTTTTTTTTTTTTTGGTGTGTGTTTCTGTTCTTCTGTCTTTGGGGGTTAATTGCTTGCCACAAGTCACATTGTTGTTCCTTTCTTTTATCGGGTAGGCACTTTGGACAGCTGAAAAGCCTGTGTTGTGCTGGAGTGCTTTGTGTCCTCTAGGGAAGATGTGGGATGACCAAGGTTGCTGTTGTCACAACAGCAGGGTGCAAAGCTGATGTCTTTACTTGGAATTCATTCAGGTGCTTCATTTTAGCCTTGTGCTTGACTGATGATGGTCCAATGGAAGTACCATAGTTGCTGTTGGAGGTGTGGTACTGAGGGTTATATCTGGAGACTGAGGGCTTGGTTGTGGAATAACCCTTTCATCCCAGTTATATTTATTCATTTTTTTAAGTCTTAATGTCCTTCTCAAACTTCTTAACCATGTCTGCCAATTGAACCAGTTCCTTCATTCATGAGGTCCACCTGCTTGTATCTCTGTACTCTTCCAAACCCTAAAGGGTAGTCTCCTGGGTAATCCACTATTGCCTTTATTTATGTTCGAGTAGAACTTCTGTAAGTGCCAGACCCATTTTTTTTCAAAATGTTTGATTCTAGTCAGGGCTGGACTTTGGACAGTTGATCTAGGATATGGGTGCAGGAAAGCTGCATGCATTAGTCCATATACCTAGTTTAACACTTATCCAGCTTTTGTAGTGTCACTTGCTCAACTGGACACATACTTGTCTTTGATGCTTGAAAATCAGAAGGCTGTGGCTTCTATTACTGACATTGCAATATAGCATGAGGGAGGTGCTGCACTCCTGGGTGTGTCATCTTTTTAAATGAGACATTAGACCATGCTCCCATCTGCCTGATTAGTGATGGCTCATGTTATGTAAAACATCCCACACCTCAAATCTCCCCTGAAAAGCAGATGTTAGCATAATTGGATTAACCTGGTCAACCATTTTGTTTAACTTTCTAGGATGTTGTGCAGCTCTGTTGTGCTTTCTTGAATTCTTGACTGCATTTTGTTTTTGGGTGGTGGTGGTGCTTTTTACCCTCTGAATTGTATTTTTCCATTGCTGTCTTTATACCTTGCTTTTCATTAAACTGTGTGGAATGTTTTTTCATTATATATATATATATATATATATATATATATATATATATATATATATATATATATATATATATATATATATATATATATATATATGTAAGTGTAAGTATAAGGGCACTGGATCAAAAGGTAGATTGATGTTAGAACATCAAAGTCATCGATATCAACATGTTCTGTGCATGCTCCATGGTATCCCGAAGCAGACTAAACCAACAGCAAGTGCTTTTGTAGAGGAGCAAGCCCTCCTGCACCCCACCACACCCCTTGCTAATTATATATACTACCTCTGAGATTGCACAATTCCCAGGGAAAGGAAATATTCCCCTACTTGAAGACTGTTGATCTTGCACAGCTATCAAATACCTGTCTGTGCTGAACAAATGATGTAGATCTACTGGGTGTCAATGCCCTGTCCATTCAATCCACTGCCCGGCACCCTTACATATGTAGATAGATATAGATATAGATATATAGATATATATACACTTCATAGTAGATATGTGTTTTTATTTCCCGTTTTTTTGGAGTCCAGGGTTAGAAAAAAATGTGCATGTAAACAGACACACACACACACACACACACACACACACACACACACACACACACACACACACACAGATAAATATATAAATGTGCATATGTAGTTATACCTATGAACAACCAATATTAGTCTTTCTGAGAAGTGTTATATGAAAAATGTTGATTACAATCACTTTGAGAAACATACAAGAAATGAAAAACAACTATCCGTTCTAAGACGTACCACTGAAATCACTGATATTTCAGGCATTTGTAGATAAATTATGTCTCTGTCTAGTCAATATACTACTAGTTTTAGAATTTCCAAAATAAAAAAATGTAAGTGAAACAAAATTTCTGAGTTTAAATAAATAATGTTGCAATTTAGTTTAAAGTAATTTAAGGAAACTGAATTCTGCATGGATACTGTTTGAAACCTGATATTATGCAGAAAAAATTGATCTTGTGTGTATTGACCTCAGTATTTAGAATGTGTCACATTATCTGCTTTATTTTTTTTAGCATATAATTAACTGGACAGGAGAGAACTAATGTGATCTGTGGAGCAATTTTATCATTAGCATATCCCAGTATGAAAACATCAAGCTTTAAATGCTTCATTCAGAAATGTTTGGTGTGTTGTATTGATTTTTCTACAGCATTACAGAAAGAGATTGAAAGCTTGCACTTTCCAACATGATGATCATGTTGAAATATCTTCAGAGGTATAAAAATGGATACAGACCTCCTGCAAAGCTTGCCACATTGCTCCCCTGTAACATATCTTGCAAAGCCCATTTTCAGCAGTAATAGTATCTAGCTTTAGAACAATAATTTAAGATTGATTTTGTAAAATGGTCGTTGGGTTAGAAACATCTGCCTTGTATTCTAAAGCCTGAAAGCAATATATATATATATATATATATATATATATATATATATATATATATATATATAATGCAGAAAGATATATCCTGTTTAAATCTACTAATTTTGTCAGCTGAACAAGATATTTTTGACTTTTAGTGCTATAATATAAAACTGTTAAACTCTGGCTGACACCAGCTCTAGAAAAGTAAATAGAAATATGGAAATATGATTAGTTGTTTTATTTCCCTAAATGAATGTGTCTAGCCTGCCTCATTAAAGAACCTAATGCCATTTCTATTTCATTTAGAATATTAGAAACAAAACAGTATCCTTCAGAATGATATATCCATGTACTTAATTGGGGATAAAAATAAAAACACAGGAAGTCATGTTTTCATCAGAAGAGGATGCAGTCTGTCATCATATGTATGCCTGCATATGCCCTTGATTCACACCCCACTATCAGTTCATTAACCCATGATTTATTCCTCACAATTATAAAATATGTTATGGTGCTGCAAGTGATTTTAACATAAATGCCACCATTCCTAATATGTTTTAGAATCACATAGATGTATTTCTTAGTAAATTATCTTTGTTTTTGAGTCTGCCTCCATAATTACTGTAAGCAATAAGGAGATAGTTATTTTATTAATTTTCTTAATTGTAGATTGGCATCAGCATATTTAAAGGTCTGTTTAAAGTAGCTCTACTGAGATTCAATAGTGGCAGAAAGATCTAGGTGAACCTTGCAAGTTGTTGTCAACAAACTCACACTGTATAGTAGTTAATGAGCAAACAGAGGAAGCAAATCACTGAACATGCAGCAGATGTGGCCTCTAATGATCCACTGATGCTGTGCTGGCAGATTTTAAATATGTTTCAAAGGGATATGACCAGGAAATACTTTGACATTAAGTCAGACAAAGCTATGCCACCACTGAGTGTCCCTAGGTTGAACCTGTGTTACCTGGATTTACAATTTGACTCAGCATAAGTATGAAGACAATGTCCTTCATTTCAATTTTGCTTTACTATTATTAGTACTTTTAATTCCACTATATGGTGATAGTTCATGTCTTTAAAAAATTTAAGGAAATTCTGCATACTGACTGTTAGCAATCATGTAGAAATTATTGTGCTAATGTCTGCCATTGTGTCTGTCAGAATGAATGAAAGAAATTGCCTGGCTTCATGTTCCAGAGGAATGGAGCCCTGGATATATCTCAGTTGACTGGGATTTTATTAGTAGCCCTTGCACTATATGAGCCAGGCAGGGAGGAAGAGGAGTGAATAGTCATGGCCTGCTTGCTTTTCCTGGATGGTGAAGAGGGCTATGTGTACCGGAAGAATGCTATGCGTACTAGAAGGCACACAGCATTAGTGTGATTCCTTTGGTGGAGGCCTGGGAAACCACTTCCCATACTACAATGAGAGTGGTTGGGTTGCTTGAATGGAATACCCCCTGCTGAAGTAAGTGGATATCATCTGTAGT
The DNA here is from genome assembly GCF_019279795.1 of Protopterus annectens. Taxonomy (NCBI): domain Eukaryota; kingdom Metazoa; phylum Chordata; order Ceratodontiformes; family Protopteridae; genus Protopterus; species Protopterus annectens. The sequence goes on along the minus strand of NC_056739.1, from coordinate 1,810,551,598 downwards.
CAGCTCTCCCCAGTTCTTCACTGAGTGCGTGCAAGGGATAGGAATGAAAAACAGTAGAAATATTGAACAGCCCTGCTAGCTCTCTGAATTATGTGTTCTCATTATTGCCCCTCGACCCAGAAATAAGGAATGAATGGGCCAACTGACTGTGAGGTGAGTATGGTCGATAGACAGTGGGGGCAAATGGAGCAAAAAAGTAAATGAAAGGCAAAAAAATTGTTAAAGTGCAAAATTTGGAAGTTAGGATAAAAGTTGCTTGTAGAAGTTAATTACTTATGTATAAACAATCAGCCTCTCTAGCTCTGTAAAGTTGTCTGTATCAGTATCTCCATTACTCTATATCCTAGTCCTTCTCTATTTTTTATATGTCCCATTTTCAGATGAAATCATGGGTGACTTTCTGATTATCTGGTTTAAGTGATTTGGTCAAGAGCTAACCAGCAGAAATTGGAGACCAAGCAATCAAACCAATGTCTATAAAAATGAGGCTTCATAGCCTGGGGTCCATTATAGATGACTTTGCTTTGACTAGTTAGTGATAGAGGTGGAATAAATAATTTTTATTCTGTTACTACTGTAGATTTGAAATGGATGTTAAGACTCTACTTGAATTGATTGAACATAAGTTCACCACAGACAATTTAACTGACCAGCAGCTAGTGGACTGCACTTCCAAGAAAGTGCAACACACTGATTTCACAGGTTGTCAGTTCGCTAGAATATATGCAATCTCAAAGGAGATAAATTAGCCGAAATAAAGCTACCCTGCTCCCCTAGGCAGATTCATAACAACTCTGAGATAACAGCAACTGGTAGAAGACAAAATTGCAATATCTGAATTTTGACACATTGACATGTGACTGAAAGCATTCCACAATCAATAAGTGGAATACATATTTAACCATACTTTGCAAAATTTGCTGCATTTCAATATTGTTATTTAAGTGGGCTTCTGCAAATGTTTTATAGGATCAGTTATGTGGGCTGCTGCAAATTCGTTGTAGGATCATTTATGTGGGCTGCTGCAATTGTCTTTCTTTCATTCTTTATTAATGTATTTAGTCTTAATAGCTGTGGTAGTATACAATCAAAGCTGACCATGTTTGGACAAAAGACTGGGTTAATACATCTACAATAGTAAATACAAAGTAGAAAATAATATAACGTTAAAAAAGTCAATAGAAGCTTAAATAGCTCAGTTGGGCGAGCGCTGGTCTAAAGGTCCCTGGTTCAATCCTAGGTTTTGGCATGGAAACCTTTTAGCTCAAATGGTGTAGTGGTATATTCCTGTGACTGTAGTGTTCAGGGTCATGGGTTCAACACTTGGGATTGCTGTTTTGTTCTACTCGACAGAGGCACTAGGAACTAAGGTCGGGTGGCACGATGCCAGGGTAATCCTATGGGCTAGGCTTGCAAAGGCTCCATCCAGGGCCATTAACTTAGTACATTCCTATGAACCTATAAACACACTCACTGTATAAAACTTTAGAAGTGATATTATCAGTTGAGTTGAGATTCATAAGTTAATGATATACAGGCCATTGATATATCATACTCACACAGCAAATAAGGGGATTTATTAAATAGTATTAAACATAGGAATGTGCTATAGGAGTTATCAATATTAAACAAATACCTTCCGAAGGCTGCTGAGAAAATGAAAAATCCTTTATTGGAGGAATATCCATAATACAACCACCATAAAACCATAAAAACTGTTGAGCCCTTTCATACATCCTCTTAGGTGTATGAAAGCGCTCAACATATTTTATGGTTTTATGGTGGTTGTGTTATGGATATTCCTCCAATAAAGGATTTTTAATTTTCTCAGCAGCCTTCGGAAGGTATTTGTTTGGTTACACGTTTGTGTTTTATCCTTGGAGTTATCAATATTAGTCTAAACAGTATTTCTGACCAGTACTATAGGTAGTAGAAGCTGTGGATGGAAAGAAGAAGTTAGGTGATGTGATCCAGTAACCATTTGAAATATAGAGATCCACTAAAGAGAGTCCCATAATAATGAAACTGAATGGCTTAAAAAGCATATTTACCTATACTAAGTCTAAGATTGCAATGTTTTGGAATATTACATTTTCTCCGAGGTACTGCAGTTTCAGAGTCAGTATATGTAAGTATGGGTGTGGGGGACTTGCCCTCACATGGTGGAGTGCAGGAGGGCACGCCCTTTCTAAAAATTTATAAAAGGAGAGTAATGGTCAGTACCTGCTCTTCTCTATCATTTTCCGTCTTTTTTTAGTCTGTCAGCACTAAGCATTTTGAGGGCTGACATTTCAGTAGCAATGTGAGTTTTTTGTTGTTAGGATCACTGGGACTTTTTGAAGGGGCACAGTTTTAGCTGTAGATGAAAACTTGGGTCAGAAAGGACTTGGGAAGTGATTGCCACAGAGAAGGGGATAATATGGAGACGGCATATTTGCTGGGGTATTGATTGTGTGACTTAAGAGTTTGGGGAAATGTGAGAGTAACTTCTAAGGTTATAGTTGCATGTTTTATTTAATTAGTTTTATAGCTATAGCTGTAAATGTTTTGAGGCTTATTCGTTTTTACAGCTAGGATGTAAGTAAAAATGCAAATTTATATTTTATCGGGAGCAGTTAGCTTTAGGTATGCTCAGGTAGTGATGCCCTTTAGAGGGAGTGTTAGATTATTTTAGTTATTGTTTGAACAGTGTCAGAGTTTTTTTTCTTTTAGAAGTGGTTGTAGTGATAGGAACACAATATTCTAGTTGGGAAAAGAGGACACATTTTCCTTTTACTGTTTTTGTTTATTTTCAGAGATACAGAAATTTTATTTTGGCTCAGAAGAGGAGAAAGTTGATTTTTTTTTAAATACACAGCTGGCAGTTGAGGGATGGGGCTAGCCAAACTCCAACACATTTGAAAAAGAAACAAGTTTCAACTGTGGAATTATTTAAGTGTTAGATGTGGCTATTATTAGGTGATCAGGAAAATGTTTGTGGGTGAATGAAGGTTGAAAATCAATCTGTGATTTATAAGTCAGTTGTGGTAGGAGTGCATGTCTGCTTGCAGTTGTGACTGAAATTTGCGTTAGACTTGTAGATTGACATGTTATCACTGCAAAGGATAAGTGGTAGGTGAGGTCAGTCATATAGGAGATTGTTAATAAGTATGGAGAAAAAGAGAGGGACAAGGATGGATCCCTGAGACACACTGGTGTGAAGGAAGTTCCTGCATGAGGCAAAGTCTTTAAACCATATAACTATGTCAGAACTGAAGCCTAAGTATAATAGTTTGTTGAGAAAGAGGGGGTAATCTATGAGACTGAATGCTCTAGTAAGGTCAATGAAGAATGTGGCAGTAAGATTTCCTGTGTCAGTACTTAGTAATATGTCATCTGTCAGTGTCCAAAAAGCTGTCACGGTACTTCTACCTGGCCAGAACCCATGTGGCTTTGATGAGAGAAGATGATAATGCTGAATATATTATGAGTTGTCTGCAGACAGTTTTTTTCTACCTACGGTGGGAAGAACAGATACTGATCAGAAGTGTGATGCATTCTTGGGGTATATTTGCTTTGGAAGTCGTTTCATTAGAATAATTATCCATATGTTTGACTTTGTACATTGGTGAGGCAGAGACTGTAACTATGAGAAAGTGGGAAAGGCAGGGTGTTCTATGCAATAAGAAATTAATAAATGTGGATCTGTAATACTGCAGGGCAGTCAGTGGGAATTTCTTTGAGCAGAGAGGTGACCCCTTTTGATTTTATGTTCCTAAAGTAAAATGGAAGTTGAATGGAGGGTGGATGGGAGGGAGAGGATTGATTGTGGGAGGCTGCTAAATTATTTGATGAAGTCCGAAAAATAGACATATGTGTTTCCACGGTAGATGAAGTTTCAAGAATTGCTGTTTTGTGGTGACACTGCATTGTGTTATTAAGTGTATTTTTTCCAGAAGCAATTACTTTATGTAAGAGAGTATTTTGCTTGGCTTTGTGATGGAAGGTTCTGTGTGATAAATGGACTACTTAACTAAGTTGTATAAAGAGTTAATCTTAGTTTGATTTTCAGTTAATGGAATTTGTTTCCATGTTTGTCAGGTCTTATCTCTGAGTTTGATAAATTGTTTGAACTCTTTTGGCAACCATTTTTTGGAAGGGTTTACAAAATCTTTTGATGAAGGGATCAAGGGAAAGAATTTTTTCTTGGAGGAAAATAAGTGTTTCAGTAAGGGTGTTTGTAGCAGTGCTGATACCTTCATTTGAGAATATTGGAGACCAGCCAAAAGTGTAGAGGCATGATTTTAGCCTGGATATGTTACTGGAGGACTGCTACATACAGTATTGTAAGATGTGTATTAGTTTAATGGCTTGGTTGGCAGTGGAGAAAGTAATTGCCAGTGGTCAGTAAATGAGGGAGGTAAATTAGAAATGTTGCTTATATTTGTTAGTAGGTTTGTGATAATGAGGCCAAGTATGCAGTGTTTTGATGATTTCATGTTATGATTAGCGGATTGTGCACTGAATTGAATGAGGCCAAGGCTGGCTAGGAATTCTGAAATGCCTGATAACTGTACACCCATATTGTTAAGGTATAAGTCACCTACAATAACTATGAGGCATTTGATGGTGAGCTGAGAATGGCAGAGATGAGAGGTAGCAGTTTACAAGGTGGTAGATATGCCACTACCAGTGCTGCCACCAATTCTTTCACCGGGCCTGGTTTGTGGATGCATTTGTAGGAAGCAATTAAGTCTTGCATGTTGTAGGAGTCTTGTTTGAACAATAATTAATTTACTTCTTGTATATCTGGGTTGCGCTAAGAGATGAAGGCACTGATTTAATCTGATCTAGTTTATTTTTGAAGTGTGAGTAGTAATTGTAAAGCAAGTGATGGCAGAATGTAGGTGGCTGGGGCTTGGAAACGTTGAAGTAAGTAGACCTGAGTTAAGCTCTTTGTTACTTCTTAAAGGAAGGATGAGTATGATGCAAGAGAGCTTTAAGCATATTTTGCAGCAATTATTTTGGCATTTTAGAGTCAGTTATTATATGGAATATAAACCTATTTTGAATGATTAGAGTAAACCCAATAGTAAAGCTATGAAGGTGAGGTATTTCACAAGGGACAAACATGTTTCTTAGATAAAGATGCCAAATTGAAGCTCCATACCATAGGTTCATAGGTTCATAGGTTCATACTAGGCTATCTGCCGGAGGGCATTTACAAGCCTAGCCCATCGTTTTGTGGCTTACGCCACCCCTTTAGTATGGGGAACTATACCCATTATTTTGCTGTGCCTCTGTCGAGCAGTGACACTGAGGTAATCCCTGGGGTATATCTGCGATCTCCCATCCATTGGTCAAGATTTCTCTTGAACAAGGCCAGCGAGGTGCTCTGCCTCACATGTACCGGGATTTTGTTCCACAGCATAGGGAGTCTTTGGGTGATGAATCTATCCCTCCAGCACGTCCTATTAATAGCCGTGTCGAGGTTTAAGTCTCCCGCCCTTGTGGCTCTGATGGATCTAGATTTTTTGAGGTGAAGTATATTCATCAAATCTGGGTTTGACATGGCCTTGTATGTTAGGCAAAGGTCACCTCTGAGCAAGCGATAAGCAACTGAATAGAGCTGGAGTTCTTTCAGTCGGGCAGCATAGGACAGATTTTTGAGACCCTTTATCCTTTTGGTGAGGAACTTTTGTGGCCTCTCCAGCTGCTGCAAGTGTCGGGTCAGATACATTCGGAATGGGGCATTGTACTCAATCATTGGTCTGATGAGTGATGAGTAAAGGGAGACTATGACCTCCCTTGATCTAGATGAGAATCCCTTCATGATAAGGTGGGCAATGTAGAAGGTCTTCCTAACTACTTTAGCTACATGGGTGTCGAATGACAGACTACTATCAACCTGGGTCCCCAGGTCCCTGATAACTTCTTCTGTGCTCAGTGGATTGCCACCTATTTGGTAGCTAGGGGTAACCTTGTTTTTCCCGAAGGGTATGACTATGCATTTTTAGGCATTTAACTTTAGGCCGTGGCTCTGGCACCAGTTATCCGTTTCTGTGAGACCCTTCTGAAGGATATCTGTGTCAGATGTGTTTTCTACTATGGCCCAGTTTGCAGTCATCTGCAAACTTTGTCAGCCATAACCCTCCTGTGTTTGCTTGTACTTCGGAAAAGTAGATGCCAAACAAGAGTGGGCCCAGGACTGAGCCCTGTGGGACACCACTTGTGACAGGCTTTGAGTCTGACATGGCGCCAGCAACTCTGACCCTGTGGGTTCTGTCACTCAGCCAGTTTGCAACCCATCTTGTGATGTATGGGTTAACATTTAAGCTGATGAGTTTTTCAATGATACCCGAGTGGGGTATTGTATTGAAGGCCTTAGCCAGATTGAGGTAGGCTGTATGGACTGCCTTTCCCTCATCAATGGCTTTGGTGACTGTTTCGAAAAAGTCAACCAAGTTTAAAAGGCATGATCTGCCTTTGACAAAGTCAAACTGGGTTGGATCCAAAGTCTGCAAATTCCCTATGTCTTTATTTATGAGGTCCATTACGATCCTCTCCACGGCTTTGCAGATAAGGCTTGTCAAGCTAATGGGCCGGTAATTTCCAGGGTCGGTGGAGGCACCGCCTTTGTGAAGTGGGACCACAGTTGCAGTGCGCCACTCCCTGGGTACGTATCCAGAGGTAAGACTTTGATTAAACAGCTGTCCTAGCTGTGGGTTTAATTCCTCATTGAGTTCGTGGAGCACACAGCCGGGGACACCATCAGGTCCCATGGATGCTGTGTTTTTTGCTTTGGAGAGAGCAGTTCTCACTTGGGCACTAGAGATGTTTGGGGGGCTGCAATCGTTTGGTATAGATATCTCTCCTTTTGGGGGGGGGAGAAGTTTGCACTGAACCTGTCAGCCAGTATGTTGGCAATGTCTGTAGGATCAGTAATCTTCACATCATTTTGAACTAGTTCTGAGCATATCTGGGAGTTTCCTCCCAGGTTTCTAACATAGCTAAAGAAGGCCTTATGATTGTCTTTTGAGTCTTTAGCTATGTTTCTCTCGAAATTTGCTTTGGATGATTTTATGAGAGCTCTTAGTTTTTTACTTATAGTGATCAAGGGTGTCTTACCTTTTAAGGATTTTGCTCTATCTTATAGTAGCTTCCTCCTTTTGTTGTAGAGTTTGTTTATGGCTGGGGTCCACCAGACTGGACGCTTGCCTTTGGTACAAAGAGTCTTTGTTTTGCTTGGGATTGCCTTATCCATGCAGTCCTGCAGGTGTTGGTAGAAGGCATTTGTAAGTGATTCAGCGGCTTGAGTACTGTTTTCCGCCGGGGCCTTAAAGGAGACCACACTAGTCTTTAGAAGTGTGAAGTCGGCTTTTGAGAAGTTCTTTACTGTGGTCTTTTTTATTTCAGGTGGGGGTGGGATGAGGACCTCCAGCGAGATTAGTTTGTGATCTGATTTCACCAGTGAGGGGTATACTTCCGGTGTTGAACATTGTGCTCCCATGTTCGTGATGATGAGATCAAGTATGTTATCTCCTCTTGTGGGGATGGTGACTAGTTGTTCCATGGCATTTGAGTTTATGAATTCCAGGAACTTTTGGGCTAGGGTGTTTGGGCTTGAGTAGTGTTCCCACTCTATATTAGGGTAATTGAAGTCACCTAGTATGATGGTGTTTGGTGATACATTTATCCTCTAGTGTTTTCAGGAAGGCCATGTGAGGTTCCTGAGTTTGTGAGGGTGGCCTGTAACATGCTACAATTTGCAGAGCAGTCTTGCCTATGGTTAATTGCACCTGGATGGTCTCCGATGCATCGTGCGTTGCCACCAGTCTTGAGGTGTGGGTGTCCTTGATGAATATGGATACTCCCCTCCTTTCTTGGTATTGTCCGGATTTTGGGGCGGAACGCATGATATGAGGTAAAACCTGATAGCGCTGGGGTGCTCTCAGGAGCCTTGAACCAGGTTTCTGTCACAGCACAGACATCGATGTTCTCCATACTGAGAAGGGCCTCGAGTGCGTGCATTTTGAGATTTAGACTTCTGGCATTGAGCAGCATTACCCTTAGTTTTTTCCTTTTTGTGTTCTAGGGTGGTAGGTTTAGAATTTGAGCCTTGCCTAAAAAGGCACTATGGGGTGGAAAGAGCCTTTGCCAATATCCGGAATCCCAGGGTGACAGGTGCAAGCCGTCCCTTGCGAAGCAGCGTGGCTTGTCCAGCATGTCATCCCAGGCAGACAGACACTGGATCCCCTTTGAATGACACCAGTGTTTAAGCCAATTGTTAAAGCTGATCATCTTATCTCTGTATTGTGGCATCATTCTTGGTGAAGGTAGGATACTGCTCAAGGTCAGGGTCATACCTGCCTGGGCTACATAATCAGAGAGCTCCTCAATGTCTCTTTTCATGTAGTCCAAGGAGTGCGTCTCAGGTCGTTTACACCAGCGTGGACAATGACTGAGTCATATTTGTACCTGCTGTTGAGAGACCTGAATGCTTGCGTTATGTGGCAGATTCTAGCGCCTGACAGGCAGCTTACTGTGACCTTCTCCTTACTCAGTCTGGTGAGCGGGACGTCAGTGTGTCTGACTATGGAGTCACCAATGACTAGTGTGTCTGGCATTGTGTTTGGCCTTAAGGGCTGTGACTGTTTGACACTCTGACTGTGAGGTCTATGTGTTGCAGGTGTTGTGTTCTGAGGTGGTGGTTGTTTGGGTGTCTGCTTTGGTGGCCTCTGCTGTTTTGGTAGATTTTTGATCAGAGCCTCCGAGTATGTCTTTGTGTGTTTATGTGTATGATTTGAGGTTGAAATGGTACTATGTGAGACTGGGTCTATAGTGTGTGTGGTAACCTTCTCCTCCTGACTGGTCCTGCCAGTCCTATGTTGAGAGAGCTCAGCCTCCAGTTTGGCCGTATAGTTGCATCTCTCGCATGTATTTGTGTTTTGTGGGAGGAGGAGAGGGTTGTCTGTGTACATGAGGCAATTGTAACATTGCCTCAATATTCCCAGGTTCACCAGCTGAGCAGGAGAGGACACTAGCAACTGATCCCTCGACATGCTAGAAGGATAGACAAAAAAACTTTAAAAAAGATTTCGGGGGACGTGGGTGACCGAGAAATGGGGGGTTGCCTTTTTGGGGTACTATCTATGACAAGAGTGCCGTATCAAGGTAATAAGTACTGTAGGAGCAAGTGCTAGGTTTAACAGATAGAGAATAGTCTACTTGGAGTCAAGTAGAGAGGATCTTTTTAGTTATAGGATACGCTGATTAGATCAGTAGTATAGTTCGAGGGAGGTAGTTTTAAGGGAAAATTTGAAGAGTGGACTTTATGTATGTTCACTTATACTGAGTCAAATGACTTTTGCTAGTGACTGACAATGGTGTCCAGACCTTGTAAACAAATGTAATGAATTTAACTGGAACAGCTCAAAAAAAACTTGTATTTTCTAAATGTTGATAATAGACTATTGAAAAAGAACATTTTATTTTATTGTAATTAATACATTACTCTGCACTTCAATAAGTATAAAGTGCAAGAGGTTCAAACACGATGAGTGCACCTCCTTGATATCGAACTCCCTTTCCAATGATCTCCACAGAGAATCATTATAAATATGACTTAGATTTCAATACTGGTACTAATTTGTTTTAAGTTTAATTTTGTCTCTTCTTCTTGGTTTTGTGATCATGGTGTTAGTACATATAAATCAGGTTGGCATGTTAGATGGGCCTCCTAGAAGATAGGTGCTGGAAGTCATTGTACTATTACAAAAAGTGCCTTTTTGTTTGATTGAGATGAATCTTCATTTGGTTTGTTTGCCCAGTTAAAGCTTCAAGAAGCACACTGTCAATGACACATAACAGTAGCATTTTAATATTTATACGAATACACTTTTTTCAAGTTTCACTTTGGCTTTTGTACAGTGAGTATCTTTAGTAGCGAGCTGTTACATAAGCATATCTTGGCGGATATACCTGCATCTTTCAACATTTTGAATTAGTAGTTTTTTTTATTTATTTATTTATTCATTCATTACTATGTATTTGTTTTTTCTTGTATGCAGATATCCTCACTCAATATTTTTATTTTCTCGTAAAATGATCATAGTGCACTTCTGGCTATTCTTGCATCCTAAGATAAATCTAAGAATTTCTCAACCCAAAGATAGATTAGTTAACCAGCTAGAATATACGATATTGTATTTTTCCTTCATCTGCATCCAAGTGTAAACCAGTAGCACGTGTCTTGTTTCATTGCTACTAATATCTCCTTGAGGCTTTTTACTATGTCTTTCATAACTACTATTCCCTTCCTCCCATCTTCCCACTACATTAACAGTTTACAACTAAACTATCTTGTATCACATTTTCTCTTTAAATAGTTAATACTGTGCTCATGCTGTCTAACTTTTTTATAGGTTATCATTTCCTCAGCATTTAGACTGTATTTATGCAATGGCATATCTAAGGATTGTTAACAGGGTCCAACTTGTTATGGATTCTTCTGCTGTTGTTTTTCTGATTCAGCTTTAACTTCATCTCCCTTATTTGACCCATAATTTGTCTTATTTCCCCAAACTGTGAGGATTTTTTTTATTTCCACTTTCTTGTAATTCCCTTTATGGCTGACAGAAGCAACAACAATATGTCTTTAGTATGAAAAGGTATTTTCTTTACAGTACTGCTTGAAAGCACAATTTATTTATTTCGCCATTTCTGTATATATCAAAGAGGTCTATACAGTTTGGAAATATATTTTAAAATCTTGTAATTCCATACAATCTCTAAAAAATATGCCACATGCCCCCTTTCTCCTGCATCATACCTCCAACACTTATTATCTGCCATTGGGAAGATTTTAAATAGTCTATTAAGGGTATAAAAATATTTGTGGAGGCATTTCCAGCCCAAAATTATAAACTTCTTAGCCTTTGTACATTACCTCAAAGCCAAGCGTGTATTTTACCATTCTTGTTGTGTATTGCTTTTGTAATATAGTCTCCTAAGTACTCTTGAGGTCTGTAAGCTGAAGCTTTTTTCTTCACTTGCCATGCATTTGCCCTGCTTATTAAGGAATTTCATGCTTCTATATTTGACCATGCCTCCCTAAGATATCCTATTAACTGAGCTGCAATATACGAACAAATCTTCAGGTTTTTTTCCTGCTTTCCTGCAGTAAACAGAAATACAGTAACCACTAAATCTCTCCAAAGCTGAATACTCAATTTGCTTCATGCCATATTGTCTCTTTGCCTCCTATCCATGCCTGTTCCCAAAATCTTGAGTTTAATTTTTTTAACAGTGGGATGCTACTGATTCCCTATTCATGCTAGCTTAACCCTTCAGCACATATCCAATTGAGAGAATTTCTTCTTTCTTCTCAGACAGACCTGTCATTGTAAATACATATAAAACAGTTTCTTCTTTGTACCTCTGTGTACAGCTTTCTTTTTCTCTAGTATTTTCCAGCATCTATCACCTCTCCTCACTTTAAACCCCCTTCCTTTTCTAGACATATTCCTTTCTGCTTAGGCAAATACATATTACCCTGCATCAGATACACCAAGTGCAGTTGTGATGTTTGTAACTAGTCTTTAAGGTTAGGTAATCCTAGCCCTGCTTGTTGACTTGGAGTTATTAATCTCTCCCATTTTACTGTGCTCTATTTTCCTTTCCAGATGAACTCTTTTGCTAGGATGGTAAAAGTGTATTTGGCCTACATATAAAATAAGGGACACTACAAACATTTTAACTGCTTGTATTTTATTGTATGTATCCAACCATATCATCCTCCATCTTCTTTTCATGGCTAGCATCTAAGAAAATATATCCTTTTACATTTCCTATGCTGTTGCTTCTATGCTCTGTTTTAATTATATACCTAAGTATTTCATTTTATTGCGTCCCCACATGAAATGGAAAATCTGCACTAATCTCACTGTTGGTATATTAGTATAACTTTTGATTTTAATCTGAATGATTTTGTAACCTGTTTTCTTGTTAAATATGTGCAGCTTTGCCAATATTTTTCCAAGTCTCTTTCAGATCTTGTATCATACAGCAGTAATATTTTTCTTGTTCTTTGCACCATTGATATCCCTGCATTTTCAAGTCTCTTATATCTTTTACTAATGGTCAAAGATACAAAGCAAATAACAAAAGTGATAAAGGGCAACATTGTTTAGTTATCCCTGTTACTTTAAAGGTACCTGATAATAAGCCCCCATGCTTAACCTGGGAAAAGTCTTGGGAAGTTAAAGGTTTTGAGTGTCATTTTCAAATATGTTTAACTAACCCTACAAAGATATTTTCCTTCATCTAATTCTACCAACACCACTAGCCAAAAGATAGACTGATGTGGTTGCTTATGCACATCAAATTAGCAACCCAGTTCATTACAATAAATGAGAATGGAATAGGGTAGATATGGAAGAAGGAAATTTATATGTGTAGTCAGAATTACTATTGGTATTAATGGCCAGTAGATTGTAAGCCACGGTGGTGCAGCGGTTAGCATTGTCGCCTCACAGCAAAAGGTTCTCCCGTTCGATTCTCGGCTGGAGCGCCTTCTGGTGTCTGCAAGTCCTCCCCGCGGTCAAGTGATACTAAAGACATGCAGGTAGGTGCGAGCGTAAATGGGCATCCCTTCTTTGAAGGTTGGGTGTCGGGCTGGCAGCTCAGCACTGTAAAAATCCACTGCCAATCATGAGCAGACGGGAGTTCTGCTGTGGTGACCCCTAACCAGGAAAAGCCGAAAGACTTTTTATTAATGGCCAGTAGATTGCTCTATCAGAGCAAAGAGAAAAAAATTCAAAGGGATATTCATGTCTTGAGTTGAAGAAACATTTGCAGATCATAATATAACAGAGATGCAATGAAAATCAAAAGCCTGTTTTGTTTTTTATGAAATGACAATTTGCTAAAGCCAAATAAAATAATTAATAAAAATAACAGTGAAATCACAATTGCTAAGAAATACCACAGTGCAAATGAAATAGTAGAGAATATTATTAAAGGAAATTAAATATGCTGTTGAACATAATGCAATTGCAAACATGGTGGTAAGGGATAATCTAAAGTTCATTATAGAAATGAGCAACTCTGTTTTAAGAAAAAAATGGCACCGAAACACAGCAATGGTATTAACAAACGGACTCAGATGCAATGATAAAAACAAACCAAGTTTTATTATGTGAGCGCTTTTGCAAACTAGTCGCTTCATCAGATATTAACACTTCCAATCAACATTTAATGTATATTCATATAGAATTCAAACTACCCTATTACACACATAACTTATGTGTTGGATTTAATTTAAAGGGACTGATGTTACACATTGTATTGTTATACAAATTCTAGCTGTTAGATATGTCTTACATAAGAAATATTTTGTTTACATTGTCACTATAGTGACACTTTAATTTCTTAAAACGGAGTTGATTATACATTATTCCTGCACCGTTTATTATGATGGAGGGTGATTTTTGTTTGTGTTGGATAAAAATGAGCAAGTAATTTTGAAAGATGTTTTTAACAGCAAAGGTAACCAACACATTAATGAATGACAATCTGTTTATTACAACTTTCTCAGTCTCTGTTTGCTTGATTATTGAATTGCTCTAACTGTATTTACTGGAATTTTGGTTTTCTTAACGACTGTTCATTCACGATTTATTGTAAAAATTGGTAATGGATTCAGTTTATTTTAACCATTTTTTCCTAAGGTCAATGTGTGGCAGAAAAAGAATGAATACTTTAAAAATGATAATTCTTTCATCAAACCAGAATAAAATCAGAGTGGTAATCTCAGGCTGCAAATGTACATATCAGTATAGCTTTATATACTTGAATAATGGGATTTTTACTGAATTTTATGAGGTGCTGTGTTTATTGCTTATACGTTTTATAAAAAACATATTCTAACATGAGATTAAAGCTCAACAACACTGAACCATGCTTAACTAAATCTTTTGTTAAGCACTTTTCATACACCAAATGTCTCTTAAAAAAGAATATTATGATTGGGTCTCCAATCATAACTGCCTTATTATCGGTTTTGCTAGATGGATGCCAAGCAATTCCCCTCAAGAGTGAAGCTTGAGAGGTGAATTTAGACAACCAACTGAAGAATACATAATACAAGGTTATGATTGGTGACTCAGTCATAATTTTTTGTAGTCATGGATCTTCATCTGCTCCATGTACTACAGGTTACATAAAAATAACAGTTTGGGAAAGAAAAGTATTTTACTGGCTTTGCAAGTCAGTAAAACACTCAGTACTCTCAAGCAAATTGAAACACATCTCTTAGTTTCTGGACAAATCTAAAATTAATGGTGGGGTGAGCAAAGGATCAAAATCATGGACAGCTTTGAAGAAATGCTCTAATTTGCCTAAAAAGCTTATAGAACAACAGGCTTAGATTTTGCTTCACTATGCATATGCTAAACAATAAGACGTATGAAACTCTAATGCTTGATATTAATGACTGACTGTAATCCTTAGTGATTTATGAGAAAATCATAAATATTTTGAGGCACATAACAAAAGTATGAGATAAACTCAGGGGAACTTGAGAGGCATAACAGAAGAGTGAGAAAAATAAAGCTATTCTTTGCTGGCTGGCATCGTCTGCTGTCAAACACAAGTGGCTAAAGCCAGACGATGCCAAGAGTTGTTAGCCACTATGCATGTCTGATTGCTAAATCCATCTTTGTTGAATATTTCATTATTAGAGGGGGTTCCTATTACCAGATTGAAAGACCGTAATTGCGAATACGAAAAGAGCGACATGTATTGCGCGAAATACAGAAATGCCGAACATCCAAAACAGCAAAAATTTAAATGTCGAAGTGTAATGGTTGGCCCATCTGTGGTATAGCTCCGTAAGGTAAGTGTGCGATAGATAGGACTTTGGGGTTAGGATGTGGGTTAAGGTAAGTTAATAGATAGGTAATTTATGTAAGATTTAGTGTAGTGTTAAAAGTAGGGTTTTATTTAAGGATAGTGCATAGATAGTTGTGTATGTGAGGTTTAGTATAGTGTTGGAAGTAGGGTTTTGTTAAATGTATGTATGTGTATTATTTATTTTTTTGGGTGTATGTCTGTAGGGGACGTGTGCGGTAGTTGCGGACCTTCGGGTTAGGGAGGTGTTAAGGACAGTGCATAGTTAGTTGTGTATGTGGGGTTTAGTGTAGGGGTAGAAGTAGGGTTTTGGTGCTTTACTTTCAGTTAGAAGTAGGGTTTGGTTAGTGTATGTACGTGGTTTATTTTTGGGTAGGTAGTATGTAGCGGGTGGTGGGGTTGGCCAACTATGACAGTTTGTTATTTTATTTTTTGCTGTTTAGTGTGTTCGGGATTTTTGCGGTTCGTGTTATAGGTGTCGACATTTAGGTATTCGCGTAAAGGGTTTTTCAATTTGCTAATATAAACCCACTAGAGGCATGGAAGATAATGTATCCTTGGAGCACAATCTTGTTTTAAAATTCATCCCTTCATTTTCCTTTATGTAGCTTATGCAATGTTTGGCTGGAGGGGTCTGGAGTCTCTACCAGCAAGAGCAGGCACAAGGCAAAAAAAAAATCTAGAGTAGGATGCCAGTTTACATCATGATATACACAACTGAGTCCAGTCTGGGAGATCACCAGTTCATGTATAATATACCTTAAAAGTGTTGGAAGAATTCAACGTACTCAATAAAATTCCAGATGGAGAGGGGAAGTACATGCAGACTCTGCAAATAATGTACTTCAGACAAGAATGAAACTGGACAACCAAGCACAGTAAAGAAACTACAACTGTTGCTGTGCCAACTATTGGTTGATATACAATTTTTAATGATGAATGATATTCCCTTTGGGGTTTGCCCACCCAAAGACATAAGACACAATAGAGTGTGGTCCATTCAGCTGGTCAGTGTAATGTAAGGTAGGAAGAAGCATACAGAAATATCGTGCACATCCAGTTTGATTATCTTGCTTCCAAATAAAGTAATAAAGACAATGAACAATTGATAAGAAACTGTTGGGGATCACTAAAGGCTAGAGCACCAACCAGAGTTTTGGCAAATAAATTTGTCGTCAAACATAGAACATTCCACTAATGCAGTTGGCATCTACTGTGATGCATCTGAAAATAATAATTTACCATACAATGACATAATAGCTACATATTTACACCAGACATATTGATTGTTTCTGCATAAATATATCAATCACCGCAGTAAGTTCCTGCAAAATACTCTCCATGTCCTCAGAGCAAGGCGCCCCACTCACCAACACTGAGTCGAAATACCACAGAAGAAAGGCACTCCAAATGAACCAATGCAGGTTCAAACTAAGAAAAATCAATTTTCGAACAACTGTGTAAGATGAAAAAAGGCACCAGCCCTGTAGCACAAAGAATTTATTCCAACACCTCTCAGACTAAGCGCTTTCACCAGTGAAACTGGCTTCTTCAGAGTCAAACATTACAATACAAAATGCTTAGACCAAGTTAATATACTCTCCACTCTTCTGCACTCAAGCAATTAAAACTAATTAATTAATTGAACAATCAGCAAATAAAAGAAACATTATAATATTTAAACAATATAGACAACTATATAAGAAATTTGATACAAATAATTAAATAATTCCATTGTATATGTTATATAATTACTTATATATAATTACCAGTGACTGGC
Source organism: Protopterus annectens (assembly GCF_019279795.1). Classification (NCBI taxonomy): domain Eukaryota; kingdom Metazoa; phylum Chordata; order Ceratodontiformes; family Protopteridae; genus Protopterus; species Protopterus annectens. The sequence goes on along the minus strand of NC_056739.1, from coordinate 1,810,534,929 downwards.
GTTCAACGAAACCAGGAAGTAGTGGAGGTATCTGAACTAGTGCCGCCCTCTTCGCCTGTGAGTAACGCTCAGAAGCAAGATTTGTCATCATGGTTTGAATAATTAAATAATTCCATTGTATATGTTATATAATTACTTATATAACATATACAATGGAATTATTTAATTATTTGTATCAAATTTCTTATATAGTTGTCTATATTGTTTAAATATTATAATGTTTCTTTTATTTGCTGATTGTTCAATTAATTAATTAGTTTTAATTGCTTGAGTGCAGAAGAGTGGAGAGTATATTAACTTGGTCTAAGCATTTTGTATTGTAATGTTTGACTCTGAAGAAGCCAGTTTCACTGGTGAAAGCGCTTAGTCTGAGAGGTGTTGGAATAAATTCTTCGTGCTACAGTGCTGGTGCCTTTTTTCATCTTACACAGTTGTTCGAAAATTGATTTTTCTTAGTTTGAACCTGCATTGGTTTATTTGGAGTGCCTTTCTTCTGTGGTATTTCGACTCAGTGTTGATGAGTGGGGCGCCTTGCTCTGAGGACATGGAGAGTATTTTGCAGGAACTTACTGCAGTGATTGACAAGTTAAGGAAGGTGTATTGTGAAGGGAAGCGTGATATGAGTGGGGAACAGGGCAATAGCCCCACTGATTCGCAAATGGAATTGTACACTCTACACTCTCCTGGTTCTATCCCTCCAGGGCAGAGAGCTAACAATTCGGTATCGTATAGTGGTGTAGTGACTGGCGTTCAACGAAACCAGGAAGTAGTGGAGGTATCTGAACTAGTGCCGCCCTCTTCGCCTGTGAGTAACGCTCAGAAGCAAGATTTGTCATCATGGTTTGAAGCGCCGAGATTTGAGGTTGAACCGGAGGTCCTAGAAGCTGGTAGTAGTCGTATAAAGGATAAAGACATTTATTATCCTACCCTTAAGAAACAAATATATCACTATGAAAAGTTATGTAAAATATATAGGGCGATGCAGTTAGACAACTTGTTCTTGATAAAATCGAGGGAACTGAAGCAAGTTCCAAAGGGGTTGCGACTATGGAAGATGCCGATGGGTGTAGAAATAGACTCGGACATTTTCAACGACCTTGTGGGGCTTTTTCAAAAAGCAGGTATGGAGCTTCTTGATTTAATCATTCGTAACAACAATAATAGACTTGTCAGTTTACGGGAGGAGATTAACAGGCTTAATTTAAGTATTACATCTGACCTGCTATTCTTTCAGCATAAAGTGAACTTTGAAAGGGTGATTAAAAACATTGAGGCTTTTGTAGTGAAAAACAGAGCAACTAAGCATAAGAAACTGGCTAGGGATGCAGCTGACTACAAAAACCGAGTAGCGTATCCACCGGGAAGGAAAGTAAATCACCCTACTGACTTTAACAATGATGAAGATGTCATGAATAATGTTATAGATGTGATACAAGAATCTAGTTTTGATGAGGGGGATAATTTTTTAGACCCGCAGGTTTTCCCGCGCAGGTCAGAAAGGCTGATGAACAAGCAGCCGCAAATGATGAAATCCTCTCATCAATACTCAAAGAAAAGGAGAATGAACTGTTAGGGTTCATTTCTAATAGGAAGAACAATGAAAACAATGATTGTATTGTGGACTTTAACATTTGTTTTGACATTATGCTAGACTTCAGCCCTAATTGCGATTTTTCAGTGGAAAAAACGTATGCTATGCAATTTGTTAGTGAGCAAAATGTAGTTCATGATGACAATTTTGCATTTTATAACAATGTTATTGACAAAGTTCAAGCAGTTTCAAGACAATGTATAAGTGAGGATGAATTGTGTGATTTGAATGTTGTTCAAGACAAGAATTGTGATGTAACTATCTGTAGACCTACAATGAATAATGATTCTGATATTTCCATGGAAACAAGTCTTGTTTTGGCTAACAATAATAGCCTTAGTGAGAGTTTGCATCCATCAATATGTGAAACTGTTAGAAATAGAGGCTTCACAATATACAATTACACTGAACTTGTCATTAGTGATGTCTACTTTGAATTATTTAGTAAGGGCATAAATTTTGTGCCGAACTTTAAACTTGATATTGCACAGGTTTTACTTAATTTAAAGTTATTTGTAAGGAAACTTAACTTACAATTATATTTTTCTGTTTTGGGTCCTGGTACTGTGTCCACCTTGAATGGGATGACATCAACAGGGATCAAAAGAAAGAGTAATTTCATGCCCCCCCCCAAATTCAGAAATTAGTGGATTTGAACAAATAGTGGAATATGAATTTAGGAAAATTTGTTTGCAAAAATCCACAGCTGAAGATAATTTATCTGAAGGTGAAAGAAGGGTCCTACATGAATTAGTGTCAACCCAACAGTATAGATGTATGAGACCAGATAAAGGAGGGGGGATGGTCATTATGAACAAAATAGACTATAGTGGTCACATATTTAAGTTGCTTGGTGACGAGGATACTTATGTTAGAGCATCCATTAATGAAATTAATAGGGCCTACATGAGGATTGATATGTTTTTGCTTGATGCCTTATATCAAGGTGTAATCAATGAGATGGAATATGATTACCTTTTAGTCAAGTTCCCGACAATGCCTAAATTATTTGGAATTCTGAAGGTCCATAAAGGAACAGAGAATTTACAGTTTAGACCAATTGTTTCAGCTAAGGGCTCAAAAACAGAATCAATGGCAGCCTTTGTTGATTATTTCTGTAAAAAGGCACTTATGGATGCTGCTCATATACTTAAAGATTCGTGGCATTGTTTACAGAGGCTTGGAGAGATTCAAGGTATTGAGAATGAAACTTTTGTTTTTTTAACCATTGATGTGATCAATTTATTTTCTGTGATCCCACATCAAATAGGATTGGAATTGTTTTATGACAGTCTTTTGGCTAGCCCTAGTTTTGATAAGGATAGAATAGAGATATGTCACGATCTGATGGAACTTGTTTTATACAACAATTTTGTACAATTTGATGGGGAGATATATCAGCAGAAGACAGGGGTAGCGATGGGTGCTCGTTGTGCCCCTGTCTATGCCAATTTAGTTTTATTGGCATGGGAAAGATTGTACATTTTTGACTCCAAATTTAAGAACAACATTCTTCTATATAGCAGGTTTTTAGATGACCTGCTTATATTATGGAAAGGAGATGAGGAGAGTGTGGTGGAATTTTTTTCCTACATTAACAAAACCACAGAATTTCTTAGGTTCACTTACACATGGAATATGGAGGTAGTCAATTACTTAGACATTACTGTATATAAAACAGATGATGGGCTAGTGAGTACGTTATATAGGAAGCCCAGCTACTCCAATTCGATGTTGCACTATACAAGTTGTCACCCTTTACATCAAAGGAAAGGAGTAGTTAAGGGCCAAATGGTCTGGATATGTAGGCACATTAGTAATGATGACCTGTTTAGGAAGGAAATGTACACATTGATTGGTATATTTTTGGAAAGAGGATATCCGCTTTCCATGTTGCGTAGTGTAAAAAAAGAAGTATATAGGAAAAGAAAAAACAGCTATAGTCCTATTTTAAGAGGTAATGGTTATGAAGAGGGTAATATCAGTGACAGTAACAATGTAGCCCCTAATATGAATAGAGCAAAATTTGTTTTAACATACAATGAAAAAGCGAATGAGTTGTGTTCCAGTTTAAGGAACCTGTGGAAATATTTTCTGTGCAATGACACCAGGGAGATTTTAGGTGATGCCCCGATGATTGTCTATGGAAGAGGGAAAAACTTGAAGAATATTCTTGAAAGAGAGGGTAAAAACAATATAAGATCTCGTATGAGTAAATGTGGTTCATGCAAAGGATGTAGATTCATAGCAGAAGGGGCATATTTATGTGTTGCAGGTTACAAACGTACAATATCATGTCCAGGTTCTTGTAATTGTACTACTAGAAATTGTGTGTATATCGCTTCGTGTATGTCATGTGACGCATTTTACGTGGGCATGACTACACGAAGTTTGAAAGAAAGAATAGGTGAACATGTTAGTTCCATCAGAAGGAAGGATGAGCACAATGCACTTCATTTACACACTAAGGTATGTGTTAACTTCAACAGATTTTTATTCTTTATTATAGATAGGGTTAAACCCAACATTAAATGTGATATTCAAAACAGGGTAGCTAGATTAGAGATGGAATGGCAGCTTAGGCTTAATGCCACTAGGCGTCCAGGACTAAATGAGTGTATTTCCTTAAAACCTCAATTGAAATATCTTAGTGGCATCATTTAGATGTAGTTATTTGAATTTTAAAACATTTTTTAATTATATAGCATATACAATGGAATTATTTAATTATTTGTATCAAATTTCTTATATAGTTGTCTATATTGTTTAAATATTATAATGTTTCTTTTATTTGGTGATTGTTCAATTAATTAATTAGTTTTAATTGCTTGAGTGCAGAAGAGTGGAGAGTATATTAACTTGGTCTAAGCATTTTGTATTGTAATGTTTGACTCTGAAGAAGCCAGTTTCACTGGTGAAAGCGCTTAGTCTGAGAGGTGTCGGAATAAATTCTCCGTGCTACAGTGCTGGTGCCTTTTTTCATCTTACACAGTTGTTCGAAAATTGATTTTTCTGCATAAATATAGACAGACATTCTAAATTCATAAATAAAATGAGACAAGCAAATATGTTTCTGCAAACCTTGATTTGCTTACAGAAGAATGGTATATTAATAGTAGGATGTTTTGTTCCAAAACTCATCCATTTATGAACTGGGTAAGTGTATTAGGTGGTATTGGCCCTATGGTGAAAGAAATAGATCATGAAGGCTAGATTATCACTTTTCTCACAATATGGCAAGCATAAGATGCATATCGTACAATTATAAAAGTTCAGTATAATTATTTTCTTTATTCTCTTAAGGCAAAACTTTGACATATCTGAGCAGGGCTGCTTAATATTTAATAGAATTACCTAATGCTTAAAAAAAAAAAAAAATGAAAGAGCTGGAAGTAGATTTCTACATCTCACATCGGATTCATTCCTCATTAAATAATATCTGGTTTAGTCAGTTATTGACTACTAAGACAGAGACAAGTATAATTTCCATACTGTATAAAAGCCAGACATATGAAGTATCCTAGCAATTGTCTTCATTCTAAAGGTGAGAACGCACAAACTCAGGAACAGTCGGTTGAAACTGGTAAGATGTTACTGCTGTGAAACTCTTTTCAATCTGTTCGTTCAGCATAGATTGCTGGCTTATGAGAAGACCTTTACACTTCCCATTGTGTATCCTTAACAGCTCCCATTGTGTATCATTTACAGCTTGACCAAAGTGTTACTACAGAGCAACATAGCATGCTGGAGATTTAAAAAGGGCATTACTACAGCAGAACTTCATGTGTTTATTGTTTGGCAACCACTAAAACAACCCTCATGTTAGGTTGGACAGAGAGATAATTACTTATAGGAGAATATGTAACAGCAAAAAACGGTAGTCTAACCATGAGCAGTATGCAGCAGGGAAAAGGCAGTTCAAATGAGTCACTCACAGTGTCTCCAGAGTAAAAAAGTATATTTAATCCATGGAACAACAGAGTAAGCGCTTTCGCGTAGGATCACCTACGCTTCCTCAGACATAAAAACATATAAAAACTCTCCCTCTTTTAAATCAAACAAGGCGGGAAGAGTAAACTAATTAGCAAAACAATCATTCAATCAATCGAATAATCAGCTATTCAAATTTTTAAAAGCCCTAACAACTGTTGCTGTCACTATATCAACAACATCCTAAGTATAAGCATAACTCACTCATAGCTTCGGATATGTACAAATATTGTTTCATAAAACATGTCATTCTTCATAGCGCTATTAAAACACTTGCAATAATCATGAAAACAAAGGAATCATTGGTTCGTAGATTCCATCATAAACAACAACTGAGTGCACATAAACAAACCATGTGGAAGATGTCAACAATAAAGTTGTAGCGTTAACATTTTAAACCACGTATTTTTATAATTTGTAAAACTTGCATTCATACTGGTTTGAAGCAAACCCTATACCAATACTTGGCTGTAATACAGCCTATATATAAGAAAGAAATGGTCCCTTCTACTGTGAAATAGCAAGTTGTGTTATCATTAATAAAAGCTTGTGACCGGCATAAATAGTCACTACAAACGACCAATATAATCAGTATTGCCATAATCTACGTAAACTCAACTGGCACATGATCGCAATAACTATTGTTCTTTGACATACTGTGTCATAACACTAACTTATGAATACACATTTCAGAAGAGCTAAAATGCTAAAAACCTTACTAGGGCATGTAGATCTGAAAAAAATCTTGCAATCAAAAAACCTTTTTGCAAGATCGCGTCATTACGCGAGGTAGCGTGCACATTGCAAATCGCTGGATTAATGTGACACGCCCAGCATAGTGACGTTGTTCAGAAGCCCTTGTTAATTCTGTATTTGGGCATATATTTATAAAAAATGCCTAAAATACAATGATATACATCAAGTGATTAGCCAAACGGTTCCTAGTTGTAAAAGGAGCACAAAAAAGTTTACTGACTGTGAAACCGACTCCTATCACATTGATCATATCCAAAGAGTATAGGCTATATCATCTTACAATGAACATGTATATATAACTGATTTGCAAAGCATTGGAATGAATTTAACTAGATTAAAAGCTCTTATTATATGTTTATTCATATACCTAAGATATGAAACGTTTATCAGACATGGCAATGAAATATTAAAATATTAAGTAGGTTAATTGCTATGTGTATGAGCAGGTATGTATGCATAGGGCAGTAATGTGATGGATAAAACATATAACAGATCTAATATATAACTAAGACCCTATGTGCATGGTCACTATGAAAATAGATATAGGTTCATGACTGAGGTTTGTTAGAATACCATACAGTAGAACCCATGTTTATATAAATCTGCACATCATCAATGAGAACAATAGTGGCGTCGCTGGTGCTGATAAAATAAATAAAATAAACAATAACAATAAAAATTCTTGTGGGACATCTAACATATATACAAACATATCAATATAAATACTTAAATGAAGATATGTACATGAATTTAACTATAATTAATGCTAGATGTATCAAGCTAATGTATCCTACAGATAAAATATATGAGTATATATCAACTATGGAAGTAAAGGATTTATGTATATTCATATCATTCTTGAATTTCCAATGTTAATATACATATATATAATTAATAACAAAAGTCCTAGGGCCATTAGACAATCAAAACATTACAAACATTATTGTGTTGAAAAGTATTTCTGTGTTAACACAACTCAATGGGTGTCCATATATTAGTATATCTCCATTAATGTGACAAAAATAGTTAAGCAAAAATGGCAATTCAATGCGCTGGATAGTCCAAGAGTTGTTATATATCAATAGCTACTTCATCCAATGTATTATGGCCCTTGGCATTGTAATAGATATAAAGTCTATTTTTTTTTTATAGGAGAATATGTATAATCTCAACAATAGTATAAAAGCCGTTGTGCTATCGGTTCCATTATTTGACTCTTACTCTTAGTATAAATTACTCTGGAGCATTTTGGTTTTAATTAGAAAATATCTTACACCAATTTGGAAAGAATGTGGGCTCATTATTCTCATTATGGCTCAACCTCCTCCTCAGACAGAATCTATATGAAAAGACCTAAAAAATGTCAATGGAGGGTATCCGTGAAACAGGCAATATGGAATAACACTGGACTTTTCCTGCATGTCTTACTCAGAGTTATTCACTAGAGACAGAAAACACTGAAATAGCTCCAGAACGTAATGAAAGATTCTATATAATTTTGTGTTATAAATATCATATGACTTTTTTATGATATGATTTTTATCAAATTATTTTTAGCACATGACTTTCATCACACGATTACTGGATATAGAGCTTTTTTTTTAAATTTCTGAAGAAGACTTTGGTGTTTGATATAAGTGCTAAAATAAAGTACTAATAAAATGTGTTCTTTGGTGAGGACACAGCATGGTTTTTGTTCTCTGGATACTCAGAATTATATTAAATCAAACCACAGCCTCAGAGATAGAAATTTTTAATGTGGAATTAGTGATTGTTTTCTTAGTAGAGAAACATTTTAAAAGACAGCCTTCTAGCGTATCAGTGGGAGTGGCAAGCAATAGGTAGCCTGTCTACCGCAAGAGGAGTGGTTCTTGGCCCAGAAATTGTAGTTTATTGACCATTTGGACAGATTGTCCATCTCTTTCAACTTTCTGGTTTAAAAGACCACATTTGCGCTTGTTTCCCATCTTTCCTGTAACTAACCTACTGGGAAGCACTAGAAAGCCTTAAACTGATACAAGCCTTCTAACTTAGAAGAGAGACCTTGGAGTGATTAAGTATCAGTTTTCTGTAATTTCTTGCTGTACTTAACTGTTTTCTGCCTAAACGCAGATTTTCCAGCATTTATTGTGATTCAAAAGCTTGTTTTCTTTTCACATATTGTACTTATTTGACTACCTGTTTTTTGTTTAAATAATTTGTTTAACTGTTGTAGGTTACACACTAAAGTGTGATAGCCTTTTCTGATCGTTTGTAGTCGTTTAAAGCTGTTTAAGTGTATTGTTTACTGTTTTTGCCTTATCATTTAAAAAAAATAATTCCTTGTTTCCCGCCTTCCTAAGCTACTATAGTCCAGTTTTCAGGCTAGTGTTGAATTCAGGGCTGTGTTACAAGTTTCTGAGTTGCCCATACCTTACATGGATAGAAGGAAGTTTCTCTGTTCACCTGTGAGAGAGGGGAGATTTGAGCAGCCTATATGTCCCTGGAGGAGTGGTTCCAGCCCAAAAGTTAGTAGTTTATTGGCCATTTGAGGCTAATTTCTATCTCTTTCATTTCCCTGCTATAAAAACAGCGTTTGCATGGTTTTGTGCACCGGGCAGTGCCGGTTAGCTAGGGTTAAATTATTCCCGGCTCCACTAAGTCTCCTCTTCAGTTTTTCCCTTGAAACTAGTCTAACTCTCAACCTAAGAAATCAAAAAGCATCCTAGAGCCCAGCACTTGCTCAGACCTAATAGCAAGCACTAATATACCCTAACACTTGATTGCTCAGCAGGGCAAGGCTCTTTATTTACCCCTCACCAACTAAGCGACTAAGCAGCTCACCCTACTATTCAGGCATGACCAAAGGGCAATTTCAGGTATACTCTCCAGTCCAGCTGGTGAATCTGGGTATCCTGAGGCAATGTTACAACTGCCTCATGTGCACAGACAACCCTCTCCTCCTACAACAAAACATTAACATATGTGAGAGATGCAATTATACAGCCAAACTGGAGGCTAAGCTGTCTCCATCCAAGACAGGAACAGACAGTCAAGAGAAGAAGGTTAACACTTGCACTATACCACCAGCCACACATAGACCTTCTAAACCAGCACTGGCAAAAAATACAGATAAATACGCAAAATCATACTCGGAGGCTCTAAATAAAAACGTGCGAAAGCATCAGAGACCTCCAAAACAGACACCCAAACAACCTGAACCTCCCATCACAAACCAGACAATGCATAAAACACAAAATCAATGTGCCGCACAATCACAGCCCTTAAGGCGAAATAACATACCTAACACACTAGTAATAGGTGACTCTATAGTCAGGCACACTAATGTCCCACTCACTACACTGGACAAGCAGAAGGTTACTGTTAGCTTCCTGTCGGGAGCCAGAATCTACCGCATAACACAAGCACTCAGGTCACTCCAGAACAAGTACAAATATGATTCTGTCATTGTTCATGTTGGTGTGAATGACCTGAGATGTACCTCCCTGGACTACATGAAAAGAGACATGGAAGAGCTCTCTGATCATGTAATCCAGGCTGGTATGACCCTGACCCTGAGTAGCATCCTGCTCTCACCAAGAATGATACCTCAGTATAAAGAGAAAATGATCAATTTCAACAATTGGCTAAGCTTCTGGTGTCATTCAAAGGGGATCCAGTGTCTGTCAGCCTGGAATGACATGCTCAACAAGCCGCATTGCTTTGCAAGAGATGGCTTGCACCTGTCACCCCTAGGCTTTCGAATACTGGCCAAGGCTCTTGCTGCCCCCATAGTGCCTTTTTTAGGCAAGGCTCAAAAGTCAAACCCACCTCCGTAAACAGCACTATTAACAAAAAACTGAGGGTTATGCTACTCAACACCAGGAGTTTAAATCTCAAAATGCACGCACTTGAAGCACTCCTTAGTATGGAGAACGTCAGCATCTGTGCAGTAACTGAAACCTGGTTCAAGGCTCCAGAGAGCACCCCAGCACTACCGGGCTACAACTCGTACCTCACGTTTCAGCCACAGAACACGGACCAAAACACAAAAAGGTGGGGGTGTATCCATATTCATCAAGGATACCTACACCTCCAGGTTAGTGGCGCAGCATGATACCTCTGAGCTCATCCATGTGCAACTAACATTGGGCAAAACTGCAATGCAAATTGTGGCCTGCTACAGATCACCCTCCATGACTCAGGACTACCACTCCACCTTTCTGGAGACAATGGAAAACATGAAGGTCCTACTGAACACCCTGATATTGGGCAATTTCAATTACCCTACCATTAACTGAGAAACCTACTTGAGTACAAACTTCCAGGTCCAGCGCTTCCTGGAATTCATCATATCAAATGCCTTGGATCAGCTGGTAAACTCCCCTACCAGACGCGAAAACATATTGGACCTGGTCATCACAAACATGAGCAACAGGTGTTCCACACCAGAGTTCAATCTGTCACTGGTTAGATCAGACCATAAACTAATCACTCTGGATGTCCACACCCCACCACCACCCCCAACTAAGGAAACCACAGTAAAAAACTTTTCTAAAGCAAACTTTACCTTACTTAAGACAGAGGCAGTAAGTTTCACAGCCCCCACGCTAAAGGATAACGCTGCCCAAGACACAGAAACCTTTACAAATGCACTCTATGAGCACCTACAAGGATGCATGGATCCCTAGAAAAACCAGGACTCACTCCTCTAGAGAAGGAAACCAGTCTGGTGGACCCCTGCCATAAACAGGCTCTACAATAGAAGGAGGAAACTAGTTCAGAAACAAAGCAAATCCCAAGAAGGAAAGACATCATTGATCAATATCAGTAAGAAACTAAGGTCCCTCATAAAATCATCCAAGGCTAACATCGAAAGAAAAATAGCCAAGGATTCAAAAGATAACCACAAAGTCTTCTTAAGCTATGTTAAGAATTTGAGTGGCAACTCGCAAATATGCACTGAACTAGTGCAAAATAGCACAAAATATACTGAACCTACTGACATTGCCAACATCCTGGCAGATAGATTCAGTGCAAACGTCACCCCCTCCCACCCCCAAAAGGGCTCATAACAATACTGGAAAAGTGTAGTCTCCGGGAAATCACAGATGCACAGGTGAAAATAGCCCTTTCAAAAGCCAAAAACACAGCATCAATGGGGCCAGATGGTGTCCCAGGCTGTGTCTTGCATGAAATACAGAAAGGACTAACCCCCCCCCCACCTAAACACACTGTTCATCCTCAGCCTCTCCACAGAATACATGCCCATAGAATGGTGCACAGCAACGGTTATTCCACTCCACAAAGGAGGGGCCACAACTGACCCTGGTAACTATCTCGCCATAAGCCTGACTAGCCTGGTCTGCAAGGCTATGGATTGCATCATCATGGAACTCATTAAGAAAGACATTAAGAACCTCCAAACACTTGGCCCAACCCAGTTCCGCTTTGTTTAGGGCAGATCTTGCCTACTAAACCTGGTTGACTTCTTCGAGACATTCACCAAGGCCATAGATGAGGGGAAAGGTTGTTCGCACAGCCTACCTTAACCTCGCCAAGGTTTTCTACACCATTCCCCACTCAGGTATTACAGGAAAAACTCATCAGCCTGAACATAAACCTCTACGTCATGAGATGGGTTGCCAACTGGCTTACAGACAGAACTCACACTGTAAGAATAGTGGGCTCCAGGTCCGACTCTAAACCAGTCACAAGTGATATCCCGCAAGGCTCGGTCCTGGGACCCCTACTGGTTGGCAGGTACTTCTCAGAAGTACAGGCAAACACAGGAGGACTATGGCTAACCAAATTTGCCGATGACTGCAATCTGGGAGCCATAATTGACTCTCCAGCTGACACGGACATCCTTCAAAAAGGGCCTTACTGAGATGGACACCTGGTGTCAAAATCATGGCCTCAGGCTAAATGCCAAAAAATGCATAGTCATCCCATTTGGGAAAAAACAAAACACCCATGAATTACCACATAGGTGGCAACCCCCTTATTACAGAAGAGGTAATAAGAGATCTGGGGACCCAGGTAGATAGTAATCTCTCCTTTGACAATCATATTGCCGAAGTAGTTAGGAAATCCTTCTATGTGGCCCATCTAATTACTAAAGGGTTCATATCTATCTAGAAATAAAGAGGTTATAGTGCTCCACTACTCGTCACTCATCAGACCCATCATAGAGTACAATGCCCCATTTGGGATGTACCTTACAAGACACTTCCAACAGCTGGAGAGACCACAAAAGTACCTCACCAAGAAGATTACTGGCCTCAAACATATGTCCTATGCAGCCCAACTGAAAAACTCTGGCTGTACTAAGTGGCATATCACTTACTCAGAGGTGATCTCTGCCTGACTTACAAAGCCATGTCCAACTCAGAATTGATGGACATGCTCCACCTAAAGAAATCCAAGTCACTGCGAGCCACATGCTCTAGTGAGCTAAACCTCACCACAACAATAAATAGAACATGCTGGAGGGATAGATTCCTGTCACAGAGACTCCGCATGCTTTGGAACAAAATTCCAAACAACATTAGGCAGAGCCCCTCACTAACACTCTTCAAGAGAAACCTTGACGAGTGGATGGTTAACAGAAAATACACCCCTGGGATCACTTCATTGGCTCTGCTTGACAGAGGATCAGTAAGTTAATCAATGGGGCAGTGAAAGCCGACACACTCTGGCTAGGCTTATAAATGCAATCGGGCAGATAGCCTAGTACCTACCTATGAACCTATGAACAGATAACATTTGCCTTTTCTTATAAATGGTCCTATTTTTTTCTTTCATTCTTAGTTTTCATGTCTTCATCCTCCCTTTTTTTAATTTTCATAGCAAAGGTTTAGGAATAAAATGACTATTTACTTTGAGTCATCTTTACTTGTGTTTCACAAAACGTATCTTATATTCATAGCTACTGGATATTTCTTTTAAAGTATGGAAATTAGATAAACTGTATTACTGCCTCAATTAGCAAGTATGTATTTCAGTAAAATAAAGCAAAAAAATGAGAATTGCTTAGTTTCAAACTATAACATTTAGCTACATTTTAAAGGAACATTGTTTTTTGCCACACAAGTACGACATACTTCCAGCAAATCCCCATGAATCCATATCTCATCATAATATATTCAGTTATGTATGACAGAGTATGGATTTTTAGGGGTAATCAAGGTGCACAGTGAATTATGAAATTTTATATAATATTCTCTATACAACCACACTGCAGGTTAATCTAGTTTCATTCCTGTGTGATCCAGTCTTACTGCTTCCTTATTTCTGTTGTGTATGCTCTGCTGTTTTGATTCATTATCTTATATACAAGGCTATACTTCTGCTTTTTTTGTTTATTTCTGCATATTTATTTCAGTTAATTTACTTTGTTTGCACTGTTTATTTATTTATTTATCTATTTATTTGTCTTTGTTGACCAGTTAAAGTTCAAATGAGTAAAACCTATTTTCAGCAAAGGCCTGTGGAGAAAAGCTCCACATTTAAGTTCCACATGATGTATATTTATAATTGCAGGGTAAAAACATCTACAGATGAGGCTATTTACATTTTTAAATATTTTTAAATACTTCTTCCATGACCATAACATTTTAACATAAAACGCAAGTGAGAAATTAACATAACTTGGCTATTGTTGAACAGAGAAATAGCATGCAATGACAATCAATGTATTAAAGCATGATGGATGCAGGGAAAAGATCAAACTGTTTTTTTTCTTGAGTTTAGTAATAGTTTACAGACAGACAAGGAGAATATGACTCAAAATTGCTGAGAGATATGAAAGGAGAAATTATGGAAATGAGCAGGAGGATACACGGACGGAGGAGGAATTGGAGTTAGTGTTGGGGTGTGAGAGTAAGAGTTAAGGAAATTAGTGCAGTATGAGGAGGAACAACAAGTTAAAAAAGACTGGGAAGTTAAACAGCTGTAAGAGTTGGAGAAAAGTAATCTCAGTAAAGCTAGCCAGGTGAGCAGGAAGAACAGATCCACCTTTGACATAGGTGCTATTTAGGCGAAGTTTAGAAACTATTTAATATTGGAGCTCATTTAAAGTGGATACTCAGGAACAAAGATGCATGTAACTTACAAATGCTTTTAGCCATATTACATATATTTGATATTTTTATATTTAAGGTGCTCTGGCTAGTTTTTCCTGGCTAACCAACTATAAACTGATCAGTCCCCTGTGTTTACACCCCCAAATTCCTACCATTTATTTTATTTTTAAGATTTTTTTTACTAGCTGGATTACACTACATCTATGGCCAAAGTGAGCAAGTGCAGTGGAGTAGAGGGAAAAAAACACAACTACAGCCCAGGTAACTCAAGTTGGATTAGTGATTTAGACATCTAAAATACTGACAGGGAAAGATGAGTATGCCCATCCTGAGAGGAGAGAACAGTTGCTTGGGCATTCCCTGTAGCAATCCCTGGTGATGGCTGGTGATACTGCTGGAAAGTGGGCATGTTCCAATGAGAGAAAACATTGGTGGACCTGGTTGAGCTGCTGCAGAGGTGGGGTGATACACACATATCCCCATTGCACATATACCCCTCAGATACAATCACAAAAACTGCAAGGAAGGGGGAAATAATGGGTAAGATCATTAAAGGTTTAATACTCCTAGTTGGACATGGAGGACAAGATTCCCCAGGATGCTCTTAAATTCTGCTCCGATACCAGGCACAGTCAGATAATGCCTAGTTATATAAGGAATAGTTAGCAGAACCAGCAATGTATGTGGGGCACTAGGATAAAGCAGGGGAGATACATTTTCCAAACTTGTTGTAGCATATGTAATTGTTGCTGGAAAAAAGTAATGTACATCCAAAATATAAGTTATATAAATATGTAATAGGTGCGCGCACACAAACACACACACACACACACACACACACACACACACACACACACACACACACACACACACACACATTTAGAAGCACAGATAGATGGATTCACACACACACACACACACACACACACACACACACACACACACACACACACATTTAGAAGCACAGATGGATTCACACACACACACACACATTTAGAAGCACAGATAGATGGATTCACACACACACACACACACACACACACACACACACACACACATTTAGAAGCACAGATAGATGGATTCACACACACACACACACACACACACACACACACACACACACACACACACACACACACACACACATTTAGAAGCACAGATGGATTCACACACACACACATTTAGAAGCACAGGTAGATGGATTCACACACACACACACACACACACACACATTTAGAAGCACAGATAGATGGATTCACACACACACACACACACACACACACACACACACACACACACACACACACACACACACACACACAAACACACACACATTTAGAAGCACAGATAGATGGATTCACACACACACAAACACACACACACACATTTAGAAGCACAGATGGATACACCCACACACACACACACACACACACACACACACACACACACACACATACATTTAGAAGCACAGACAGATGGATTCACACACACACACAGACACACACACACACACACACACACACATTTAGAAGCACAGATAGATAGATTCACACACACACACACACACACACACACACACACACACACACACACACACACACACACACACACACATTTAGAAGCACAGATAGATGGATTCACACACACACACACACACACACACACACACACATACATTTAGAAGCACAGATAGATGGATTCACACACACACACACACACACACACATATATATATATATATATATATATATATATATATATATATATATATATATATATATATACATAGAAATGCAGACAAATGCACATACACTCTCAAAAAGACATTCACACAGACTCACACATACAGTTATCTTACTAGTTTCTTTTTTTCCACATTGCTAAACAAATGTTGAGCTTAGCAAGGGGAAAGTAAAATTATAAATGTATAAACTTTTATTAACCGCTACTGCAGTTAGTTTTCCTAGCTGTTTTTTTTTCCTTTTGCTTGTTTGTTTTTGTGTTTCCTTTTTTCTAATTTTAAACTTTACACTTACCAAGCAACCAAGCTGCATTTAGTAAGCATAAAAGAATGGTGGTTGTGTTTTTTTTCCTGTGCAAACCTAACAACAGCTTAACATGCAAACATAAATCGGCATCCTTGTTTCTTTCTGGGTGATATCTGTACATTAAGACCCTGATGAAGAATGTCCATTCTCTAATAGGATGACAGTGTACTTATCACCCATTTTCAACGATAATTTATGAACATCCCGATGAGCTTCATTCGCCCAGCTGAGTCCTTGAAGGTACTGATTAGATTCAGTGCTTGCTTTCTATAGAGCACTGGTTGGGATCTTATGAGTTCTTTCCATTTGTCTGGCCTTTTTGCTTGGTTGCAGTATAATCTCATGCAGAACGTGGATGGTGCTTTGAGGCAGGTCTTATTCCTGTTGTTTTGTAGGCTCCCCATTAAAACACTGACTCAGTCCTATCTAACAGCAGTTCCCCCTTCTGCACAGCTCACATCGGCTTAGTGGCATCTGCATGTTATTACCACCCTTTTTTTTTAATGGATTGGCCCTTAACTATTTGCATCATTCTCAAAGCCTAAACTTATTCCATGATATAGTAGCTCAAGGAATCCTTAAGGCTTAGGCATAACTGTTGCCCGCATACATTTTTAACAAAGCTCAATGCTTATGTGCATAATACATTAGCAATAGCGTAGTAAATATTTCTAAAAAGTTTGATATTTTCTATATAAGGCAGTGGCCTCAAGATATTTTAAGGTTTAAGTTTAACAGCCACTAACTTTCAATATTAACAAAGCTCAATACTGCTTTGTATAATACAGTATTCTAAAGGTATACACCCTTACTGAATTGAAATAATAACAGAGCTTTAGCTATTTTAATGCACTTGGTCATCAAGGATTATTCAGACAAGCAGTTGTACTGTCTCTGCAGTATTGAGCCACATTTCATTATCTGTTAATCAGAATTTTGTTTCTGTTTCTTACAATGCAGGTAGTGCATTATTCATATTCCCTCACTAACCCCCACCTTGCTGCATTGCTGACAGAAACAGGAGTATACTGAAACACAGCACAAAATGCAAAAAAAGTCAGCAAATCCAAGGAGAAAGGAATTAAGCAAAGGTACTACCATTTCCTTTTTTTCTGACTTATTCAAAGTAAGCAGTCAAAATGTCAGTATCATATCTGGCTGGCTTGGGCTGTGTGAATTTATGCTAACCAAATGTACACTACTTTAGTTCTGCATAGTCTCTACATGTATGATTATGTGAAAGTCTTTCTCTATGTGTTTGCTATCAAAAAACATCTCCCAGAAAATGAACAGACCTTAATATATTCCCATATTCTATTATATGACACATTTTACTTCACTACATTTGATAATATTACTAAAGTATAATTAACTCTTTTTATGTTTAACTGTTGTATCTCTTCAAACTAAACAAACATAAATACATAATGTTCCAAATGGCAAGCATTTGAGTTATATGTATGAAAATAAGATTTATGTTAATATATCTCCAAACAACCAATTCCTGGAAATATTCATCTACCCTTTCTGTACACTGTCATCTCATTTGCACAGATATCCATCATTCTCACCATTTCTCTTTACTACAACTTCCCTTAAGCCCTTAAGTGGAAATTGCAATAAATAAGCTATGCCAGCTTCCATCACTGGCTTGCAATCTGATGCAATCAACAAACAGGAAAGAAACAGAAAAAGGAAGCAATGCATATCTGGAAGTTGAAATTTACCAAAATCTTAATAAAATTAATAACCGTATTTTATTATTTTTCTTATAAAAACAACATTCTTCTATGTCTCTCCCCAAAAGCAATATTTCTGTCATACAACAACAATGGCCCTCCAAGTATTCAAGCTAGCCTTTCTGAGTGCAGGAAGCAAGAAGGGGAAAAAAACTTGAACAGCTAGATAGCTGCATCCTTTTTGTACAACATCTAGACATTCTGGGTATCTCAGAATCCTTGCTAGAAGTTGATGCATCTTACCTTAAATACCACTTCCTCTGTTAGAGATATAAATTTAATATCTGACATGGTAAGATAACTAGGATGGTATGTCATTACATTGCAAAACACTATTACAAATAGAAAAAGTAGTTCAAGCAACCTATATCAATGACCATGACCCGGACTTATCTTATTTATAGTATATATCCAATCAACCACAGCATGCTCTACTCATTAGCAATTATCTTTTTTATTCCTCGTGCCAGCCCTGATAAGTTAAACAGAATAAACCTTCAGTAGACCACCATGGCAAAAATTCCAATGTGAAGATGTGGATAAAAAATTACGTTTTATTACAAAACAAACAAATAAAACAAAACAATGCAATAAGTCTGTTCAAGTCCGATAAGCGCTTTCGGCAACTTGCCTTTTTCAGATCGTAAAATTTAGGACTAATGCTTACATTTAAAAAAAAAACAAATAGCCAATAAAAATCATAATATCAAAGAATGATTTACATCTGACCAATCATAAACATCATGTAAATTCATTAAATCATGATTCTTATTGGTTTTAACATGTCCAGTGATCTTCTCAAAGCAGCAGCTTGACACCTATCACGTTGATTTGAAATTCATGTGGTTCCGTAACAAAAGCTCTTGATGCTAAGTTTCATCTTCATCATTGACAGGTAGATAAGGAGGTATAGTCCCTCAGAGTATTATAAAATGATTACCCGTTCTTTACACAGATATCCTTGATTGGTGCCTATGAGTATATCCTCCTGTGTGATTTGTTAACAACAGAGGGGTATCACCAATTGAGAATAAGCTGATTTGCTTTTTGTCTCACTATGGTGAGATCGTGTCTTGTCCAATGTCTTTTGTCCAAAGTTACAAGCAAAAGGAATTTTTGTTTTATGGGGGTCCTAGGGATGATGAAGTTTTGTTTTTGTTTTTGTTTAGCAAAGATCTCTATTTTGTAGTTCATGATGACCTTGCCGGAGGCCTGACTAGTCAGCTGTGTGTTCTCATTCGTCTTTAATGTGCGTGTGATCCATTACACAAAAGGGCTATTGTTTTTTGCCTAAGGATCATTTTTAGCTTAAGGATAGTTGCTGCAATGTTGATGTTTTATTTTCACATGTATTATTTTTTAGTGATCCTGGCCTGAGTGGGTCATGAATATTCAATACACTCTGCTGATAGGTTAACTAAGGAGGTTCAACTCTTTTAAGCTATACGATTTGCTTATCTATCTTAGTATGTATGCACTTCTGTTTGGTACTTGTGTGTGTATTCACTGGCACGATTGGTTAGTATCAGTTAAATATCACCAATAGAAAATGATGTTTTGTCCTCTGTTTTGTTTTAGTGAGATTGCGATTGAATTTATGAAGCAATAACTGAAATTACATTCAGCTTCTGCTCAAAGTTTTTCTTAGTTATAACATTATAAAATAATCCCTCATATTTCTGAACATCAGCGACAACAACATTTTGTTTTGTTTACAGGACATTTGATTTTTCGATAAGTTTCATTATTTTGATTGGTGTATTTAATATGTTTTAGTAGCAGGAATGACCGGATGGATGGATTTGTTGTTTTTACTATTTATTTATATTTGCGTATTGAACAGAGATGAAACACTACCAAAAATTAATGTAATGCGTCCCTCTTATTATTACAAGCAAGTAAGGGCTGAGTTTCTAAAGCAGAAGATTAATCTCATTGTCTTAAATTTTTGAAATGTGAATGGAATTCATATCTGTTATAAATGATCAAGCTTTTCAAGGCTGATTTGCTACATTATGGTCATTGTCCTTTATGTAGAGCGGTTTGATAGACTAAAGGAACCTGCTTTTCAGCTACGGTTTTTGACTAGCTAAATTTCATGAAAGTTAATTTTGAGTGGTGCATTAGGCCTCTATGGTCCTTTATGATTGGTTAACAAAATCAACACATACTTAGCATCAAGAGCTTTTGTTACGGAACCACATGAATTTCAAATCAATGTGATAGGTGTCAAACTGCTGCTTTGATAAGATCATTGGACATGTTAAAACCAATAAGAATCACAATTTAATGAATTTGCATGATGTTTATGTTTGGTCAGACGTAAATCATTCTTTGATATTATGATTTTTATTGGCTATTTGATTTTTAGAAATGTAAGCATTAGTCCTAAATTTTACGATCTGAAGAAGGCAAGTTGCCGAAAGCGCTTATCGGACTTGAAAGGACATATTTCATTGTTTTGTTTTATTTGTTTGTTTTGTCATAAAACTTCATTTTTTATCCACATCTTCACATTGGAATTTTTGCCATGGTGGTCTACCAAATGGTTATTCCATTTTATTTCATTTTTTCCATCGGTACCCTTCAACAGTGTAAGAATAGTTTTTTCTTGTTTTACTAGCCCTGATAAGTTAAGAAAAACTGTTACTCCAATTATGGGACATCTCTTAACCAATGTAACAACATTATAACTCCAAGAGATTTTATTATCAACTTCATATGTCCTCAAAGAGATTAAATCAATGATGTTTAAATCACTAAAAGCTTTTAGAAATAATAAATTCCCCTACAAGACCAAATGTCAAAACAGACAACTAATCCTAACTTGACCTCACTACTACAAAATCCCCAAACCACTTCTCAGATACTAACATTCTTCTTTCCTCCCTCAATGACTACAAAATTAACAAAAATATAGCTGCAATAAAAGCTGAGATAACCTCCTCCATCTGTTCTCTTTTCATTAACGTCTGCAAAAACACTGACAGCAAAACTGGAGTACCTGTTGGTTAAAAACCTTCATCTCCTAGCTCTGAAAAATAAAACCCAAAATTTAGATTATTAAAGAACTAAAAGTCATGATAAAAGTCAGGGTCACTGTCTATTGAAACAAATGTATTAACGTGAGAAAATAAATTAAAAAGCCTGTTACAGGATCTAAGGATTGTCATCTTCATTCACAGCAAACATCCCACAAAAACTATCCCAAGTAACAACTATCCCAAGTAACCATGAAACCAAATCAACCGAATAATAGGATAGATTTCAAACACAGAGTGCAAGAACTCAGCATTAAACGTTACATATGCCCCCTTTCACCAGTAAGCATTCATAATAAATATCCCCATTTTCCTACCACCTTTTTTCCTAGGCTTGTATTTCCCCATTACATAAAGCCACATCATTCACCCTCCTCTTCTATTTTAAAGCTATAACTAAAGAAGTATTTAGCCAACTATCTGGTAACTCACCACCTGACTCTGATGGACTGCACTCCCACTTTATTTTAAAACATCATGATCATCTAGCCTCTTTCTTACACTACATGTATAATCTATGCCACTGTAATAACAGTATGCCACTTATAAAGAAGCCGTCCATAGTTAACCCTCACATAAGTTCCTTTTCCCTCTTCCACCAGTGATTGCAGGCCAATGTCCATTCTTACAACCACCAAAAGACTTTCTTAAGATTAGTTTACACCCAACTGTCTACCTGTATTAGAAATGTAATATGCTATCTCCTTACCAGTCTGAAAGATATGGGCATCTTCAGACAATGTAGCAATTGTTTCTTGTTCACTAACAACCAATTAATCCTCAGAGAATACAATACGGTATGTGAGAGATGTAATTATATAATGTCAGTGGAGAGAAAGAGTCTCACAAGCATTCAAATAGCAATCTGGTTGTCAGTAACACACACACTACACCCACCACACATAATATCCACCTGAAACATAGACCAACATATGGTGAGACACTAAAAAACGGTCTTCCTAAATCTCAAAGACCTCCCATACACTTGACCCACATCAGTTATCCTCAACAAACCCAAAAGCACTCTATCAAAACAGCAGACAACATCACAAATAGAGCCACACCCCCATGGAACCTCAACTACAAAGCCCGTAGGAGACTCCACTGTGGGACATACAGATGTCCCACTGACAAGGCTGTACAAGGTCAGTTGTCTGTCAGGGACCAGAATCTACTAAGTCACTCATACGCTCATGTCATTGAGCCAAAATGCCAGTATGACTCAGAGTACATGTTGGTGTAAATGACCTGAGACATACCTCCCTAAACTATATGAAGAGATACATTATGGAACTCTCAGATTCAGTGCCATAGGTAGGTATGTACCTTGCATTGAGCAGTATATTATCATCACCAAGCATGATTTCACTGTTTAAGCAGAAGATGATCTACCTTATTAATTGGCTTAGTTTCTGGTGCCATTCAAAGGGGGTAAAATATTTGTCCGCATGTGAGGATATGGTCAACAGACTACATTTCTTTTGCCAAGAATGACATGCACCTGTCTTGTCCCCCGCCCCCATAGTCCCTTTTTAGGCAATGCCAAACTGACAAACCTTCTAGCTTAGCCAAATAATTTGAAGTGAATCTAAAGGTAAACTTTCTCAATGCCAGGAGCATAACAAGAAACTCCACTGTCTCCAAGTTGTCCTCACCTTGGAGAATGCAAACATATGTGTACTTACTGAGATATGGTTTAAAGCTGTCAGAGCACCCCAACAGTTCAGGAGTAGAATGCCTTGCACACATTTAGACCAGCTATTGCATAGACAGGGACCAAAGCATTTTGATCTACATCAAAAACAAATATACTTCAAGGTTCATCAAGCAGGATGAAGCACTTGAGCTTCTTCATGTCCAAATTACCATAGGCACAGTACAAAATCATATCCTTTCATACTATAGATCACCCTGTATGACCCACAAAACTAACAGGTCGTACTCAAACCTACTAGAGACACTTACCATTCAACCCAATAACATATTCAAAGGAAACTTCAAAGGAAACTTTAACTAGCCCACCTCTAAACTGGGAATACTACAAAATCCCAAACTTGCAGGCCCAGAGATTTTTGGACTTTGTAAACACATACACCCTGGACCAGTTAGTCCGTTTGCCCACTACAAGTGCAAAATACTGAATTTGGTACTCATAAATACAGAAGAATGTTTCACCCCCCCCCCCCCCCCATGTAGTGTGCTGTCTGATAAGGTTAGGCCATAAAGCTGTGTCTTTCAAAATAAAATTCAGTGCTGTGACCCCAGAAAACCCTATAACAATTAGAAACTACTCTAAGGCAAGCTACCTATTATTACGTGATTACCTGGCAGAATATCAAGCCCCTGCAAACCTGGATTACACAGCTGCCTATGCAAAACTGAACACAGAAACCCTGTAGCATTGTATTAATAGAAACATATAGACAGTTGTGCCTGCCAGGAACAAGCCCAGAACAAACTCAAAAAACAATCTACCTTGATGGAATCCAAACATAAACAGACTGTAAAACAAAAGGCAAAAAGTCATAGCTAAAATTAGGAAGTTCTAATTGAGAAGGAGCCGCTTACACAGAGCTGCAAGATATAGTAAATCTGCTGGCCAACAAATTTAGTACCAGTTTTATGCTCCTGCCCCACCAGTCGCTCCCCATGTAATACCATGAAAGTTAACCACCCAATTATCACTGGTCAACAGGTCCTAAATGCACTCTCTTAGGCTAATAACACCTCATTGATGGGTGCCAATTATATCCTAAATAGCCTGAAGCATGACCTATCTGGACCTCTGGAGTAGCTATTTAATCATAACCCCAGACATGCTTTATGACACATGAATGGAGGACTGCAATGGTCATGCTTCTGTGCAAGAATGGTCCATTAATGGACCTGGGAACTGCAGATCCATATGTTTGACTAGTCTTATATAAAAAGCCATAGGAAACCTTCAAACACTGGACCCAATGCAGTTTGGCTTCCTTAAAGGCAGATCATGCCTAGTCAACCTGGTTGACCTCTTTGAAAAATTCTATGTATTTATTTTTTATTTATTTATCCTTTGTTGACCATGGAGACCCAGAGTGGTACTTATGCTACTAGGGGGAATTTGGCAAGAGAATTAGGGAATTTCCTCTACTTGTCATTGTTGTGAGTAAGACCCATTTTTGAAGAACACTTCCTGTTTCCATTCCAGGCACAGAAGCAGCACAGAGAAAAACAGGGAGGCAGATGGAGAGAGAAGACGATGATAGAATGGTGAGAGAAAGGGAGGAGAAAGCAAATACAGAGGCAGGCAAATGTGTGCAGGATTTTGAGATGTTTGAAGGAAATCTTTTTGATGGAGATGAGTCAGTTTGATGGGTTGTAGGGTGGTTTACTTAAAGAAATTGTGATGTACGAGTTTTTCAGTTCATGACTGGAAATTTTTGAGAGCTTCTTCTTTTATTTTAGAAAGATATACAGCTTTGTAGTATCTGATTTATTATGACATTGTAAATACCTTTAAAACTGCATTTCTTGGAAATCGCTCCGCCTGACCTGGATCCATACTAGTTTTTCAATCACGTCCTGCACTAGTAGACTAAAATAGCCAATATTAATATTAAGTATATTTTTTGGCTCAGAATAATTATTCAGTGCTTCCTTAGCTTCAAAGGGCTTTACTGTTATAGCTGATAAGGTGTCCTGCATGTTCTGCACTTTTTCAACTGATATATAGAGAGCTACAGCTTTAAATCTATCAATTCCCAATTACATTTATTGCCCTCACATAGTTCTTAGAACATTACACAGTTCTTGGTATAGTATAGCCTGTTTAATGTCAAGATGAAATGAAAGCAGAGAACATTTTACACTGCCATTTTCATGGTACTGCTTTATTAATATAATTTGGATATAACATTTATTTTTCTAACCTTGAGAAGCAGTGGATTTATAGTAGCTGTGTGAATTCACTTGCCTGGCTTGAGGGATTGTCATGTCATAATCATATACATTGTGCCTTTCTGTGACTAGCATACTAAAATAGAATGAAATAGCTGGTTTCTATCACTTGATGTCTATGCATTTTGCCTAGTTTTGTTGGATGTACTCCCTGGGAGCCTACATGATTGAAACGTATGAGCATGATGAGCAGCAGAGCTAATCAAATATGCATGATGCTCATCCATCTGCAGGGTTGCAAGCACCTTTCCATGGCCAGCAAGTGTTTGTGGTCATGGAAAGGTGCTTGTAAGCAGCACCACACAATGTAAACAAAATGGATTGTTTATAGGCAATGCTCAGATATGAGCACATGCTCTAGCCCAGATGTATTATGGGCATGTACAGGAAAAAAATACCATGCGAAATGGCAGAATTAGTACACAAGAATGTGTTACAATACTATACTAATGTTGGAGAAGTTTAAAGTGTACTTGTGGCTGACAAATGGGACAAAAGTGTTTAAGATGCATTGGTGGTGCTGCGGTAGCATTGTCGCCTCACAGTAAGATGTTGTCCTGTTCGATTCTCAGCTAGAGCGTCTTCTGTGGGGAGACATGTGTGAATGGGTGTACCTTCGTTGAAGGTTGTGCATCAAGGCTGGCAACTCGGCACGTAAAAATCTACTGCCAATCATTAGTGGACCGGAGTTCCACTGTGGCGACCCCTAACCGGGAAAAGCCGAAAAACACAACAACACAACGACTGCCATAAAACCTGCAATATTGATGTAATAAGTGTGAATGTTGGTCCCGCAGGTATGCACATAAATAATAACAGACATGCTGACAAAGGGGTGTAATAGGGACATAAAGCTGCAGTGTAACAAAGGGGAGTGAAAATATAATACACATGTTAAGTAAGTGCTGACTTGAGACAATAGTTAACAAGGGCAGAAGTTGCTTTAAGCAATAAATGTATAATTATTGTATATAAGGATATATATATATAGGGAATTGATATATGCATGCTGAAGGCACCACTGTATTATCCATCTCACCATGTATAGTCAAGAACAAAATGACCTTACTGCTGTAATGTCAGGTAAATTACTCATGGACATGTCAATGCAAAGAAATGACAGTGGCATCAATAGGAAAGGGGTCTATCACCTACAAGATTTAATAGACAAGCAAGTGTTTTGCAGTTGTATAAATGCTACATGTTAATCTAATAATGAACAACACACATAAGTGACCAATGACGATACAGAGTGGATAACATGTCAGGAGTTCAGTTTTGCCATTGCTAATTTGCAAACATCTCTGACATAGTAATATTGGGCATGATCACATATAATTACAGAACAACAATTCAACAGCAGCAGTGCATAGAAAATGTTGTAAAAGAGTGCCATTCACACTCCCTGATGGTCTTGCTGCATGCCATACAGTTAGAAGCATTTATGGAATCACATATCTGCCATTAAGCTGTATATTGTGGTGGAAACAACTGCAGTATTAAACATGTCTGGAGAAAGACATGCAGTTCAGAGCATAATAATCTTATGAATAGATAATGCATATGAGCAAGGAATTTCCTAAGAAACATTTGCACTGTGTGCTTTTAGAACACACAGGCAAACAGATATCAGAAAGATGCATAGCAATCATGGGTGCTGCACACATATGCATACTGATCATGTATGCATATTGATTTGTAAGGAAGGACACTGTCAAAGGATGTACAGCACTATCATACCAGATAAGGTGTACTGATGACCTACCTGTTATGAAAATACATGGAAAAGCTGGCTCTGTGAGTATAAACCATTGTTGTCCGACAGGCAGACAGATAGACAAATGTTACCAGTTTCAAACCCCTGCCTGTTATACAAGTTTGTCTCCAGATCCCTGTATTGACAGCCTGTTTCACATCAGATAGCAATGTAGGCTGCCACAAATAACGGAAATGAATGTGTGTGCTAACACAGAAGGTATGGCTATAATATAAACATTCATATTTAGTCAGAATAACAGAAAGGAGCTGGACCTGTTACTGTCCACACAACACTGAGCATTACAATATGACAGATTCTCTGACAAGAAAGCTGATCTGTCATGTAGGATGCACACCGTCCCAGAAGTGAACATCAGTCTATCTGTGTAGTTATGTTATAAAAGTCAATACTCAATGTACATTCCACAGGAGCACTCACAGCAAGACATGCCCCAAATAAATATTTCACTGTCATGCAGTCGTAACCTGTGATGATATACCATTTTCCAATATAAAAATACATATGAATAACTAAATACAATGATGTTTATTTAACATCAGTACATTTATATAACATTGCTCCTGCAAGGAATTGAACATCAAGCTATGTGACTACTAAATAATGACATCTGAATAAACAACAAGTACCACAGTGGGAGTCTTGCATCTAGCATGACGATTCACCTATGCTAACTTATTACATCATATGCATGTGTGGTAAACATTCTTTGAGATGAAAGGGATTATGGAGGACTCCCACAATGTAACAGGACACATTATAAGTGTGATACATGTCATTCATGCATTATAGTATAAGGCACAAAAATGTTAACAGGCAATGAATGTAGATGTTGAACACATAAGCATCTGGCATCAGACAATACGTGACATTGCGCAGGATAAATGCACCATGGTAGAAATGTCAGTATAATTGTGAGACATGTGGTTATATAAAGGCATTACATCATGTTCTTTCTGCAAGGGATATGTGTGCCTTTTGCCAACAACAGACAGGGTGTTGTCTCATTCCTCCTGCCAGAGGATAACACTTCCTGCATATCTTAAGTAAAGAGCATAAAAGCATGAAAGTAAATGTCATCATTACTCTGAATAAAATCAAGCTGAATGTGACAAATTGTCTTAGTTTTTGGTGACAGGGATCAGCATCCATATGCCAGTGTAGCTTGACAACAGTGTTAGTGATATGTACAATCACAATAACACCAACACAATGTAGCCTGAGCAGTAATAGATTGATTTCAAATAACTACCCAAGATCCCAAGCTAAACATCATTGTCTGAATTTTAAACACCAAAAGACCATGTTGAGGTACAACTGAGAAAGTTAAATGGATGACATCACCACTGTTTATTAGTGGATGTCTGTGCTAAAAAGTAAGTGCACAATAATACTGTACAGCTACATACTATAT
Source organism: Protopterus annectens (assembly GCF_019279795.1). Lineage (NCBI taxonomy): Eukaryota > Metazoa > Chordata > Ceratodontiformes > Protopteridae > Protopterus > Protopterus annectens. The sequence continues at coordinate 1,810,506,568 of NC_056739.1, read as the reverse complement.
ATATATATATATATATATATATATATATATATATATATATATGTCTTTGTAGAAACTTCTACACAGCATGAGGTTGAAAGACACACTCACAGCTGTACTCCAGCTTCCTACGTAGGGAGTTACAAAAAGTAGAAAAACACTATCAAAGTCACATAACATAGGAGAATACAGACTCCAAATGTGATATACTGTAGGCATGTTAGCAGGACATAGTCATTGTGTTGACAAAAATTGTTTTCACTGGTGATGCTAAGATTTACTATTATCACAGAGTGTCACTATAATTCAATCTCAATCTCACAATTAGAAGGATACACAAAGGTGGTTGTGGGGTGGCCAGTGTTATATGACAGTAATGACTGCCACACTGTTGAAGCATTTATGGAATCAAGCCACCTACCTATGAACTTACACAATCTATACAGCACATTACCTGCAGCCAGAGTCATAAGAGAATAATGACTACAATTAAGATATCCAACATCTATGAAGGCATGATACCAACAGTGTATTGTCAAGAAGTATCTGGTAGCATTAGGTATACAGGCAATAAGGGCTTGTAAAAGTTGCCACTACAAATGTGTGTAAAACAATCATGACTCCATTGGCAGCCAGACCTGCAGAAGTTAAACACTGCTGTATTCAAACATCCTGCATATCTAGTTACGTATTATAGATGATAGTGCAAGACATGCAGGCACTACAGGAGAAGTGTGACCTTAAAATGGCTTTAGTTCACTTGCAAAACAATGACCTCATCAGTGGGTTGAGCCAGGGGTGTAGGCAGACAATATAATGATGTAATGATGTGCTCTTATTGAGGCCATCCAAAACACTTGCCATTGAAGAATGGAAACTTTCTCCCACAGACCACTTAACAAATGTTTGCATCCCTTTCACTCTAATAATATTAAATGTCTACCTTTCAGTCTATGCCACTATTATCTGAAGCATAAATTTACTGATTTGTGGGCATAGCATTGCCTAAAAAAGCAAAGTTTTCTTTATATTATGCATAGAAAATTGTAATCATTACATTACAAACAGTATACATAGCTATACCCTTGTTTTGCCATGAAGTTGTAGATGTGAAAGGTGTGCTTAGAGGATAGTTTAGTCATCTCTGATTTATTTTATTTATTATTTATTTGGAATTAGTTTGCCAGGATAGTCCATTGGGCAACAAGGAGCCCATATTCAATGTAGTCCTGGGGAGAAAAGCTCCAGAAAAATACAAATACATATTACACATTGCATATATACATTACAGATTATCTCATAGGAATACAAAGTAAGTATGATAAGAAAAGGTTAACAATGATAGAATGCATCATATACTTCATTAAACAGCAATAAAAAACACTTTTTTTTTACAAAAGTAGCAGCATAGGGTAACTGTTAAGTAGTTGGTCAAATAGTTCAATACAGCTGTGGAACTATAGGAGGCAGTGATGGCATATTTAGTTCTAGGAGATAATGAAGTGGTATTAGAAGGATTAGGTAGGATGGGAACAGGGAGAATTCCATTATGAAGTTAGTTGTGAGTGCAACACGATTTTAAATGAGGATAGACTGTTGATGTGGATAGGAGATTGTAGAGAATTCCAGAGGGGTGCAAGAGAGGACATTAGGCGATTCCCAGCTGGATGTATGGGTTTGTGCAATTTAATTCATTTTTAGGAATTAGATCTTAGAAGTCATTCTGGTTCATACATTTCAAAGGTAGTGGCTAGGGAGGGACAAAGAGAGGGGTTGTAAATGAGTTTGTGTGCTTGGATGAGTGGGGTATAAGTGAGGAGGTTAGGTAGCTCAAGCCAGTTTAGTTGGTGAAGAGAATTACAATGATGAGAAATGGGTCTGCGACCTGCCGCAAATTTTGATATCTTGTTATAGCAAGAGGAGAGTTTTGTTTTGAGGGAGGATTGCAGGTTGGTGATGATAGAGGCACCATATAGGAGGGATGGGATGAGATAAGTATTGGCTAGTATGAGCCTGGTGGAAGGAGAGGTATAACGATTATGGCAGTATACCATACCAAGTTTTTTGTGGGTTTGTTGATATTTACATGTAAATGTTTGTCAAATTTTAGTTGATCATCTAAGAGTACTCCTAGTAGTTTAGTGTCAGAGACTTTTTCTAGGGAAGTATTGTTTTTGCTGGTGAATATGAATGAGTGTTTATTTACGAAGGATGTTTTGGAGGCAATGAATAACATAAGTTTAGTTTTGGTTGCATTAAGAGCCATATGGTTCTTTAGCATCCACTGCTCTGTAGAGGAGAAGGTGCTTTGGGTAAGCTTATTTAGAGTAGGGATAGAAGGGGAGGAGCAGATAATGGTAGAATTTTTGGCATATTGGATGAGGCTGGAGTTTGGAATGGCTTAGTAGAAGTCATTGTTGAATATAATGAATAGTAGGTGGCCTAAAATGGAACCTTGGGGGAAACCTGTGGAAGTATTAAGGAAGGATGAAGTGGTTTTATTCCATTTGATTGCTTATTGACTGGTTGTAAGGTAGCTGGAGAACCACTTGGTACAGGAAAGGGATAGTTTGGAGAGTTTATTAAGAAGCAGGTTGTGGGAAACTGTGTCAAATGACTTAGAAGGTCAAGGAGAAGGGTGGAAATGAAATGGCCGGAATCGTGGGCTTTGTTAATTGTTTCAAGGAAGCAGAGGAGGGCAGTGAAGGTGTTATGACCGGGTCTAAATCCATGCTGTGTGGGGGTAAAAAGCTGGTTGTTGATGAGATAGGGTAAGAGTTGTTGGTGGATACATTTTTCAAAAAGCTTAGAAATAGGGGATAAGATATCAATAGGGTGGAAGTTTGAAATGCCATTATTATTGCCTTCTGTATGTAAAGGAATAATAAAAGCTTTCTTTAAGTGCTGGGGGAGCTGGCTTTTTGGGATAGACCAATTAATTAGTGTGCTGATAGGGAGAGCAATGGCTTCTGTGGCTATTTTTAGAATGTAGGAGGGAATTTCATCAGGGGCATTGGAACCAGGTTTTAATTTTAAAAGAAGTTTTTTTATGGTGAATATAACGATGGGATTGATATGGAAGGTTGGAGGTTGGGTCAAGGGATGCTAGGGGAGGAAGGGATTGGTGCAGGCTGAGGAAGGGTCGTAGAGGTGTTGGTGAAGGATGATGTTAGCTTGCATATGGACTATATGAAGAAAGACTTAAATTGGGTGGCTAAGTCCATGTCAGGGCATCTGGGTTAGGGGAAGGGATATTTGAAAACATTTATGCAGAGTATAGGCTGATGAGCAAATGCTCATCTAACTGTAAACAAAGTCTAGCATGTTGAGTCTTGAGCTTCCTACCTGTCTAGTTACACTATCTAGACTGCACTGTACTAGTCACAAGCACCACAGGAGAAGTCTGAGTCTTAAGGAAGAAATTGACCTTTTGTCAGGATGACCTCATCAGTGTGTTTCATACAGGATATTTGTGTAAAATGTGATATAATGGTGGTGTCTGCACATTTCATGTATTCTATTCAGGAGAAGTGGAGACAGCAATATGTATTACACACACATCTGCCATGGGGGTATTGAACCTCTTATCTATCTAGCTATACAATTTAGGGAGCAGTGTACTAGTCACAAATACCACAGTTGAATTTTGGGTCTCAAAGGGAAAGATTTCGCTTTTGTTAGGCTGACCTCATCAATTTGTTTCAAAGAGGATGTTTCTGTAAAACAGGTATAAATGAGCTGGGAGAAGAATTAAATGCATTATTCTTAGGAGAAGTGGATAGCCCCCACACACATATTCCACTGTGGGTATTGCATTTCCTACCCATCTAGTTCTATTATCTAGAGACCACTGTGCTAGTTGTAAATGCCATAGGAGAAGTCTGACTCCTAAGGGAAGAGACTGCAGTTTTGTTATGATGGCCTCATCAGTATGTTTCATACAGGATGTTTGTGTAAAAGTTGATATAATTGAGCTGTGTGCACATTTAAATGCATCCTTAGGAGAAATGGAGACAGCAACACACATTGCACACATACCTGCACACATACAAGTCTACCTTCGGGGGATCAAACCTCCAGCCTATTCAGTTATACCATCGAGAGAGCACTGTACTAGTCACATGCATGACAAGAGAAGTCTGAGCCTTAAGGTTATAGATTGTACTTTTGTCAGGATGACCTCATTGGTATGTTTCAGAGACAGCATTTTTGTAAAAATTGTTTTTGTAAAAACTTGTGATAAGGGAGCTGTGAGAACAGTTAAGTTAAATGTATCATTCGCAGGAAAAGTGGATACACCATCAAGTGATATGCATGGTCTCCCATATACACAGAGACACACACACAAAAGTCTTCCATGTTAGTTATTGAACCTCTTACCTAACTAGGGTACACAATCTTGAGAGCAATGGATCAGTCATAAGCATCGGAAGGGAAATCTAACTTTTAAGGGGAGAGTTTGCACTTTTGTCAAGATGAACTCATCAGTGTGCTTCTGAGAGGATGTTTCCATAAAATTTAGGGTAAGAGAGTTGTGAAAACAGTTAAATGTACTATTTTCAGGAGAGGTTGATACACCATCAAGTCTCTCTCACACACACACACAGACACACACATAGACAAACACACACACACACACACACACACACACACACACACACACACACACACACACACACACACACACGTCTTCCATGTTGAGTATTGAACCTTGTACTTATCTAGGTTAGTCAGTATAGAGAGCAGTGTACTAGCTGCAAACACCCAGGTGAAGATAGACAATACCTGTGTGAAATTGGATATTGGTATGTTTGCAAGAAACATTGCTTGGAAGAGATGATAATATACATCACAAGTAGTGCAACAAATGCATATGTGTGCTCATGATAATGTAACATTGCTATGATTTATTATGAAATGTAAATACTGTCCTTAGTGTACATTGTGTTACTGTGAGGACCATTGACATGTTGCCACATAATGGGTTGACATACATAAGTGGATTATCAATCAAACATTGCTGTTACTTCATGCCAGAAGTTTGCATACCTGTATTGTCTCATATTTGTACTTTATGGGTTGGCAAAAGAGTCATGCAAGTCATACATAGGACAGTGCACTGCAGAATGACAATAATGGATTTTGTGAAAATAGGTTGACCAAGCTGGTAACACAGTTCACGTGTAAACATTGTATAGCAGACATATTTCTTTAAATGAATGAATGAAGTGAGCCAGATTCACTCACAAATCATGCTGACCTTTTGACAACAGCTATGCAGACAGACATTGTGCAATAGAAAACTATAAATCTTGGATTTCCTCTTTTGTTTATTGTATTCTTTCATGGCAGCACTGCTAAGCTGATTTCTGCTGTTGATAGCAAAGTGTTAACATACATATAATCATATCCTGAAATGCTGAACTTTCAATGGTAATTAGTAATACTCCATGTTGCTCTGTGCCGACTTCTACTCATAGAGCTCTACAATAGGTAGCAAGCAGATTAGTGCTTCAGCAGGATAATGATGTGTAAAGTAAGGGTTTAGCCAACATTTGCAGACAAAACATAATGAAACGTTTTCATCCACATGTATTTTCTCATAGTAAACAAAGCTAACAACACTCACTGTAAAGCCCTGTTCTGAAATCAAATAGCCAAATTATTGAACTCTTTAACCCACACCCTCCAAAACACACCTGAAACTACCAGTTTCAAACAACAATTAGAACATCTATCCAAGAACTGACATTGCTCCTCTACCAAACCTGACTGACAAGATATCTATAACTCTCTCAACACACTGTCCATTCCTTACCTCATTTTCTCCCTCTCCTCAGTGTTTATTACTACTCAAAAATAAATATATATCAAGGAAATGTCATTTGTTCATAACTATTATTTAATATGTGCACACTATTAACTTTATTTTTTCTGACAGTGATCTTCACTGAAATGCTTGTGTTTTTTTCTTTTTGAACCTGTATCTACTAGAAAACTGTACTGAATACTACTTTGTATAGACTACTAGATGTGTATTCTGCATCTTACTGTATGTATACTATTGTACTATCTAACTATTGTATATTGCTTATATTTCTTTGGAGCTTTTCTCCCTGAGCCTCCACTGAAAATAGGGTTGCCACCTTTTCAAATGGCCAAAGTGGGACATTTTTAGTACAAACATCAGATTTTACAGGCCAACACATACCCACGGTCAGTACAAAGGATAGAACTTAACTTTTGGCCCAGTCGGACTTTTCTGGTAAATAAATGTAAATAAATAAATAAAATGTGTGAGCATTTTTAGCATGCCAAATACATTTAGACCTGAGTATTATCTTACTTAGCACAAAATGTAGTAAGTCATAATTGTGTTTATGTCTGACAGTGGATTTTAGCAAACATGAATGCATATATTCATCTTTATTACCCTATTGACCACTGTAGTCCATACATACAACTATTCATCTTGTTTAAAATTACATTAGACTGAAAAAAACATAGCTTAGCACAGTGGCACAAAATGTACTTCCATTTAGCCTCATTTTCATATGTTGCCCAGTGCCAGACATTCTGCAAATGCAGAGGTGGAAGAATAATGATACAGAAGGGAGATGATACATTGTTACGGTGGCATGAAGGCAGGGACTGAGTAGATTATTACTGAGGAAGGGAAATGGTGGGTTACAAAAATATGTAGCCAACAGGTACACCTAAATTAGTGAACCAAAAATAAATCAATAGTTGGATTTAAACCATTGAAATTATTCAAAAATCTTTCTGCATATTTGAGCATTAGCTTAGCATGCCACAAAGGAGTTGTTATATCATAGCATTAATATAAGACTATTCAAGCATACCGACAACTTATTGAAGCAGGAGGGGTAAACAGAGAATGTTGGAGAAATATGCAGGGAAGCATAGCAACAATATGTTTTGTGGGACACAGAGGAATATCTGTTTGGTGCTTAAGTCTTATTTATCAAATCCTCATTAATCTATCAAGCTCTGTACAATAAACTGCTATAATAAGCGGTATGGGAGTGCAATAAACATGAATACATAAAACCAGGCTAAGGTTGGCTTACTAAGTCTCTCCATTGGTGCTGCAATGTTTTAGAAAATGATTTTTTGCTTCACTATTCCAATGTTATGCTAAGGAAATGTGTTATATGCAGAGAACTACAGATGTTTGTAAGTAAATATATGGTAGGAATATAACTCCTCTGCAGCTATACAACAAATAAAAGAAACACATATGAAAGCATAATAAGTAACTGAATTGGCTGGGTAGATATTTGCTGCCATATCATAGACAGGTTATGGATCAGTATAGTTACACAACTGGGAGGTGTTTTCAGTTCAAAATTCACTCTTCCCTATGGCTTAGGAGGACTTGCTTGCACTTTTTAAGGTCACTATAGTGGTGACAATATCATTCCCCATTATGTGGAATACCAGTTGCAGTGAAGGCAGCCTTGGATAATCTATTCCAAGCATCAGTTTTATACTGATACCCAGTATAATCCCCCCTGCAGCAGCCTGTGGCTGTAGTGGTTCATGAGGAGTGCCACAAATATCCTGGACTCGTCAACATCCCATGCTTGGGCTCTAACTTTTGAACCATTCTGTCCCTTGCCAGCCATGTATGCATAAGTCAAGCAAACAAAATATGTCTGAATTCGTGTCTATTTCAGATCACACATATTACTGCTATTTTGCAAAGACACATGGCATTGTCAACTGCATTTGCTCAATTGAAAGCAAATAGACTCCTTGGCAAAGACATTGGCACTATTTTCAACATATAGCAGTAAAAGGTGAAACATGGCATTGAGCTTTGCCATGTATGATGTTCCACCCAATATCACAGGTGTAATGGCATGGCTTTTGAGGTTTGTTCATTGGAAGGTGAAAGATTCTGATTTCTTACATATTGTCATATAAGGGCTTAGTCAATGTTAAAATATTATTGTAATAGCTGAGAATCAAACCAATGGGATTAAGGATGCAAAAATTACAACTTAATGTATTAACCGATATTGCCACAGGAGCACTATGTTTACAGCATGGAAATTTGATGTCTAGTGATTTCTAAATGACTGAAGATATACTTCAGAGAGACCTATATGTATGTGTAAATATGTCTCAGAATGCATTCCCATGTAAACATAATTTTTTCTACAATCAATTATGGTTCAGATGGATGCAGTTGAATGGCATGGTTAATACCAGTTGGTTTACATTACATACATACTTCACAAGATGTAAGGATCCTAAACATATAGTTGGGATATGTGATGAGTCATGATGATTAAAATAAAAGTATTGTGGCCATCATACATATGCGGGTGAATTTTATATGAGTTATGTTCTTTGTCATGTCTAGGAAAGTGGACACATATTAGGTTGTGTTATCTTTAAAACATAATCATAAATGCTAAATAGCACAGTTTCATTATCCAAGGCCTACTGATGCAAGAACCAGGTTTTACATCATCAATGTTCTGTAGAGTTATAGTCCCGATCCAAAAGTTGTGAGAAATGGGCTTTGTACACCCTTTTTAAAATGTATCTTTTAGTTGGCTTTGAACCCTTAGTAGGCTATATTGCTTGTTTTAGTTAATTGATTAATGATGTGATATTTGTTATTTAAGTGTAGCTTGTGCTACTGTGATGTTAATTCTGTGAAAGGCTTGCTAGCCTAGGCATTGGAGTATTAAACAATTTTGGATTTTATGCTTCTGCACTTGGTGTTTTTTGCTTTCTCTGTGGTTTTTGCATTACTTACCTTGCATGACTTACTTAAAGTCACTGCTCTTGCACCACGTGTCATAGAGAGAAATCTATGACAGGTAGAATTTATCATTTTAATACTGTCTGCTGCCAGCATGTTTGAGTTACCTAAGGCAGCTTAAGCTAAATCTTTCACTTTTTTCCTCGGACAGTAAACCCTGTTTACATACTGCCAAGTGAACAGCAATGACCCCTAAAAAGAAGAAAAAAATAAAAGGCATATTGTGTGTAATTACTATGCCATCCCTAAAGAGGATTCAAACAATGATTCATGTGCCTTGTTTCTCTCTATTCACTTCAATTACACTTTGTAGAACAGAATTTAACATCTGCCAGGTGCATTTACTGTGGTAAGTACTCTCCTGGTTATGGGCATGTTTGAGGTACCTTAGGCAGACCAAATTAAATCTTTCACTTTTTTTCCCTTGTGTAATGAACCCTGTTTATGTGCTGCCAAGTGGATAGCAAATGGAAAATGCATTAGAAGCGGCATAAAGGGTAGGGAAAAAAGAGAAAGTAAATTAAATGCAATGCATGGATATATGTAGCAATGACCAGAGCAAGAAGTACATTCAAGTGAAAAATTCTTCTTTCAAACATCTCCTTGTAACACCAGATATGTACTTTATCGGGCACATTATCAGACTTGTAGTTAATGACAAATAATGTGAAAGTGAACAGACTAATGGTTACACATTGTTAGCAATAGTGATGACAGTTCATTTTTATACAACACAATAGTATCACAAAATGTTATTAAATATGTATTCAGACAATGTTCTGTAAAAGTATCATGTAAGTGGATTCAATCTATCAGATACCCTATACCTATACGTTCACTGCACTTTCATCTTGGCCATGAAGAAAGTAAGCTGTGGGGTGTATTTTTCCTAGAGTACTATCCAAAGTGAAGACAGCTGTGCAATGCCACCTGGCTGATTTGCACAACCTATGGTAGTTTAAACTCAATTTTTCACTTTTTTCTTTAAACCATGAAAGTGATTTTCTTCCTGCTAAGTGGTGCACTAATAATACAAGAACAAAATAAAATATTCTTGTAGATCAAATACTTTACATTTGACCAAATTTGTTACATTACAATAGGGACCTGTATGGATTTGAACTTTCAAACAAGGTTATTAAAACTATAATTTCACACAATTTCCCAGAATTGCCACAGACAAAGACATATTGGCACATGATAATGAGTTTATATGTAACGATAATGTGATATTTTATCAAGTCACATTGAAGCTGCAACAGAAGTAAGTTATGAAAGTTGTCCTTTCACAGTTTATTGTGAATGTCTGGATGATTGGGAATTGCAGTCAAGCATAGGCATGTACTCAAATGATGTTAAAGAAAAACTGAAAATATTGCAGGTTTCTTACATTCTTTCTGTCTAGTGCATCTTTTCTTTGTCTATATTTACATAATAGCAATTTTATCTCTATTTTATTGCCATATGTTATCTTTCACAATGCTTATAGTACTCCCTTTAATATGAACAAAATTTCTTACTAGGGATTAGTAACTGTGGTCATTTAAGCATGTGTTTGAATGTTATGTCTGTCAATCTGTGACATCAGTTAATGTACTTGCAGATTTATTTTTAAGTCTCTTTCCCTGACACACACTTATTAGGTATACATATCCAAACAGGAGAAACTGCGAAAGCTAATTGTTCCTGCTGTTAAGGTAATCAAAGATACATGCAAGCCATTAACAAGGCAGGGAACACTTCTCATTGCTCGTTCTTGCAGTGCTACGGTGTGTGCATTATATTTTGTAGGTCCCTACACTGTGTTTACATTCCCTACACTTAATGTATCTTTTGTTACTCATGAATTCTAATGATTTGGCATCTCATTTGTGTACTCACAGTGCTTACAGGACTGACTCTACACTATATATAAAGCTAATTATGTAGATAATACCTTTGTATTGCACTGGGGAGTCTGTTTTGAAACACAGAGCTCAATCCTGATAGTAATACAAGAGCTGGTACATGTATCTATTTTCTACATGCTGTATTGTCAACATATGTTGCTATTTCTTAATTAATTTTTGTTAGTATAACATTTAAAGGTGAAGTGCAGTGACTGCTGAAAAGTATTTGTATAATTTTAGCTTTATTTAATTTTATCTCTTCCTTTTGCCATAGCCAGGTCTGCATTTCTACAATTATGCTACTGAATGCTACATGACCAGTTTATTTATTTTTTATGTTGTATGTCATGTATTAATAGCTATTTCAGATGACTGTATTACAAGCATGTAGGAGGGTCTGGCATTTTTATCTGTGTTAGCAGCAAAACAGAAATTTGTTTTGTTTTTGTATTTCTACCAGACTAATCTCCACAGTAGTGGATATGGCAGTTTTAACCATTTGGTGTTACTTTTCTTTTGCTGCAACCATAATTGCTATTGCTAATGTAACAATGTAGTAAAAACTTTAAACCTGTGTTATCTCCCTCACAGAAGTGTTATAAGACCGGTGCAGATAAGTGGGTTTTAATATGCTTCTTTTTTGTTGTGGGGTAGAGTTGGTGGCAGTGGAGGGATTGGGGGGCTGGGATGGGTCAAATGGGGGGATCCTAACGTGTGTAGTCATAGTGAGCACTTAACACATAGAAAGTGGTTGTGTGTATGTCGGATGCATACAGTCAGACAGAAATGAGCTCACAGCCATCCTGTCTGTTTATTTTGTGTCTCTTTTTTGTTTCATCTCATACAGGGATATGGACCCAAGAAGATATCTGTACCCCATAAACCCTCATATAGTGATGCAGAAAATGAGGTAACTATTCAGACCTTATATCATCATGGAGCTTTTCCATAAGGAGAGGTAGATGTAACCAGCCTGCCAGAAATAGGATATGGCAGCAGCTGATCGATGACCTTACACCGTCAGTGGGCATGAGAGAAGCTACTCCCAGATAAGATACTGAAATGATAACCACTGCCTGCTGTGAGTTCACTGCAATTGCCCAAAAACAAGTGGTTATGGAGGGTGGTCATTTTACCAAAGCACCACAAAATGAAACCCAGGAGTTCCTGTCTACTATCGGAGATCAAGATAGCTCATCAGAGGGTTCTACCACACTCCTTGACATTGGTGCAGATGTAGGCAACAGACCCATAGTATCACTAGCAGACCTTCCAGGTATGCAAAAAGCAAGTGTCACTGTTATTTTTATATGTATATACCTAAGATGTCTTATATAGATAATATATAATACATACTATATACTATATACTATATATATATATATATATATATATATATATATATATATATATGGATCTAGGACATTTTCTCGAGTGAGCAAACATCTGAATCCATGATAACCGAACACACTTTAATGAAAGCGCTTTTATCAAAAAAGCGCTTTCGTTAAAGTGTGTTAAAAAAAAAAAAAACATTACATTTGCATTTTAGCAAGGTGGCTTGTCCCACTGCACCCCCCATGTGGGGGGCTGTGCCACCCACACCCTCCCTACTTTAATATTCTCCCTCTGAGTCCACTCTACAGTGGGGAAAAGGACATTTCCCTTACCTGCACCGTAGTACAGCCTCAGCAACAGGCATACTCACGTGAAAGTGCTATTTCGGTAAAAAGCACTTTCACGTAAGTATGCCTGGCCATTTGGGTTTCGGTCATTTGCTCACTCGAGCAAACGTCCTAGATCCATATATATATATATATATATATATATATATATATATATATGGAATCACTACTTAATACCGAAACTACACAATCCCGAAGCCCACAATACTGAGACCATAATCCCTAAACCCCAAATTCAAAATCGCGAAAGTACTACATACATACAGCACACACACAAACATATACACAGCCTCCCCCCATAACCAAACAAACCACCCTACACTAAAGTTAAGCAGGGGGGCTTCACCCCCCTGTGCCCCCCACACCCCCCGACTTTAATATTCCAACTCCGAGATCGCACAGACATACACACAAGGCAAACTCACACCCACACATTATAGCCCCTCACACACACACACACACACACACACACACACACACACACACACACACACACACACACACACACTAAAGCCCCTCACAAACGCACTTACACACACATACTTACCTGAACTGCAACACCAGAAGCGCTAACTCAAAATCCCTTACCATCGGGATTTTGAATTTCGTGTTTCTGGTCTTTCGGTAATGTGCGGTTTCGGCTACATGGTCTCACGCTTTTGAAATTCGAGATTTCAAAAGTTCGAGATTTAGTAGTGTTCCCATATATATATATATATATATATATATATATATATATATATATATATATATATATATTCAGACTACAGTGATAGAGAAAGAGTGGAGTTTGGGTTTGAGTTGGAGGACAGCCAACTGTGCACTAACTTTTTTATGAGAACCTTTTTTAGTCTGCATTTGGGTGGGGAATGTTCTCTTTTTCTCATTTCATTTGCAATGTGATACTTAATAGACTTCTTTCCTTTCAGTTCCTTACATGTAAGAACTTATGGATTGCAGGCTGTCAACCAACCTTCACATGGTGAGCACACACTTGTTTATTGTTAATATTGGATACAAGGTAGTTTCAGGTTTATATGATGGCAAAGTTTTTTATTTATTTTATTTTTATTTATTTGCAGTTTGTTAACCGGGAAAGTCCATTGGGGCAAAATGACCCTGTTTTCAATGGAGGCCGGGGGAGAAAAGCTCCATATACAATTATTAGAAAGCTAATATCAACAAAGTTAAGTACAATACAATTTTCAAAACTACTAAAAACACAGTAATATAGAAGATAGAATAATAACATTTGAGCAAGGTGTTGTAACAAACCATTGAATGAAATTAAAACATAAGCATTTTGGAGCACATAAGTATAATTTGGAGTGCAGGCACTTATGCACACAAAGTTTCATGAGGCAAGAGGTGGGAAAAATTAGAGCAAGAGAGTAGAACAGTGAATGGTGAATAGGCTGCGTTATGAGAAAGCAAAAAAGAGAGAGGGATAGAAAATTAAATGAGCATTAACATTTGTTTAGAAGTTTAATACATGCTTTATTATAAGGAAAATATCTTGATACATTTTATTCTCCTTAGGTGATCAGAGATTGTTAATTTGTGACTCCTACCACCTGATGTTGGAGTATCAGTAGACTCTGATGATGATGGTGGTGCTGATGAACAGGCATAGTCTGGTGGTACAAAGGATCAGTCTGACACTGAGGCTCTAACTCCCACATCCACTGCCCATGTTTCAGACACAGTCAGTATCCCTACACATACCCACACTCAGAGACCTCTGCTATAGAACAGGTTGAGGTTGACACAGTTGATCAGTCTAATGTGGTTACTCTAGTTGCAGATTCAGTTGCCTCCTTTAGTAGCCATTGTGAGGGCATGGTGCTACACAGGAGGATTGGTGGGGTGCTCAGAGGAGGCCTACTGTCCACTCTCCTCCTGAAGCTTTTGTGTTTTTAGGTGCTGGCAGATGTATGTGTGTGACCACACTGGAGACACCGTCATGCTTCACCTGGGCCTCAGAAGAGATAGTGTGACTACTAAATGTTATGCATTCTGATGTGAGTGACTTGACAAACCATGTGGGCAACTCCATAGGATGAATGAACCAATGGATCAGGCAGTTTGTGTGATGGAACATATTTTGGGGGAAGGTGGATATTCATGGGCATTCATGTGGCCAGAGAACCACTTCATTTTTTGGTGTTAACAGACATGGCCATGCAAGATCCTGCTCCAGCAATGACACTACATCCACTGCTCTGTCAGTGATTGTAGTGTCCACATCCAGATGTGGTAGGCCTCGAGGTCATGGTTCTGGATGTAGTCCTGAAGAGAGCTCATCTGGCAGATATCTCTCACATTCAGGTAGCACCCCAACATCAAGCCAGGGCTGTGGAAGCAGCAGTGCAACTCCTGGTAGAAGTGGTTGTCATGGTTGGGGGCTGTGACACTGCCAGCCCAGCTATCTGGAATTTTGTATATAATCATATGTCATTTGTGAATATTAATATGATTCATATGCTTGTCTTACAAATGGAATAGAACTATATGTTATGTGTATATTAAACTACTGGTGCAGAAGTGTATGTTGAACTGTATGTTATGTAGTGAGCTTCAAGAACGCAACTACAGTGTACCCTACTGGAAAAGAATAGAAATATATGTAAACTATATACCTGTGCAAATGTATGTTTTAATAGTATAAGTTGGAACATACAGAGTGAACCTGCAAAACTTCAAGAAAATAAGTTGAAATTATTTACAATTGTGCTATAAAAGTTAGTTAATGCAAGGAGATGGGATGTCTAAAGCTAGAGGTTTTTCTATTGTCTTGAAACAGAATAATTACTAGGTTTAAAATGTAAAAGTGTTTAACTGTTTTACGACTTCCAGTTCTAGGCAAACTTCTGAGAGATATGTATTTCTCACACAGAGATGCTAAAATGTTGTTAAGTTTCTATTAGCCTGGGAACTGAAGGCAGGTGACAAAGAGTGATATAACATAAGCTGACCCAGCAGTAATGTTTGATATTAATTTAAGAACTCTCTCAGAGACAGATTTTGCATTTTGTATTTGTCGTTGGACCTAGAAACATCCAACTCATCAGCACTTATGCTTGTGTCTTGCTAATAGTAAGTAACTAGATTAGCGTAATATATTTTAAAGATAGATAGGAATATAGCAAGATTAGTTTAGATGCTTTCTATATTTATTTGAGACTATCCTTCAATGTTGTTTTAAAATACTTCCTGTAATTCTGAACTCTGTAGTTACTGTGTTGTTTGAGTATTTTCTTGTTATTTTATTATTTATTATTAAATATATTTAAGCCTTTTAATTGTGGCTGGTTTGTTTAGAGATATTTAAACTCTTAGAGTACTTACATATGTATTTGATGACACTGTACAGGCCACTCCTAAATAGCCTTGAAAGTCTTGTTCATGCTTACCATTTGGATAATAGTAACATTACACAGTGGGATTGGGCATCCTTTGCAAGGGCCTTTATAGTAACTGATAAGTAAGGGTGGCTGGTGGCAGCTGGTACTACCTTATAGTCTGGGTTGAAGGGTGCATAGCTATTAAACCTGTGCCAGCCTTTCCCAGGTGTGTATGTTTTGAGCAGGGACAAAAAGCACTAGTTGGACAGAGAGGTATTGGAGGTCTTAGCTTGACCACTCGGCTGAGATCTTAACCCTATAGCTGTGCCAGTGGGGAGTCTTATTGGGGATCTGGAGAAAGAGAGAGAAACCAACCCCAGACTGACTGTGATCTCTGTGTGCTCTTAAGGGAAATTGTACTTTACTGTGTGTGTACTTGTCATCCTCCCAATGTGCACTACCCTCACTGGTGCTAGTGGTGAGGATTGAGGCTCCTTGATTACTAGGCCAGTGCAGGGGCATCACAGGAGCAATGATGCTAAACTGAGTATTCTGCCATGTAGAGCTCACACCTGTCTGAGATGCCACATATAGTTCTAGCAAGGTACTTGATTGTGTTCATGCAGACACATACTCATAAAAAATGTTCACATGTCACTCCCATTTCACACACATTCAACCTATCTAAACAGTACTGTTGTGTGTTATACATCTGTTATTGTTGACCCTGAATACTGTTTACTGTGAGAGGTACACGTGTCTTTTACTTGCACACACTAACTTCTTTGGTGTTAGTCTTGCCTTCCTATGCCCCATGTGCAAATTATGACTTTGCCATGCCCTTTGCAAATGTCTTTGTGACTTAGGTGGGGAGGTTGGCATAATGGTTAAGGTGTTTACCTTACAGACAAAAGGTGAAGGTTTGATTCTCACACGGTGTAATTAACTAGGCTTAAAATGGCCCATAAGGGTAGTTAGCCTGTACTAATCTATGAGCCTATATAAATCTGATGCACACAATGGATAGCTGATGCTTGCTTTTTCAAAATATTGGATTTATCAATATGTGTTGCATAGCTAGAGTTTTTGATTTCTTGTTTTTACTCATTTGTGAATGGATTACTTCTATATTGTAGTAAAGCATCATATTTCATTTAATATTGTCATTACAGCATTGGAAGCATTGGAATAATTGGGTACTTAAGTCTTGCTTCTTGGTTTAATTGTGCAAATGAGGGCATAATTGACTTCTTTCATGTTTTAAGGATGATGGTCAACTGAAATATTTGATGCAGACTATTGGTTCTAAAACATAACTGTCTATTGCAAACATCTGATATAAGAGATATTACTGACATAGCTGTACACCTTGGACAAAAAGCTCTGCTTAGGGGCATATGCATAGGTTCATAGGTTCATAGGTTCATACTAGGCTATCTTCCCAAGGGCATTTATAAGCCTAGCCCAGAGTTTTTGTGGCTTTCGCCACCCCTTTAGTTTGAAGAAAACTATGCCCATTATTTTGCTGTGCCTCTGTCAAGCAGAGTCACTGAGGTAATCCCTGGGGTATATCTGCGATCTCCCATCCATTGGTCAAGATTTCTCTTGAACACGGCCAGCGAGGTGCTCTGCCTCACATGTACCGGGATTTTGTTCCACAGCATAGGGAGTCTTTTGGTGATGAATCTGTCCCTCCAGCACGTCCTATTAATAACCGTGTCAAGGTTTAAGTCTCCCGCCCTTGCATGCTTCCACTTGGCAGTTATCAGTTATATAACATATGTTTTTCTTTACAGGTTCCACACTTACTCATTACTAAAGGTATCAATTGTTTCCTTGGGGGGTTGTCTCTATTTCTTGTCTCCCCCTTCTCTTTTGATTTGTTTAATTATGCATTACTTTGTATTTCTTTTTTTTTCTACTTTGTATTTCTGTTCATTTTCTACAGGTCTAGAATTCCTAGGAGCAGTACAACCATGCTCCTCACAGGTCAAAGAGCATTTGCCCTCTGTCCATCTGAGAACGTTTTCACAGGGTCGAGGCGATAGCACCTATCCTGTAGGCACCTTGGCACCTAGCAGCCTGGTAAGCCTTACAGACTATGGGATTCAGGACTTGATTGAGGATGTGGTTGATCAGTTAGTGGAGAGACACCTTCAGCCAGTCCAGGATGCTCTTCAGTGGGTTCAAGATTTGCTGTCCTGATCAGCACTGACCACAGTGCCACCACATGCTTCTGCCCCCTAACACTGGAATCCTCCACTGCAACACCATCAGGCAATGGAAAGATTTGAGTCCTGTAGACTGGGTGTTCTCTTGATCTTAACTTTTTTTCACATCTCTCTTTTCCCTAGTTCTCTCTCCTAAACTCTCTAACCTACATCATCATCACATCAACATGCTTTTTCCCATTTTCTACATAGGTCAGGGTGTCATGTCAACTGTCTCCATCTCTCTCTATTCAATGCCACTCTTCTGCATGCTTTGATACTCATAAACTCGAAAAACAGGTGAAACAACTAAAATTCAAAATAAAAGGCAAAAGGAGGCACTAAACCACGTGAATATTTTAATAAAACCGACAGAAAAAAACAGTAAAGTGAAGCGCTTTTCATCCGATCAAGTGACCGGACTTCTTCAGACAAAGTCAAACAGCAATTCTGTTGTTTTAAAACTTATTGATTTTCATTGACACGACCTTAAAAAAGTATGTAGAAAAAGAGAAACAAATTTGCAAGGACTCATGGGCATTTTTGTCAGCTATCAACTCTGTCAGTTTCAATAAAGATGTTAATGTTTTAACAATATATGTCACAGATTTGTATTTTTCGATTCCACATGAAATAGGGATTGAATGGGTTATTGACAGAATGAGATACCATGGAGCATCAAATACGAAATTAGACTGATAGAAGAACTACTAGATATTTTATCAAACAGTTTTGTTTGATAAGTGAAATCTACCTGTAGAAAGTGGGTGTAGCAATGGGCTCACCTTGTCGAGCAAGTTTTGCTAACTTGGTGATAGTCCATTGGAAACACCACTATGTATTTGAGGACCATGACATTATGTCATCTATTTGTTTCTATATGAGATTTTTAGATGACATTTTTATATTATTTAAGGGGGATGAGGAAGCAGCTAATGATGTGTTAAAACACTTAAACAACACCACTGGTTTTCTTAAGTTTACAAGTTCCTTCCAAGAAGACTGTATTTCATACTTAGATCTTCTTCTAGGGAAGGACATAGTTAAAAAATCTTACACAGCAAGCATATACCATAAGAAAACCTATTCCGGCTCAATGTTACACTTCTCTAGCTTGGACCCACCTCACCAAAAAGATCATTTGTGAAGGGTCAGTTAGTGCGTGCAGCAAGAATGGTCACAAAGGAAGAGTTATCCCTCGAGGAATGTGCTACTTTAAAACAGATGTTTTTAAGGAGGGGTTACCTTGAATCCCTGATTATGGAATTGACCTTGGAACTGCAACAAAAAAGACATAGTGGAATTTATAAACCTATCTTAGGAATGGTTAACACCATTAGAGGGTCGGACGAAGGTACTTTAGATGGCCCTGTTACCCTTAGAACTAGGGTTGTTAGACAAAACCAAAATGTTTTCTCGGCCAGCTTCACTACTCCATTTAGTTTGGATGCTTACAGTATTAGGGACATTTTGTACAAAAACTGGAAATGATTTTCAATTGATAATGAAGTAGTTAATAAGACAGGTAAACAACCTATCATTATCTTTAAGAGAAGTAGAAATATGAAATCACTTTTGGAAGCATCCAAACAAGTAGCCATAAGAACACCAGGCATGTTTAAGTGTGAAGCATGTAGCCTTTGTAAATACATGGCATCAGGATTTACTTTTACAATTCATGACAAAGTATATAGAGTCAGTGGGAGGTACAACTGTAACTCGAAATCTGTCATTTATCTCGCACAGTGTCAGGCCTGCCCGGCGTACTATATTGGGAAGACCAATAGAAAATTGAAGGAAAGGGTGTGTGAACACACCCATAGTATTAGTAAGGGTAAGACCGAGAATGCCTTGACAAGACAGTGCACTAGTTACCCTGGTCATATGTTTCACTTTAGGGTAATTAAGCAGATTGTTTTCAATAGTAAAGGGGGCCCTTTTTCTTTAATGCTTGAAAGACAAGAGGTGTTATGGCAGTTATGTCATGATTCTAGTAGAAAACCAGGGTTGAATGAAGTTATTTCGATAGCTTGTATTTTAAAATTGAGAAGCCACAGTAGGTGAATTACTCGTATGCTTAAATATAAGAATATGTAAAATCCAAAGTATAAGTTGCAGTATAGTATTGTGTTTTATACCACCAAGTGATAGAATCTTGTTTTTTATGGGGGAGGTTTTTAACTGCCTTGTATGGTGGTGTAACCCTATGTTATTGCCATTAATGCAATAAATATGTGATGTAGGGCTATAATATTTAGGCTAGTATTGGTACTAATATTGTTAATTCTTAGTCTAGTATTATTATTATTATTAATTTTTCAATTTTTCGATTTGAATTGCCTTTATTCTATTATCGGTTAGGGTTTAAACTATGTAAATCCATTGTAACTTTTATGCATATTGCTATACATATTGTTTATATGTTTTAAAATTGTTATGCCTTTTAAAAGGTTTATTTACTTAGTTAATTAACTAATTTGTCAATTATTAGAGAGTGTGTGGGTATACTTGATTGGTTAACTTATTGTGAGAAGGGAAATGAATATGTTTTTTAACAACAAAATTACTGTTTGATTTTGGCTGAAGAAGTCCGGTCACTTGATCAGATGAAAAGCACTTCACGTTACTGTTTTATTCTGTTGATTTTATTAAAATATTCAAGTGGTTTAGTGCCTCCTTTTGCCTTTTATTTTGGTTTTTGCCTTGATAATCATACCAGACTGTCACAGGTCTTTCCTCACACAATCCATCCACCTCTTTGCTGGATGCCTTTGTTTTATCTTACCTTCTTCCTGTCTGTTACAAATCTTCTTCACCAGATTGTCTTCTGTTTTTATGTACATGTGACTGAACCACTATAATCTGTTCTATTTGACTTTTTCTGTAATTGGAGATACTTTTGCTTCTGCTCTTATGTCCTCATTTCTCATCTGTCCCATGCTGTGCATCCTACCACCCATCTCAGGCACTTCTTCCCCATCACTTCAACTACTCTGCCTTTACTGCCAATGTTTCTGTACCATACAGTAGTACTGATCATACCATTATTTTGAACACCTTATTTTTCAGCTTCTTTGGCATTTTTCTGTCACATACTACACCTGTCACTGTGATCCTAGCTTTGACCTCCTTTGCCTCATCTACTCCTCCCAGATACTTGAAGCTGTTAACCTGTTCAACTATTTTCCCTTCTCTCTCAGTTCTTAGCTTCAACTGAGCTCCATCATTTGCTGCCATTACAACTGTCTTATTGCTACTCAGTTTCATCCCATGTGCCTTCAATTTTTCATTTCATTCCCCTAACCTTTGCTGAATTTCTTGCTCAAAGTCTGCCTGTATTGCCACATTGTCTGCATACAGCAACTTTGTTGATCTGTCCCTTCCAACCTTTTTGCTAATGCAGTCCATCACAGGTATGAATAGTAGTGGACTCAGAGCTGAACCCTGGTGCACACCCACTCCCCTGGGAACCCCTCTGTGAGAATGAACATGCTTGAGTCATTGCATCCTTGTACATAGACTGTGCTGATTCTGTCAATGGTTCTGGGACTTTGAACCACCATAGTACTGCACAAATCAGCTTTCTTTGGACCTTGTCATATGCTTTCTCCAAGTCTAAGAATGCCTAGCTGGACTCTCCTCATCTTTAGCCTCTTTTCAACTATCTGTCTTACCACAAACATTAGGTTAGTTGTGCTGCATCCTGGTCTGAATCCAAACTGCTCATCTCCCATCCTATGTTCTACCACTCGACATATTTGTTTATCAATCATCCTCTCCAGAACTTTCATTAAATGTGACAGAGGATATCTCCATCCTGCCAACAGCTGTGAATGTCCTGTTTGTTCTTGAATACTGAAAATAGTATGCTTATTCTCCAGTCATCTGTGATATGCCTTTCTCTCGACACTGCTATAAGTACCCTCGGAAGCCATTTCTTACCGATTTCACCAAGCATCTTTATCATTTCTGCTGTGACCTCATCTGACCTTGCTGCTTACTAGACTTCATTTTTCTTAGTGCTGTTCTTACTACTTCTATGCTGGGTTCCTCCTCTTCTCTAATTGTAGGGTATATCTGGAGCAGTAGAGCTTCTGTGGGGTTTTCTTCATTCAGAAACTTCTGGAAGTACTCCTTCCATCTACCTTTGAAGTCCTGTAGACTGGTGAGCAGGTTTTTGCTGGCATCTCTTATGAAGGGTGTCTGACTATCTTCTTTATCTTTCTGTCTTTGCCTTGCTACATGATATACTTTCTATGTGCCATCATTTCACTTACTTTCCAGAAACTGGTAGACTGCCTCTTATGCCTTGTTCTTTCCTATTGCAACTGCTGTCTTAGCCTTTTTGTTCGTGAACTAGTATTCCTTACTATCCTGGTCTGTCTTTTCTATCTCTCACTTTTTCTTGCACTCCTTCTTTCTTTTGGTAACTTCTGTATTCCACCACCAGCAATCCTTATGTATCTTATTAAGATACCTAGCTTGGCCACGTATCTGTTCTGTAGTACTTGCACATGCTGTTTTAAGGTGTTGCCATTCTTCTTCCACTACACCTATTTCCTCCTCTTCCTGGGATTCTAGAGCCCTTGGTAATTCCTTGAAATGTTATGCTTTCTCTCCAGTCAAATTCCAGGTCATCAGCCTAGTCTCTGTTGACCTTAAAGCCTTCTCGACCACTGCTTGCAGCTGATTGTGGTAGCCAGTGGTTTATGCTGTGGGCTGACTGTTCACTGGGGATGACTGCAATCGATGACCCCAGTGCCCTTTCCTTACTAGGAGGAAGTCCACCTAAGTTGCATGTTGGCCACCCTTGTATGTGATATTGTGACTGTCCCTCTTTCTGAACCATGTGGTGGCTACTGCCAAGCCATTCTAGAATGACCTCTCCTTCTTTATTCTTGCTGCCCCAACCATGTGGACTCAGGCAGTCCTCATAAAATCTTCAGTTTGTCCGGATATGTGCATTCAAGTCACCCGTTATTAACACCAGTTCATGTTGTCCTACTTTATCTAGTAGGTCCTGCAACTGTTGTCTGAATGCACCCTTTTCCTCACTATCACACCCCTGCTGAGGGGAATAGGCTGAAATTAGAAATACTGCCCTATCATTATACTGGCGTCTGATTGTCATGAGTCTGTCACTAATTCTGATGACATCCTTCACTGTCTTCTGAAGCCTCTCCCTCACTACAATTCCTATACCATTTCTAGCCTGTCCTCCTAAGTGCTAAACTCTGGATCCCAAGCAAAGTGACTTTGCTGCACCGCCCTTCAATCTTGTCTCCTGGACACATAGGATGTCCAGCCTTCTCCTTACCATCATGTCATCCACTTCAAAGCTGCATCCAGTCAGTGAACCTACATTGAGTGCAGCAATTCTTAGTTCATGCTTAGCAGGTTGATTGGTTTTACATCCAGCTTTTGCTCAAAAGAACTATCCCAGGTAACCTAAGCTGGGCAAGTGGGCACCAGCCATCCAGTAGCTTATTGACCCAGTGCTGCTGAGCTTGATGGTGGGCACACACTGGCAAATATGGGCACATACACCCCTCCCACAATTAGCATGGGTCCCTGGAGTAGGCCAGGTCCTCAACCCCCTTATCACCATCAAATACCCATGCCCATTTGGTGACATTAATCAGCTCTAATGAATCATCTAAAGTCAATAACCCTCAAACCTACATTCTACCCAAATGACCCTATTATATACAAAAATTTGAAAAGTAGGGAGTCTAGCCCTTGCCAAAAATATAGTAGCTCTCCTCTTCCACTTTTTCCAGCAAGCCCTCTTAATGCATTCTTTCTGTGTTCCTCCTCTTTGATATGACTCCCGTTTTTCAATCCTTCCTATCTTTTCCTTTCCACTCTTTCAAAAAAAATCAAGAGGGTGCGCATATAAGGATACCCTATAAAATTTATAAAACCCTTTATAAATTAAGTTAATAAAGATAGCTGCACTGTAAACCGCTTGCCTTAAATACTTCACACTTACTTGCTGGGTTTATCCATTATACCCAAATACTTCCATAACTACACAAGCACTTATGTTTTTACATACTACTTTGCTCACACTCAGGAATTAACTTAAGCAAGGTTATGCATTTGACGAAAGTATGCATTTTTTAAAAACAGCTTTCACATTTACTTATTCAGCTTGAATAACCTGAGATTCATGAATTTGCATATAGGCATAGTGGTGTTCTTAATGAATAACCTTTACAAAAATGTGAACCTCAGGACCACAAATACCACCCTTAATTTTTATATTGTATTTAATCATTTCACGCCCATATTCTTACATAACCATTTCAAACTTTTCACTGCATATCCATTAATTCCTAGTTTTGTCTGCCAGTTTGTTTTCAGCAATGCTCAGAAGGCTACTTATTTTTCTCTCTCTCTTTTACAATTATTTCATTTTTCAAGCAGACAGTTTTGCCTGACTTCACTTACCTGTTTTCATTTCACTTGCTACTTAATGGGTACTGGTAATAATGGTTAAAACCTTGAAGCAAAGAGAACTACCTTGAGTAAATAAACTACCAAGAGAATTTATTAAGATGGGAATATCTCAGGACTGTAGTCAATCAATCCTGACTTTGTGCTGGTCAGTAAGAATATAAAAGCTGTTGCCCCAAGCTCAGGCAATTGTAGAAATTATCCTGTTATTTGAGATTTCTAAATGTTTTGCAATATTTTATAGAAAATGTTTTTTATACTTATTAATTTTGTTTATTTTCCAGTACCTACTTTATCCTATTGTGGGTCACAGATGATTTAAAGTCTCTACCTCTTTTAGTTTACTGGTGTACTATACTGTCAAGTAATAGGCATGAGGCATCAGCATAATATTGCATAGCAGATTCCATAAATCAAAGACATATGTCTAGAGAGTTTCTCCCCGGGCCTCCACTGAAAATTGGCTTTGTTCCTAGTCGGACTGTCTCGGTAAACAAATGTTAAGTAAATGAATAAAATAAATCAATCAATCAATAAATAAATAAATAAATATTGCACCCAGTCAAGAACTGAACTGAAGAGCTAAGTCTGATGAGGCAGCAATGTTAACCACTATATCACTGCAATATCCTGTTATGTGATAATTGTATTTCCCAAATTATTCCATGTCTGCAGCAGGCTATATTCAGAGAGAGATTGATGTTTAAAATGCTGGAAGTGTCAGCAATCAAAGGAGCACTTGTAATGTTAACTGTTATTAATTGATTATGTGTTGGTGACTGGTGGCTTGTTCTTAAATTTTTGTGCTAAAAAAACATATGCATTGTTGTCAAGAGAAAAAAATCAGTTCTCATATAGAAGTAGATATGTGTATATCGGTCTGTAGTAATAGATTCCAGGCAAAATATGAGTTTTAAGGTTAGAAGACCAGGTCAAATATCTCAGCAGTCAGTATGGGCACATGATCTGTATTTTCATGTTCAAACAGCTGTCCATTATTCAAAAGACAATAAAAGTAAATATACGTAATGAGGAATAGAAAACGTTTTCATCCTGCAAATGAAGTGTACCAGGATATGTCTGTGTAGATTAGCATAGCAGGCCAAGATTAATGTCTGCTGAGCTGCAGACTGTATGCAATATAAATTTCCAAAGCCAGTTGACAGAGGAAAAGATTAACATCTGCAGAGGTAATGGAGGGTGGCAAGAGATCTATATCTAGAAAACCTATTGAGAGTAGCAGAAAATAAACATCTGCTGCCATAATATAAGGGTGACCAGAATGGAAATTTTTTATAAAGCAGCCTTTGATCTTCTGCACTTAAATGCATGTTAAAATTCTACATGTTAAGTTTGTTAGCTGCAGAATCTTCCCTAATGTATTTGGCAGTTCTTTGTTTATCTAGTCCTTTTCTGCTATTACCATTCTATTTTTTGTAGAAATCTCTAAATAATCATTAACTTCCAGATGAATAACTAAAAGCCATATACACAAGTTTATGTAATAACATTTTATTTACAAAATGACTTAGCAAAGAGACCGATATAGTGCATAAAGTATTAAATATTATGCGACCTCACACAAAAATCCTTGGAATAAAAAACAAATATCTTTGTTTTATTAATCAATTCTTCCAGCAAATAATTAAGTAGATAACATGCTGATCACAAGTCCTTATTTAGACATGAACAAGTCAAGTCAGCAAACAAAAACATTCAAAATTATATTTACAGAGAAAATCCCAGTGAACAGGCTTTGTTTAGAATAAATGGGTAGCACAGAAGTAAGGCAGTAGATAGAAGTGTTACCTTACAGAGCTTGCTACTTCAGTTTGATTTCTGGATGAGGGGACTTCTATGCAAAGAGTGTATGGTCTGAATTCAATAAAGCCTACAAGATGCGCTGAAACCATTTCCACATCACACCATGACCTGCACACAGTAGCATGCTGTTTTGTATTCAGTAAACAGGTCTATACACCATGCAGAGTCGCACAAACACAGAAAACATCATGTCATGCTAATTACAACATAAGCAGCTGAACTGTATTCTAATCAACGAATCAAAGATGGAGGAGCTGCTATAAAGCAATCATGTAGACTCAGTGCAGGTTTTGCCTGCCAATTCCAAAACCTATTGGAATACAGCTACTCTACATGGAAACAATGTTATTGGCTACTGTTTCTTTGATACATGTGTATGTACAACACATCCAAGTCTATGTTGCTGCTGCCCGTTTAAGTTTTCATGGCCTACATGAGGTGGAAACTGTAAAGCGCTACAGGGTGACTAGAGATATACTACAGTAACTCTGCAATCTCTGTTATCATCAACTGAGAGCAAGGGAAAACCGAGGGGGAACCAATACCTGTGGAAACTAAGGTATGTATACCACTAAGAATATTAGCTACAGTAACCTTTCAGAAACCAACAGGGGGCATGCTGGGGGTGTCACAAGCATTAGAATCTAAGATCCTATGTCAGTTCTGAATGTTATGCTACAACATGCCTGTGACTATATACATTTTCTCCATATACCTGAGGATAGAGCTACAACTCTGCAGGATTTCTACCCTGTGCCACACTTCCCTGATGTCCTGGGTGTCATAGAATGCATGCACATTGAAATCAAAGCACCATCTAGGGAAAATGGAAGGATGTACATAAACAGAAAGGGCTTCCACTCTATTAACTGCCAGGTTGTGTGTAACACTAAAGGAATTGTCCTAAATGTGTGTGCTGCCAATCCAGGCAGTTACCATGAATCCCATGTCTGGCACAACTCTCAACTGTATCAGAGGTTTTCTAGGGAGGGGTATCCCACAAGATCATTTGCTGAGGGATGGAGGGTAAGCATTCAAGCCATGGCTGATGACACAAATCAGAAATGCACACATACCCACTGAAGGACACTATACTGAGCCACATGTTCAAACAAGAAATATCATAGGTGCATGTTTGGCCTGCTGAAGTCACGGTTCTGATGCTTAGCTACATCATGGGGAGCCCTGCAGTATAATCTCTGTACTTGTTCAGAAATTTTCACTGTCTGTGCTATCCTTCACAATATTAATCTGACAAAACAGCTTCAGCATGAACACCAAGGGGAAGGGGCCCACATTCCACCACCACTGGCAAGGTCACCACAATGTAGGCAGACATAGCCATGCACAATATGCCCTCACCCTGGTCAAAAGGCAGTGGATAGCACACATGCTCACCACCTAAGGGGGTAAAACTGTAATCCTATGCACCTGTATACAGTAAAATTGATGCCAGACATTGCTCACAACCTTTACTTACCAATGTAATGGCTGTGTACTGCTAGCATCAGACAGATTTAGCCCTGAATTAAAACAATTGTAACTGTTGGACAATCAAGGTAAGTATTAAACCTAGAGAAGGAAAATAAATGGCTAAGAACACAAATTAATGACATATGCTAGCATATGGTTACTTGCTAAAGTAACTAAGTAGAAGGTGGGTGACCTTTACTACAATGAAATCAATATGTGACAGCACTGACTTATGTCAATAGGTTTGTTTGTGCTCTTTATCAACTAATAGGCCTCATGCATCAAAGGTACACAATACAAAGACCTGTAAGAAAGCAGTACAATTTAAAAAAAGCCTCCCAAACACATACATACTAAGCACTTAGTCAGCTATGCACTCTGGGCATCAGGCAAAAAACTTATGTATCCCTGAATCCAAAATATAGAGAAATTCAAGGAGATGGCACAGTTATCACTTGCACAAGGTATTGTTTGGGGGGCAGGAGGCTAAGGTTGACACAAAATGTAGTGAGTGTGTATGAGTAAGAAAGGCAGGCAGGTAGAAAATTGGATAAGTATTAAATAGCCCCTGAGACTGAATGAGCTACAAGTCTCACGAATGACCCATGTAACTGTTATGTGTGTGTGTTTGTCTGGGCAGTCAAGTTGAAATGTTTGTTTGAGTGCCTTCAAGAAAACAGCTGTGCTAACTCTACATCTGGTATGTTGACATATGTATATTGCTCAACTGTCCAGATTTTTGCAGAATATCCAGATTTTTATCTCATATTTTTGGCCGATTTCTCATAAAATGTGTGGTTTTCTGACAAATTACTGAGGATTGAAGTTAATAAATGGTGGCATATATTTGAGTTTCAGACTTCATATCCTTAATAAAAATGCATGCTAACAAAAGTCATGTTGTTCTATCAGCTTTCTAAGCTTATAAAAATAATATTTAAAATGTTTCCCTATATTTGGGGCTTTGTCCCCTCATTATTTTAGGCTTTGTCCAGATTTCTTGGACTAAGAGGTTGAGAGCTATGTGAGCTATGCATGGGAGAGGTAACAGTTCAATGTCATTGCACCTGACTGGGAGAACTAGCTCTGACAGGAGTTGCACTAGCATGCCCATGCCCATGGTCAGATGTACTGCAGGTACATGAATGTGACTGATGTCTGCTGGATGAGCTCTCTTTATGAGTGCGCCCAGGACAATGACCTCATGGCCTACTACATCTGGGTGTAGACACCTCAATTACTGACAGTGCACTGGAAGTTCTGCCACTACGGGAGTGTAATCAGGCATGGACACATTCACTAACATCAGATGATGATGCTGACCTACATTCATGTTAATGCTGTCCCCCTCCTAGCAGATGTTCCATCACAGCACTGCCTGTTCCATCATATCATTCATGTAATTCATTGAATCAGGCACATGGTGGAGGTAGTCACACGTGTCAGCCTGTGCCTCATCTAAAACCCTAAGCAAGTCTTCAGAGATCCTAATGGAACATGCCTGTGCCTCCATGACAGCCCTAAACATACGTAGAGTGGCATATAAAGACACACCATGATCAGGAGGAGGGTGGACAGCAGGCCTCCTCTGAGCACCCCTAACAACCCTCCTGTGTGGCACCTTGCCCACACTTTGGCTACAGTCGAAGTCAACCAGCAATGAAGCTGCAGTAACCACACTATCCTGATCGAGTGTGTCACCCTCCACCTGTCCAATATCTGAGGTCTTGGTCGAATAGGTATGCATAGGTCTATTGCCTATGTCCAAGGAAATACAGGGGATGGATGAATGTCAACCTCAGTGTCAGGTTTAGCCTCGGCCCTCCCAACCTAGCATTTGTTTGGCTGCCATCATCATCAGAGTCTGCCAATACTCTGACATCAGGTGGTAAGAGTCCTACACTTCCACTATCAGGATTACCTGTGATAGTAGGCAACAAACACATGAAACAAATCAATTCCTACACTAAATTTTTAAAGCGATTTATTTGATAACAAACTAACACTGGCCACACAATCACAGATGGCACAGCAATGCACACAACAGTCATTGCACACACACACCCCTCACACATACAGATAAATGCATATATCTGACACATTTTCATCAATAATCAAAGAAAAAATGTTTACCAAACCATGTGCAGATGACTCTTAACTTGGTAGGGAGGATGGTCCTAGAAGAAATGAAGCAAAGCAAGGATGCAATCATTGCAACTGCAATAACAGGGGGGACAGTGAGTACACAATTTTGCCTATATGTCCGTTAACAATAATTTTAACTAAAACTTGTCTGACACATCCACTGAAAGTCCATGTGTAATGAGTAAAAATGCATCAGTAAGTCTCTTAATTTATCAATAAGTTCATAAAAAAAGAAGTATTAGCTAAATGTTTCTGTATTTTACTATAAAACCAAAGCTTACAACCTGACATATCTAAGCTTACCTGGAACATCCTCCTAGCACACACTTGTTTTCCCAGAAACACCAGCATCAACATCAGTTGGATGTAGGTGTGCAGTTTCCACTGAGCTCTCTGAATCTCTGACAGATGACAGAAACTCTTCAATTGGTGTCAGTGGTGACTCTGTAGCAGGCTTCTCCCCTGTAGCCAGCTGTCCATGGTAACTGTAGCTGCTTTCTTCAGAGCTAATGATATTATATTAGTGGCCCTATGATGCACCTCAGCATAAGTCCTGGTACACACCCTTATGGCATTCACATCATTAACTATCTGGTTCCAAGTTTGCATTCTGTCAGCCATATCCCCACATCCTCTCTCAAGCAGAAAGGCACCATGGCATCTGAACACCTGCATAATGATGTCATTTTCAGAGTCACTGAAAGGTTGTTTATGTGGACTTGTATGCTCAGGTACCATAATCCTATGTAACATAAAACAAAGAAGAATACTACACATAAATATCACATAAGTAAATTCCTACTCATATATACACATATATTTTCAACATTAAGGCCTGGAGACCCATATTTCCATTATTAGAGTTGAAGGTTATGTGGTTGTATCATATCACACTTACACTCAAACAAATGTTTGGTCCCAAATAATGAATACCACTTTAGTAATGTAATTTTTACCATGCAAATAATAGGATGACTCCACAATTTCAAGTGCAAACTACTTTAAATACAAATTTTGTTGTGGCAATATACAGATTGTAGTTGGCTCCCCCACCCTCAAAAAATAGACAAATGAAAACTTTGTACAAACCAAGGAATAATACAACATAATTATTATATATGCTTTCAACACAACTCTCACAACACGAGTACACATTTTCAAAAAAAAGTGAATTTTATATGATTACCAGTCACCTTTCATTGTGTCCAGCACTCCTCTGGAGGTGTCACTGAGCTATCTTAGAAGCATAAACCCCCTCTTTCATTCACAATATAATATATTACATTTCCCTGAAATAACATAAGAAAAATGTAATATCAGTTATAAAAATAACATTTGTTAATAGGCTGTCTATCTGAGAATGATAATGCCTGCCAAAATGCCTATGCCAACAGTCAACTCTAAAGAGTGAATACAGATAAAAGTTCCACATTATACTGCATGTATATAAAAACTTTATTTGTAACATGTTAACAAATCTAGTGTGTATTGTATTTAAAAAAATTCAAACATACCTTACCAAGATCAGAAACCATCTCTGCAGATAAATCAAAAGGAATAGCAATCTTCTACTTTCTCCAAATATACAAATCTCATCAGCTTCAAGTTACATAGCTACACAGTTAGCTTTTTATAGTGTAGATTCAGGCCTCTGAGCATGGTGAATATGCAGATGAGGTGTGAACTCATTAAAATTGCTGAATCCCAAACTTTTGACTTTGTGTATCATGTAAAAACATAGTGCAGGCACTACATCTGTTAGTTGCTAATGGATTGCATCTGTGAATGATTATTGTGAGGGAGAGGGAAGACACAGCAGCCATTCAGACTACCTTAACTGCAGTGGGTGTGTCACCCAGGATACACTCGCAAAGTGTAGAAGTAACTGTGGCAAGCTTTAAATGAAAGTAAACAGCACACATTTCTCATTTTGTTCACTAATAGCCAAAAGTCTCCTTCCTTTGCTGAAAACTGTTTTTCAATGTCATGCCATTTTATCATACATTTAAAGGGCAATTATACAAAATGCCCTATATATTGTATGGTTGAGAGTACAGCACAGATAAAAGAAGAATGAAAACAGTACATAGAGAAACCAGAGTTGCATAGGTTGTTGTTGTTGTGTCTTTCGACCTTTCCCGGTTAGGGGTCGCCACAGCGGAACTCCGGTCCGCTAATGATTGGCAGTAGATTTTTACGTGCCAAGTTGCCGGCCCTAACACACAACCTTTAACGAAGGTGGAAACAATATTTATAACCGGTTGTGTCATCATTCATTGCAATAATTGTTACCTACTAACATAACAAAGATTACATCATTGCCTCTTTTCAAACAAAATATTAAACTGCATTTCCAAAATCACTGGCTTTGTTCATGTAGTAAACCTGACTAGCTAATTTACTATTACTAACTAAATATAACTATTCTCCCTTCCTCCTTCATTCACTACTCCCTCTTTGTCTTACTCTTCTTCCCCCACTGTTGTTTAGCTTTTTCTCCACAGTTAATCTCTATCATTTCCCTTACTTTCTTTCACTCTACTTTCCTTACATACTTTCCTTTTTGACTATATCTATTAAGTTCTCTTTTTTCTTCCTTCTCTTTCTCAATTTTTATCATGTCATGTATATAGTATTGTGTGTCATAGGAATTAACCCTGTAGTACTACTTTACATTGAAGGGTTTACTAGTCTTTATTTTTTGTTATTGCAAACCCTAATACTAACTCCATTATTATGAATATTATTGTTATCATTATTTTTTGGTTTGATAGATTTTCTGTATGTATCTCACTCTGTGGAGCTTTTCTCCCCGGGCCGCTACTGAAAATGGAAATTTCTCCAGCTAGCCTAGCCCGGTCAACAAATGTAAAATAAATAAAATAAAATAAAATAAATAAATAAATCTGTAAGCAACACATGTACAAACAAATGAAGAGTGTACAAGTGTATATGTCTTGTTAATACTGTGGAGGAAATAGGACTTGCTTGCATGCATAATGATTTGATTTCCTGCTGCAAAGTTGTTTCTGTGGCAAAGAGATAAGGCA
The DNA here is from genome assembly GCF_019279795.1 of Protopterus annectens. Classification (NCBI taxonomy): domain Eukaryota; kingdom Metazoa; phylum Chordata; order Ceratodontiformes; family Protopteridae; genus Protopterus; species Protopterus annectens. Next base: position 1,810,473,710 of record NC_056739.1, on the reverse strand, counting down.
ATCCTAGTGTGTTTGCTATGTTTATTAGTATGATAGTTTAAATCCAGAGTTGTGTAAGTTGTATTGAAATGTATTTTATAATGTTATTTCTTTTTTTAAATATTAATATTTGTGACAAGTAAGGCTTAGGTCAAATATGGTGAAACAGATAAATAAATTAGAATTAATGAAAGTTGTGTCTGTGATATGGACAGCATAAATTACAGCTGTGAATCACGTGTGTGTATAACACAAGAAGTACACAGCTAATCGGATATGGAGATCATGGCTCAAGTCCTACATTTATTTATAAACGATGAAAAAGAACCACTTTCTACAAGAGTAATACATGTTTTGCTTGTCTCGTTTGTGTTTTTCTCACCCCTATGAAAATGGCATAATGCCCCAGACAACAAGCAAACAATGTCAGTTTCAGACAAGATACATTGTTACATCTTTTGCCTTCCATTGTGCAAACAAGCTAAGCAAAGTTGAGTAGCAATCAGCATGCATTCACAACACCTGCAGTTCCACATTACCTGCAGACCATAAGCAGACATTGTCGATTTCCAAAAAGAGACATTGCTGTATCTTTTGCGTTCCATTGTGAAACATGCTAAGTGGCATTGCACAGCATTTATCATGCTTCCACATCCCCTGCAGGCTTGTCAGTTTCTAAAAAGATACATTGCAACATGTGTGGTCTTCCATCATGCAAACATGCTAAGCAGTGTTATATGGCAGTCAACACTCAGACACAGTAATGAGTTTAAAAAATAGACCTGCTACATAGCCTTTCCTGTAGCAGTGTGTGTAAGTTCATGGCCCCAATACAGGTAAGCCAGGTTTCTAATCCAGCAAACTCTAAATTTTATCAATGCTGTTCCACTGTAATTTATATTGATATTAACAATATAAAAATAATTATGCATAAAAATAATTATGTATAGCAGATGGACTGAGCATACACATGATAATTTATATATTATATGTCTAACTGTGGTTATCAGTACAATTATAGTTCTACAATTAAACATTAATTTTCTGAACTTTCATGTCACACACATACATGGTTAATCACTAAAAACTTTAATGTGTATATACATCTAATGAGCATGTATGGCAAACATGTCCTCAGTTGCAATGAGCAGTCTGCTCAGTAATGACTGTAAAAATACACCTGTTGCCTAGCCTTCCCTGTGGCAAATCGTATAAGTTTATGGCATCAATACAGGTGAGTAAGAGTTTTAATCTGGCAAACTCCAACTTTTATCAATGCTGTTCCATTATAATTTAAATTAAAATTAACAATATAAAAATAATTACAAATAAAAAATGACTATGTATAGCAGTAGATATCATATGAACTATATGTGTGACTGAGGGTATACTCACAATTATGTTTCTCTATTTACGGGTGTCTTTTCTGCTCTGGGATGAATTTCATACTTCAGTGATACTCATATACACACATGAATGTATAAACCAGGACATTGTCAGGTCACTCACATACATGGCTAACCACTCACTCTTTAATATGTCTATATAATTAATGAGTATATCTGACAAACACTTCTTCTGTGGCAAGGAGGTGCAAGCACCTCTTTGGAAGATTATGTGCTGCCAACTTTACATAGGTTTGAATCCCACGTTGTACAAATTACTTTTATCAGTATGTAAAACCACCCAAAAAATATGTCAGGTCATAAAATTTACATACCCCATTACATGTCTGAAAAGTTAAGTCATTTAACAGGTACATCAGCATCCAACCTATATTCCTTTCCTAATGCATAAACTGCCTTCCTCTTTTTTTTACAATGTTGCTCTCATGCAATTGTGGTTTGTATGGATGTGCAGGTTTGTGCACTGACCATTAAATGTGATATCAAGAATTGATGGGAAAACATTTTAACTGTTGCTGTATGATCTATGTGTACATGACAGCAGCAAGAAAGGAAGGTGCCAAATTTAAGGATCAAAGATGGGGTATAGAGGTGTCCAGAATATTCCCTGGATTTGTTGTAAAGCACCACAGCCATAGTTTAATGCAGGGAGACTATGCTGGGTCTCACTATAAATCAGTGGCTTGAAATAGTCTTGCCAAGGCTGTCTCAAGTGCGACTGGTATTCCACTCACTGGAGAGAAATGCCGGCAATACTTCATTGATCTGAAAAGGTACAAGCAGGCACAACTCAACCAGTGGCTGGATGAGTTTAGAACTGCTGACATCCCACAGCTGTGTAAGTATACAAATACAGATACTTTAAATTATACTCAAAGCTGGAGATAGACAAGACTGGTATGCATAATGTTCCTCTCTTTTTCTCATCTCTGTATTTTATAGCTGCCCAGGAGATTTCAGCAAACAGTGAAGCCTATTCTGAACATTTAGAAAGACTAGGAGAAGCAAGGAGTATGCATGCAGCACAAAATAGTTATTAGACACAGCACGACACAAGAGAGTTGCTAAAGGTGATTGGAGAAAACCTGTTTTACAATGGCCTTGGAAGTGATTGTGCAAGTTCTAAACCTGGTGCATTCTGACAGTTCCAGTGCATAACCTCCGTCACCCAGTAAATGGTCTTGTGGAGCATTACTGGGCCTCTACTGAAAATGGACATGTATCCAGTTAGACTAGCCCGGTCAACAAATGTAAAATAAAATAAAAAATAAAATAAAATAAATATTACTCTTCTATACATTATTATGAAAGTAAGCATGCATATCCTCCTGTAAAATCAAGCATACATGCTTCATTCTGTAACTCAAGGTAACTGTAGAAGTCAATTGTAATAGTGTATTCAGATGTTATGGGTTGACATCCCGCAGGTAACAAATATATCATAAAATAATTTAAAATTTTTAAAGTGTTGTTGTTGTTGTGTCTTTCAACTTTTCCCGGTTATGGCCTAAAACCATGCTTTTAACTTAATCTGTATTATTTGAAAAAGCATGTGAGCAATATATACATTTTGCAAGGATTACTTGGGACAATTATCAGCCCTAGTTTGTTTTAAAAAAGTATACTTAATGCAAAAGTAAAATTATATTCATAGTGTTCTAACTTATTGTATGTGACATCTGGTGGTTCTAATTATCTTTTTCTTTTTTTGTCTCTTACCCCACTCCTTATCTCTCTTTTTTATTTTTATATGTGTGCTCACAACATTCTGATGTCATCAATTTCTGACATTTGACAAAATGATTTCCAGCACAGGGAGGTAGGCCAACCAGTTTGGCTGAGTCTGCTACCCATCTAACGACTGCTACACTGACTCCCAGTAAATCTGAGATGCAATCTGGGAGTATTTCCTCTGCAGGCCCTGCACTACTAGGTCCCTCAACATCAAGTAGCATTATCCCAGCAGCTGGTGCAGTGGTACCCTCCAGGAGTATTGCTGGAGATGGTGATTTTGTCACTCCACAGGAGATGCCAGGCATGGTGCATGAGTTTGTAGAAAGTACCATTGTTGTATACCTCAGACAGATGGGAAAAATGTTCACTGGAATGCTGGCAATAAAAAAAAAATGTGAAGCACTCCAGCAGCAAGTTGAGGAAGGGGATAGTGATGACAGCTCAGAGGGTGAGGACTAGATTCTCACTTTCCCCATGCTTGATGGGCATAGGCTTGTGATATCCCCTTTCCATCCCCAGTCATGGTGTCCCTCAATATTTTGTATCCCTCACCATCCCTGTCTCTGTCTTTTTGTCCTGTATGTCTGCATCTGCTTCATCACCTACCCAACTTATCTGAGCTTAACATACCTTTTCCGTCTTACCCAGCATTCCTCTCTTACTTAAATAAAACAAAAAAAAACTGGGCACCTTTCCCACAAAAAAAAATAAATAAATAAATAAATTGCCCATAAAAAGGTCTTGACTTCATACATGTGTCTTCTTGAGACACTTCATTCGATCCAGTTGGCTATAAAACATGATTGCATTGTTGTCACCCATATTCGTTGAAGTGACTGTCCAAATTCAGCAAATATTCTATACATGTTCATTTTACACTGTTGAAGAAGTGGATACCTATTGTTCTTTCCTAATCCCTTCCTGCAAATTCCTATATTGCTTCCTCTTTGTTTTTTCCCCCCCTGCTTGCCCCCCAATTCACCACTTTACCCAATTTCCACACCTTTAATCTGGTAAAAAACATCGAAACACACACCACACACATAAATAATAAATCCCTAATGAAGACCTCCACTTCTTGTCTTCTGTGTTTGTGCAGAGCTTGACATCATGCACCAATACCGAGTGACAGTGAATGGCTCTTCATGTTCTGTGGCACAGTGCCGTTATCTCTGGGCAATGCCACTTAAACTTGCTGTAGTACAGTACCTCATTGTAGTCATTCTCTCTCAACTTTGCAAAAATTATCAAAATTAATTATTAATGCCACCCTAAATACATATGTAAAAGATAGATTGAGCTGGATTTGAACCCTGTATCATTTGTGCTCAAAAAAAAAAAAGAAAAGAAAAACTCACTTCTAATTCATCTGCTGCCACAAAGACAGCCAAGCAGCATGTGTTTTTCTTACACTCAGTACTATCCAAAGCTCTGACTGCCATGCTTCTGTGCTTAGCATGCTTGGGCAGAGGAAGGCAAACCAATAGAATTAACATTTTCTCAATGAAGTAGAGACTTGCATTTTTGCTACTCACTAAAAGGGAAAGCAGTACTAATAGTCCTTTGTGCCATAACATTTCTACAACATTTGCAATATAAACTACATTATGAAATCCACTGTATTTATCTACAATTTGTACCATAGCCAATATGTATAAGTACTTCTCAAGTTCAAATGTAAATCTTGCATGTGTAAAAACTTTGACATTGATCACACAAATCAGCTGCTCAGAAGTGTGTTTGGAAAAAAAAGCTGACTGACATAAATTAGTATGTTTACTGCCCAGTCACTCTTCATCCCGTAATATTCTACCTAAAACCACAACCACAGGGAAGGCAGTTGTTACTGACTGAACACATATATACTCAAACTTATATGTGCCCCACACCCATGCACTTGAAAATGGATATGTCAGTACTAGTTCTCAAATGTCAACTACATTACAGAAATAAATAGCAAAACTACAATGTAACATCATGTAAAGCTTTATAGTGGCAATAGACATTCAAATTTTCTTATAAATGTTTTAATGTGGACATCAATTCATCACAAATATGAACACATACATACACAGTTGCATGCATGTTCATCACAAAACATGCAGGTTTTGTGTGTGACAGTAAGTGTGTAATATACACAACATATTCAGAAATAACTGCATATGTTTCAGTTCTGCTCAAGCATTCCTGACAGCCTTTTGCATCTAGTTTGAGAAGCTATCTTTTAAATATACATATGCATTGGAAACACAACAGAAAACACAAAATATATACTTTGCACACCTCTCTCATAACAGGATATGCCACCCACATCATATGGCAAAAGCATATTTCAGGGATAGTGCAGTTTTTAACTATTGTGTTCTGTGGATGGGAACAAAATACTTACCTGTAGGTTAACTTACCACAACAGCCACATTATGTGTTTTTCTCTATGTATGTGTAAGTGGGCGTGTGCATAGTCAGAAGGACATGAGTCTGTATCCCACTGTCATCAGTCCAGTCCCATGCAGAACAAATATTTGTACACTTGTACTTTCCTACATAGCCATTTCATACAGGCCTCCCAACATCTTCTCCCAAACATACAATGATGATGTCATCTATTATACTTTGTCCAGCAGCAGCGTAAAAGTGAGACTCATGCTGTGGCACTTGCATTAAGTACTAAGTTCTGTAGTTTGTGTAACTAATTAAGTGCATATATATATATATATATATATATATATATATATATATATATATATATATATATACATCCTGCCAATATACCAAAACACATATTCCTATAATAAGTGTCCAGGCTGTTCTTAAAAATATCTAAACTAGTAATTTCTTTAATGTAATTTGATAGTCTGTTTCATGCATCAGCTGCTGTCTCAGAGAACCAGTTAGTACACGTCTCATTCCTATAGAATCTTCTACATAGCTTATCTGATGATTCTCCAGTACTTTTTGATAACCTCTAACATTCCCAGAGATAGTTATCTCTAAATGCACTATATACCTGAATATGATTTCTTCTTAGATATCAATAAGAGACACTGCACACGTTCAGATATTTTAGTCTTCCAAAATAACTTAAATTTTCTCATCCATGGATGTCCTTGGTATATTCCCCCTGTACTGTTGCCAGTTTATCCATGGTTGTTTTCTTATAAGGTTTCCATATTGTTACTCCATACTCAAGTTTGGGTCTAATGTAACTAACAAACAATGACTTCATAATTTCTGATTTCCTAGACTTTTAAATATTTTATGCAACCTATAGTTCTATAACTATCTTTAACCAATTGGTTAATATGATTAGAAAAACTCAAAGCTGGATCTGCCCATATACCCAGGTCCTTACATAGATCTACCGTTTTAATCACTGTGTGCTGTATTAAACATTCACCTTTCAATTTATGTCTCCCAAATCTCATATCCTTAGTTTTTGATGTATTTATCAACATATTATTCTCTTGTGCTCAAATGGTCAATTTCATCAAGTTCTTTTGCAGACATGCCTTATCTGTAACACATGTAACCAGTTTACCCAATTTCAGATCATTGCATATATACTGTAGAACACCTCAGATGAAAAATCTAGGACTGAAAGAAACAATTTAAACAAGTAAGGGCCTAGGACAAAGACATGTGGGACACATTGACTGTAAACAAGACTTTCACCTGTCCAATTGCTTTATGATACTTGCCATGTCCTATTTGTAAGACATGCCCTATTTGTAAGCCATGCAGCTAGCCATCTTATCAAGACTAGATCAACACCTAGTTTTTCTAATGTATTAATCAGTGTTTGTGTACAACCCTGTCAAATGATGCAGTTAAACCTATATAAATTATATCAAAGCACAATTGTTATTATTTTGTTATAGAACATTATGTTACAGGTGGTATTAGATCTATTTTCAACATATACATGCTGATACCGATTCTGATAAAAACTATTACCTTCTCCATTATTTTTCCACAACATGAAAGTAGACTTAAGGGTCTATATGACTCTGGGTTTGTCCTACTCTCCTTTCCCTTAGAGACAGGTTTAATAAGCACATGTCTCTAATCTTGAGAAATCTCCCCATATTTATATGACCTAGTAGATAATAGATATAATGGCAATGTAAATTCTTGCTGGAGTGATCTTGGGTCATTATTACTATTTCTGGCTCATCTGTGTGCTTTGTTTGGATCCAGTTTGCACAGTCCTTTTTCAATATAATAAAATTTGATTCCAGTATATAAAGCTACCTGGTTGCCACTAGGACAACTTATCACCCCATTTGTGGATCCAAATTGTTTTGCATAAGATTTTGTAAATATATCTATAAACTATTGTGTCTGAGAATACAGTTTAGAATCTACAGACAGTTTATCTGTTTGTATGTCTTTACTCCTTCCACATCTTATGTATTGATGAAAGGTTTTCTGCTATGCTCAATATCTGTATATACATTTGTCTTGTTCTTGCTTCACACTGTGCTTAATTTGTTTGTACAGCTTGTTTATTTCAGTTTTCAAACTTGTAGTCCAATCTGTCTTCCATTTCTTATATTTTTTGTCTCTCACCTTAATCAGGTATCTTGTTCTTAAGGAAATGTACCCCCCAATGATGTGTACCCAGATCCTGACATTTTTATTTTTTTGATTTTTTACACTCAAACAATTTCTCTTTCAAAATTTTCCACATTCCATCTGCAGGTTTTACACTGAACACGTCATTCCAGTTAGTTTTAGATAGTGACTGTTTTGAGTCCATATAATCTGTAATTGATCTTCTGTGCATTGGTTTGGATTTCAGTTTGGCAGAATTATCTAGCAACAAATTAACCTTTATAACTCCATGATCACTGCACATCAACTGTGGTAAAACCTGACTTGAAGTAACAATAATGTCTTTAGGAACACAAAAAATGTCTGGCATGTCCCCTTCCCTGTTAAGCTTTTTTACAATCTGAAGCAATTATTGTTCATGAGCATACAGTGTGAATAATTTTCTTACTAATGTTGCTGAATCAATATTATTCCAATCTGTTTATGGTAAATTTAAGTCCCCAGCTATTATCATTACTATTATTATTATTATTATTATTATTACCTCCTGTGTTTCATGCAAGAAATGTATGAATTCCTCTAGATCATCAGCAGTTCACTTTGGGTGGTCTGTACACTCCAACAATTGTTATATGTTCCAGGGTAATCTTTATTGTCACAGTTCCACAGTCTATAGTAGTGGCGTTATCACTGAAAATGTATTGATCTCAGGTCTCATAACTATCTTTAATCCCTATCATAACACCTCCACCTGATTTTTTGCTAGAATGTCTGTTATAGTAAAACCATTTATACCCTGACAGAACTGCTTTCCAGTCATTGTTTTTTAACCATGTTTCACAAACAATAACAACATAAATCTTGTCCAATTAAAAAAACATTATTACTAATGCTCGTGGCTACTATCTGTGAAATGTTAAATTTTGACCTGACAAAAATCCTGCCTACTGTTTGACAAATATTGCAAAAGATCACCTACATAAAATTCTCTTCCATGATCTTGACAAATGGGTGCCATCACGTCTGAACACATGTATGACCAAAACTAGGCTTGGATGCTCTACACATTGCTATTTTTTTTAAGATGGGACATTTTTCCATGTAGGTATTTACCCAGAAAAATCCTTTCATTTACAGTGACTGACTATCCTTTCTATTTGTGATCTGTGAAAAATACATCCTAACACCAGTACAGGCTATGCTATCTAAGAGGGCTGTAATTTCCCTATTAACAGTCATAGAGTCTTTGTGGATGAGAACATTTGTACCTACATGAATAAAAACATATCTATACTTCCTTATATTAAGGTGTTCCAAGGCTTGTCTCACATCTTCTATTTTTTGCATCTGGAAAGCATAACACTATTCAATGTTCATTACCTTTTCTGGAGAATTAAGTATCAATTCCTTTAATAATAGAATTGCCAATTACAAGAATATATTTTCTGACCAAATCTGAAGAATCTTCATCTTATAGTATAGTAATATCTGCTCTATCAATTATTAAAAAAGAATGAGTTTCATCACCATTAGTCTTATTAATCCCACTGTTTCACTGCATATTAAATGAGCAAGCATACAATTCTCATCCATCTGGCTTTGTAACGCCACAGTTTGAGCCATGTAGTCAACATCTATCTTTTTCTTCTTTTTTATTACAATAATGTTCTTCAATCATTCCATGTTCAGTTTTGATTTATTCTTTTTCACTTGCCCGTTGCCTCTTGTTCTACCTTCTCTTTTGGGAAAATGATGCATGTTTCTACAGAATGAAGGTTTACTGATATTAATTTTTTCCCTGTAATCTGTGTGTTACATAACAAGGCAGTGTCCTTTTTTGTATGTACATTCTTTACTTTACAGACATTTATCAGTTTGTTTTCCTTCCTTATTATTTGTTGTAAATGTATTCATTTCTTGCTTTTTCTTTTTCTTTCTAAACACTGAATCCTCAGATTGTGGAATACCTCTATAGGTGGCATTCTAATTTCACTGCACTCAACTGGCATAGGTGTATATGTGTGCAGGCATGTGTGTGTATTGTCAGAAGATCACAAGTCTGCATCCATTTTGTCTGCAATCCAGTCCCATGCAGAACAATTATCTTGAAATTCATATATGCCTATACAGCCATTTCATGCAGTCCTCCCAACATCTTCTTCTAAACATATAGTGATGATGTCATCCACTATAAATTGTACAGCAGCAGTGTAAAAGTTAGACTTGTGCCATGGTGCTTGCTTTAAGCACTATGTTCTTTAGCTTCCCTCAGTAGTTAGGTAGGGGTTCTAAACTCACTACCCTTAACTTGTGCATTTGGGTAGCCAGAAGAGCACAAGTCTGTATCTTGCTATCAGCAATCCAGGCCCATGCAGAACAAATATTTTGACATTCATACATGCCTACATAACCATTTCATATAGGCCTCCCAACATATTCTTCTAAACATAAAATGATGATGTGGTTCACTATAAATTGTCCAGCATCAATATAATGATTATACTTGGCTCTGGAACTTGTGTTAATTATTGAGTTTTCTAGCTTGTGTAATTATTTAGGTAAGGGTTCTAATCTCACTGCTGTCAACTGGTGTGTGTGTGTAGTCAGAGGAGCATGTGTCTCTATCCTATTGTCAGCAGTCATGCCTCATGCAGAACAGATGTTGTACATGCCTACACAGACATTTCATACAGGCCTCCCAATATATATTCTCACAAAACATACACTGCTGATGTCATCAGCTATAAAGTGTTGTCTGATACTATAATAGCCAGACTTGTGCCATGGTGCATGCGTAAAGTACTGTGCTCTGTAGATGGTTAAGTAGGGGTTCTAGTCACACTGCGGTCAACTTGTGAATGTGTGAATTCGTGTTCAGTTCAGTGACATCTGAGAGACTATATTCAAACTGTATGTGAGACATTCCTATTACCATCTTCTTCTCATCAGACACTGCTGCTGTCAACTATAAAGTGTTGTCTGACACTATAATAACCATATTTGTGCTGCAGCTCTCATGTTAAGTCCTGTGCACTGTAGATAGTAAAATAGGGGTACTAGTCTTACTGTAGCCAATTTGTGTGGGGTCATTTTGTTCAGTTAGTTTACATTCAGTTAGTTTATATTCTGACCCTGCTACTGCCTAGCTTTTTTAATAATGATGTATGGTACATTGTCTGCTTGTAGCGACTGTATTTAAATGTCTGTACTGTTTTGACATAGTTTTAGCTTTAACTTTCACTTTGATGGTAGGTTAGAAACGTCGTAGTTTTTTGTAATCTTATGTAGATCCATGTGTTTTGGTTTAGGGATATGTCTTTTTAGTTTAGCATAGACGCTTTATGTTTCCAAGCTCCCCCTTCAACTAAGATACTTTAAAAGCCTGTGAATACTTGTACTTATCCATATAAAACCTGTGTACGATGTACCTGTTCTAACTACGATACATTGCCTGTATAGCGACTGTTTTTCATACAACTCCCTGCTCTTCTAGCGGAATGTGGGTATTGTATTTCTGCTCTGAGCTTAGTGATTTTGCTAGCATAGCATAGTGACTGTTATTATTTACTATATTCTGTTTTTTCTCGGAAACCTTGTGCTTTACTAATTACTCTTGTAATTGTCTGGTTCTATCTTCAGCAAAGGCGTATGGGCATAGCGTAACTTACCTTGTGCCCTAATAACTTATTGGTTACAGTAATTGTTAGTGTGTTTCACTTTCCTTATTTTGGTGCCTAGTGATGCTATGTGCTCATTACGCTAACCTGTTTTTTAAATTCTTTAACCTTAGCATACAAGTTTATTAGTTTAGAGTGAATGCTATTAGTTTGTTTTGCTAGCGTTTAGTACGCTAACCTGTTTCTCAATCTTTAACCTTTGCATTCAGGTTTATTTAAGTTTCGAGTGAATGTTATATGTTTGTATGCTAGGCGCTCAGTATGCTAACCTGTTTCCTATTCTTTCACCTCAGCATATATGATTATTAAGTTAGAGTGAATGTTATCTGTTTGTGTTAAGGGTGCTACTATATGCTTTATTACCTGACTACAGTTGTTATCTGTACTAATGTTATGAACTCTGTATTTTGCTGCTTTACTATTATCTACTACTCTGACTTGTAATTGTGTATTTTTCCTGTACCTCTCATTGTGCTTATTCTACTCTCCCACTTCTTCTTTCTTTTCCTCCTTCTTTTCTAACATATTTTGTACTGCTATTTACCACTTCTCCTAACCCTGCTTCTCCCTTGTTTTTCTAGCTCTGAAGCTTAACGCTATACATTGGATTGCCCTCTCCCTGGCGTACTCTTAAAAGGTCCCATGCTTCCTCAAGTCAGACCTTTCAAGCAAGCCTAACCCTGAAGTGCTCATAACACCTATTTCAGTGCTTGTCTAAGTAGTTGCCTCTCTGTACTTTTTGATGCATGTCCTCTCTTATACTTTTTTTTAATTATATAGTTAGCTAAAGTGAGCAGCACACTCGTGGAACCTCCCTAGATCTCTTCTGCCCCTCTAGTTTGTCACTACTGTAATAGGTAGATTTTTGCCTTTACTCTATTATTTTTGACTTTCTCCTCCTTGTCAAGGTAGACTGGTATTAACAGTATCTACTATTCTCACACCCACTAACATTTCCTTCCTTACTCTATTCCCTCAATTTATCTTGGCTGAAGCATTTCTTTTCCCCTACCTAACTACTGCTATAAGAAATGCTTGTAGCCTAAAGCTGGGCTGATTCTGGAATTACAGTCCCTATTTTTGCTCTCCCTAGCAAACCACCTTCTTGCATACAACTTACACTCATTATAGTAGCTTTTCTAGTATTTTTCCACCAAACAGTATAATATTATTACCTGCCCACGTTACAGGTCTCATGCTGGGCTGATTGACTACGCTCTCTCCTCTAGTTGTTTCTACCCCGCTTTGCTCCCCTCCCTACCCCCTTTTCCCACCCACCCTACGTGCTCCTACTCTTATACCTCACAAACCACACCTCCTCCCATATTACACCGATCCCAGCTAACCACCCTTTTATATAAGTCCTCCCCTCTGTACTCTCTCACTATCCTTAATACTCTCTAATTTGTTTACCTGCCCACCCACAAAGCCTTAACTTACTCCTTCCAACTCTTACCTTCTCTCACTCCTTATACTATTGGTTACCTTCTGTACTTATATACCTTCCTGCACTAAAAGTACCTTTTTTTATCCCCACAATATGTCATTCAAATCTAGTACAAATCTATCCAAGACCTATAAAACTAAATCTATCTTTGCTAAGACATTACTCCTACTTACTCTTTCTTTACTTCTCTCACTACCCTATCTCCTCACATCCTATGAACAAATATCTAATTTTGACATTAATTATTCTTTTAAACAAACAGCCTCAGATCTCTCATCCCATAAACTAACTCATTTAAATATTACATCTACCTCTTCCTACCTCCTAGCTAGATATCATCGACTTACCCACATTAAATGTAATTACCTTGTGCTAAGACGACTAAGATTCCCTTCTAGCTTCTCTTCTAATTCTTCCTTACTATATATCCTCTCAACCCTAAAGGATGGTGATATACATCCCAACCCAGGGCCCTTTAATACCTCTCTTCAAACTAGACCAATTTTTTTAAACTCCTCCCTGCCATCACCAATCTCTGACTCTAATTCTTTACTTATAGGACATCTTAATATCAGAAGTATCAACAACAAGGTTACCCACCTTCATTCTCTTATTGACTATCATTGCTTTGATATCTTATGTCTAACGGAAACCTGGTTAAAACCCTGTACTAAAGACAGTGAATTCATTCCTCCAGGCTACAATATCCATAGACTTGATTGCAATACATGCAAGGGCGGGGGTGTAGCACTACTATTTAAAGCTGAACTTCAGGTATCCTTAGTACCTTATGTTTCACAAGAAGCCATCAAGGCTGAACTCCTTATTTCTAAACTGCAACTAAACCCTAATAAATCAATCTATATCATTTGTATTTATCTACCTCCTGGAAATAACTCTACTATTATAGAAAATATCCTTAACTGGGTATCTTCCATGTACCCACAAGAAACTATCATCCTAGGTGACCTTAATCTTGACTGGTCCTCTGTTAACTCAAATAACCCAGCCATTCATATTAATCTCCATGGCTTTACTTAGACAATAAACACTACAACTAGGATTAATAAACCTAACAATAAAGAAAGTATATTGGACTGGATTCTTATTAACAAACCTCAACAAACATATCAGGCTGGTACTCTACCTGATGATATTAGTGATCATACCTTAACATACATCATAAGGTATAAGAGTAATACTTCTAATACCACAATCTTTAGAATCTCAAGAAGTCAGAAACATTTTAGCCCTCTCCTATTTAAAACTGAATTAAATGCCTGTAACTGGCACCCTCTAAAATCTCTCCCACTTGAAGATGCTGTGAAATACTTCAATGACAAATTTATTTCAATCCTTGATAATCATGCACCAAAACGAACCATCAGAGTAAAAACTAAACCTGCCCCCTGGCTAACCAAAGAAACTAGACAAAGAATGTTGCTTAGAAACAAATCCTGGATAAAATGGAGAACTACTAAATCTCCCTCAGATCATCAAACCTTTAGATACCTGAGAAACAGTACTAAAAAAGCCATACTTTCAGATAAAAGAAACTACTATAGTAATCTTCAGAAAATAAATCATAACAATCCACGTAAATTCTGGACTTACCTAAACAAACTTCTGCGCCCTGGACAGACTACAACTCCCCCCCCTTCCGGGTCAGACAGTAATTCAGCCCATGAAACTGCCAATGCCTTTAATTCCTTCTTTATTGACACTATTAACTATCTGGCTGCTCACCTTTCCATTGATTATTCTAGCATCCATGATCTCTCATCTTTCAATTGTCCTACCTTTAAACTACAACCCATCCCTACCACCTTTATACAAAAATGTATCCAAAAACTTAAACCTTGCACTCCCTCTGCTGACCAGCTACCATCCGAATTTCTTCAAAAAGCAGCAAATGAAATAGCCTATCCTATATATATCCTTATAAACAGAACTATTAGTGAAGAAACCATCCCTGATATCTGGAAAATCTCTTATGTTATCCCCTTACACAAGGGAGGTAGCTCGACTGAGTACTCTAATTATAGGCCCATTGCACTCTTGTCACCACTAGCAAAAATTATGGAAAAATGTGTACACTTTCAGCTAATGAACCACCTAACTAAACATAACATACTAACTAATTGCCAACATGGCTTTAGACCGTTTCATAGTACTACCACCGCTCTCCTTTCCTTCACTGACTGCATCAATAAAAACCGTAATAACAATACTTTATCATCAGCTCTATTTTTAGACCTCTCCAAAGCTTTTGATATGGTTAATCATCCCCTACTCATAAAAATACTGAAATCTCTGTCTTTAGAACCCAAGTCTATTCAATGGTTTACTTCCTACCTCAATAACAGAAGACAGGCAGTCCTCTGGGATAACAAACTCTCTTCTCTCTTACCGATCTCTCTTGGTGTCCCCCAAGGCTCTGTTCTTGGCCCGCTTCTTTTCTCCCTTTTCATAAATGACCTCCAGGTAGCTATACCCCAGGCCACATGCATACAATATGTTGATGATTCCACACTTATTTGTTCTGCTAAAACAATCTCTGAACTACAAACAACTACACAAAATGTATTTAACACTGTAGAGTCTTGGTTCTTAAAACAATGCCTGCTTTTGAATGCTAAAAAAAACAAACTCCTCCTATTTAAGCCGACTATTAAGTCCCCCCCTTTAGAATTTTCTATTTCCTCCAGTAATGGTACCCTTATATCACCTGATTCTACCACCAAGCTGCTAGGTGTCACAATAGATAACTGCCTTACCTTTGATAATCACATTAATAATACTATTAAAACTGTAAACAGAAAGCTGGGCTCCTTATACAGAATCACAATGTTCTTAACTCCTACAGCCAAAGCTACACTTGCCCACTCTCATCTGACCTCCACTCTTCTCTATGCATCACCCATTTATACTAACCTAAAGAAAAATAATCTATCTAAACTAACACTTATAGTAGTATAGCTAGATTTGTTACCGGAAATCAATTTAAAACTCATCACTGTCTAAACCTACAACAACTTCACTGGCTTGAACTTGAAAACTCGTTGCTTCTTTCCCAACTTACATTTGTCCATAGGATTTTCTACCATCCCAATAATACTCCAATACTATCCAACCTCTTTACTCCTTATACCAACCTCAATTCACTTCGCTCCTCAAATAAACATCTAGTATCCTTAACTAAAACTAATAACTGTGCTGGTGCCTCCCTTTTTTCCAACACCATTAGTAAGTACTGGAATCATCTTCCTACTGAACTTACTTCCATTCCATCCCTGGCTCTCTTTAAGCAAAAACTCAAATTATACCTTAAAAAAACACTGGTTATGCTCTTGCTTTAACCCTGATTAAACTTGCTCTACCTCCTTTCATTCCCACTCCCTTCCCCTGGTAGCCTACCACCTTTCTCAATGCTTTTTTACCATGACTCTACCTTCACTACAAAGGATGTCCTGCCTTCTCTACTCTTTTCTAGTAGATAATAGAATTTTAAGTTTGAATGTCTTTTCTTTTCTTTGTTTGCCTGCCAATTATCATTTCTTCTCCAAATTGTTTAATTTAACTTTGAATCATGTACACATTATGTGTTAAACTCGTAGAGTGTAGTATTGTAAACTTATTTATCTCTTCATATTATTCTTTTCTGTATTATGTAATTATTTGTCTCTATGTGGAGCTTTTCTCCCCGGGCCTCTGCTGTAAATGGAAATATATCCAGTTAGACTAGCCCGGTTAACAAATGTAAAATAAATAAATAAATAAATAAAATAAATAAATAAATTCAGAAGACCATTTTAGACCAGCATATGAGGCACTCGTACTGCCATTTTCTTTTCACCAGGCACTGATGATGTCATCAGCTATAAAGTGTTGTCTGGTACTATAATATTCGGACTTGTGCCATGCTGCTTGTGTTAAATACTGTGATCTTTAAGTAGCTATGTAGTGGTTCTAGTCTTATGTGGTCAACTGGTGTGTGTGTATTCATTCAAAACTAGTATGGTGACAATTTTACAATGGCATCTAAGTCCACAGCTATGATAAACACTCCTCAGAACATCTTCTTGCAACATACACTGATGATGTCATCTTGTACAAAGTGCACTCTGGCATTATTCACATCAAACTTGTCCTGTGGCCGTAACATTAAGTACTGTCTTTTCCACCTTCTGTAACTAGATATTTATTAGTTCTAATCTGACAACAAGCAACTTGAGGGTGCTTACTTTCAAATAATATTTATTACACAATTTTACACCAAGATGTGACTCCACACCCATATCAGTTATTCCTCCCAACATTCTTCCCAGTGTACAATGATGCTATCATACTCCTTAATGTTCAAAGTGACAGTGTTAAACTCAGACATATGTGCTGGTGCTACTGTTACATTGTATGGAATTCATCTGCAATGCCTACACTGATGTAATGTTCAGATCAGACCCAGTATACTGCTGTGTGTGTGGTTGGTAGTACATTACTATCATTGTACAATTGTTTGAATTGCTTTTCATTTCACTACACTTTAGAAGAACCTTAAATCTAGCCCCATGCATCCAACATCCCTGATTTCCCTCTGGACACATGACATCCATCCTGCAGTGGTGTGAATAATGTCCTAGTGTCAAATATGCATACATAAATCATGAAGCAGAGTCCCTCCATGAGCCTGTACAAGCCATCTCCATACCACTGGATGTGTGATTGCTAATTCTGTCAGGGAGTGGTGCACATGCCACATATGGAGAAAGGCAGTATGTGATGCAATCAAATATGCACTTATGCATGTAGCCTTACAATCTTCTAGTATATCGATATAGCAAGTTTGGTTTAAACAGCATAATAATTTCTAGGATTTTCTATGATGTTGGCCATTATCTTACAAATGAGTTATAAGCCTATGAACATTTATGCCCGATGGCTAACTAAAACTACCCTTACACTCATGAAGACCAGAGATAAAGCTTGGAAAACTTGGAAAGGCAATAATACCTCTTCCAACCTTATCTCTTACAGTGAACTTAGAAACAAAACTAAGAAACAAATCAATCTTAATAAAAAGACCTATTACCAATCTTCACTTAACAATCCCAACTGTAATCCTAAAAAAATTCTGGAACTCTATTAATAAACATCTCTCACCTGGTACTCCTACCCCACCCACACCTTATTCTGACAAGACTCCTCTGGAAATAGCAACCCTCCTTAATAAGTTCTTCATTGAAACCATTGAAAACTTAACTGTAACTAACTTCTCCACCCACACCTCCTTCAATCCATCTACATCTTCATCCACCTCTGATTCACCTCTCTCACCCCCACTCTCATTCTCACTGTCATCTGTTCCCACCTTTTATATCAAGTTGTTCTTAACTGAACTAAAACCTGGTTCACCCTCAGCTGATAACCTTCCTCCATTATTCCTTAAACATGAAGCTATATCTCTAGCTTTCCCCATATCTATCCCAATTAATAGATCCATAAAAGAAGGCAAAGTCCCTGAAATTTGGAAGAAATGTTTTGTAGTACCTCTTCATGAAGAAGGAAACTCCACTGAGCCAACCAATTTCAGACCAATTTCCATACTATCTCCTCTCTCCAAAATACTGGAAAAGTGCATCCATAAGCAAGTATCATCTGCTACAATAAAACCTATTCACATCAACTCAACATGGCTTCCACCCCACACATAGCACAGTTACCACTCTTGTATCCTTTACTAATAAACAAACCAAAAACGTCACTGGGAACTGCTGCTGTACAAATACTGTAAAATGTTTATTAAAACACAAAACAAACCAAAAAGTATCAAAGTGAACGCTTTCGGGCTAAGCCCTTCTTCAGACAAAGTGCTTCTCACAAACATCACATTTTAAAATAAACATACACCAATCACTCTTCAGTAAAAAACCCCACCCTGTTTTAATTGTTAGCTGAAACTAACAAGTCATCATTAAAACACTCTTAATAAAAATCGCCTACTTTTAAGTGTTGGCTTCAGAGGCACCATATCATTCAGCCCAGGTTGAATATGGGCTGTTAAATCTAAAATCCACTTTGATTCTATGGTTTCTGTCTTTAACCTAATATCACCCCCTCTCTTATTAATGAATACATTGGCTATCACCCTAAATTTAAATCTATGTGTAGGATTATCTGGCTGATTGCACGTCATGCTCAGGATATTATGTTGGTAAAACCAACAATATGCTTAAGGTCAGGATACTACAGCACATTTCGTCAATTAGGAACTGTGATGAGCACAATGCGCTATATAATCATGTAAAGGATAATCCTACACATAGATTTAAATTTAGGGTGATAGCCAATGTATTCATTAATAAGAGAGGGGGTGATATTAGGTTAAAGACAGAAACCATAGAATCAAAGTGGATTTTAGATTTAACAGCCCATATTCAACCTGGGCTGAATGATATGGTGCCTCTGAAGCCAACACTTAAAAGTAGGCATACTTTTTATTAAGTAAGAGTGTTTTTAATGATGACTCGTTAGTTTCAGCTAACAATTAAAACAGGGTGGGTTTTTTTACTGAAGAGTGATTGACGTATGTTTATTTTAAAATGTGATGTTTGTGAGAAGCAATTTGTCTGAAGAAGGGCTTAGCCAAGCATCACTGATACTTTTTGGTTTGTTTTGTGTTTTAATAAACATTTTACAGTATTTGTACAGCAGCAGTTCCCAGTGACGTTTTTGGTTTGCTGATTTATTTCTTTGCTGAACTGGGATTTGGCTAAGCACTAGCTTTATTCTTTTTGGATCCTTTACTAATAACATTGCTCAAGGCAGGGATAACAGCAAAATATCATCAGCCCTCTTTCTGGACCTGTCGAAAGCATTCAACACCATATCTCATACCATATTTCCCCATAAACTCTCCAACCTAGCCTTCTCAAACTCCACCACCTCCTGGTTCTGTGATTGTCTCACTAATAGACACCAGGCTGTTAGACTGAACTCACTCTACTTACCTTTCTAGCAGTTACAACAGGGGTGCCACAAGGATCAATATTGGGCCCTCTCCTCTTCAATGTATTTACCAATGACCTTTTCTCATCCTGCCTCCTATCCAATCTTATTCAGTATGCTGATGACTCGACCATCATCAACTCTGCTGAGCACATAGTAAACCTTCAATCCCTTGCCCAAAACTCACTCCACTCAGTTGAAAACTGGCTATAATCCAACCAAATCCTGCTAAATGTGAGCAAAACTAAGCTACTACTTTTAATACCTAAAAATCTGGAACATACAAAACAGAACTGTTCCACAACATCCCTTAATGGAACTAAAATTTCTGTTGCCACCCAAACAATATTCCTTGGACCAATAATTGATGATGAACTTAAATTCAACCATCACATTCATAGTTCAATAAAAAAACACCAAAAAGTAAGTCTGCTTTACCGTCACAAAAACTTTCTTCCCTGTGCATCCAGGCCATCCCTTGCCCAATCCCTGCTTCTACCATCCTTACTTTATACTTCACCTATTCTTGCCCATCTACAGAGTAACCTAATATCCAAACTCGAAACCACATGTAACAAAGTAGCCAGATTTGCTGCAAATCAACCTTACAAATCCCATCACTGCCTCTCATTAAAAGCTTTACACTGACCTGAATTTCCCAATTTACTGCCTCAATCCTAGCGCCTTATAGACCAAAACATACTAAACAATCCTAAATCCTGCCCATCCCTTGCAAATTCTCTGATAATTTATACTCCTCAACACCCACTAAGAAGTACTAATCAATACTTTCTTGAAGTTCTTAAGCCAAACAAAATCTTTAGGAAAATATTCTTTTGTCACTCAGTTGCAAAAAATTAGAATACACTCCCTTTAGCCCTTAGACTACTTAAAGACAAAAATGCCTTCAAGAAACAGCTTAAATCCTTTTTCCTATCAAATTGGATGTGTTCATGCTCTAAACTAATATCCAAGAAACATTCAGGGATAACCTAACTTAACTGTATCTCTTCTAGCTCTCTCTTTTAATACTACCTACAGATTTCTTTTTCCGTCATATTCCATACTAGTTAGCTCATGTTACACTCCATTCTCATAATCCCCTATTACTGTTCTTTAATTTATTTATTATAGGTTCATAGGTAGGTACTAGGCTATTGGCCCTAGGGCCTATATAACCCTAGCCAAATGGTACCCTGGCTTTTGCCACCCAAGAAAATTATTTTCCTGTGCCCCTGTCAAGCAGAGCCACAGAACTGATCCCCGGGGTGAATTTCCTATCTCCCATCCAGTCATCAAGATTTTTCTTGAAGAGTGCTAATGAGGAGCTTTGTTTGATATTGATAGGTAGTTTGTTCCAGAGTATGGGAAGTTTCTGGGACAGGGATCTATCCCTCCAGCCTGTTCTGTTTATTGTGGTGACAAGGTTTAGGTCTGTATAGATTGGGTTTTTTTCAGGTGGAGCATGTCTATCAGCTCTGAGTTTGACATCGCTTTGTATGTTAGGCATAGATTTCCTCTGAGTAGGCGATATGTGACAGAGTAAAGCTGGAGTTTTTTGAGATGGTCTGAATAGGACATCTGTTTGAGGCTGGTAATCCTCTTTGTGAGGTATTTCTGTGGCCTTTCCAGTTGCTGTAGATGTCTTGTGAGGTACATACCAAAAGGGTCGTTGTACTCTATAATGGGTCTAATGAGTGATGAGTTGAGGGGAACAATGACCACTTTTTTCCTGGATGAGAAACCTTTTGTGATGTGGTGTGCCACATAGAAGGATTTCCTGACTACTGTGGTGATGTGATTATCAAAGGAGAGACTATTGTCCACCTGTGTCCCAAGGTCTCTTCACACATTTAGTGTTAAGTAGACTACCGCCTATGTGGTAGTTCATGGGTACAGAGATTTTACCAAAAGGGATGAGAATGCACTTTTTGGCATTGAGTTTGAGGCCATGGCTTTGATTCCAGGCATCTGTCTCAGTGAGGCCCTTTTGTAGGATGTCCACATCATTAGGAGTTTTGATTATGGCTCCTAGTTTGCAGTCATCTGCAAACTTTGTTAGCCAAAGACATTCTGTGTTAGCCTGTACTTCAGAGAAGTAAATACCAAACAGGAGAGGACCTAGGACTGAACGCTGTGGTACTCCACTTGTCACTGGTCTGTAGCTGGATTTAGAGTCCACTGCTTTCACAGTGTGGATTCGGTCAGTGAGCCAGTTGGCAACCCATCTTGTGACATAGAGATTTAAACTTAGTTTAGTGAGTTTGTCTATAATTCCAGAGTGAGGGATGGTGTTGAAAGCCTTGACGAGATCAAGATAGGCTGCGTGAACCACCTTACCCTCATCCATGGCTTTGGTGACCACTTCAAAAATGTCTATCAGGTTTAGGAGACATGATCTGCCTTTCACAAACCCGACCTGGGTAGGGTCCAGAGGCTGGAGATTACCAATGTCATTGTTTATAAGTTCCATGATGATACGCTCCATAGCCTTGCAGAACTGGCTTGTCAGGCTAATGGGGCGGTACTTCTCGGGATCCATGGTGGCTCCTCCTTTGGGGAGTGGGATAACTGTTGCTGTGCACCATTCAGTGGGCACAAAGCCTGAGGTGAGACTATGACTGAAAATCGTACTTAGGTGGCATGCCAGTTCGTTCTGTAGTTCATGTAGAACGCAGCCTGGGATGTTGTCAGGTCCCATGGATGCTGTTTTCTTGGCTTTGGAGAGTGTGTTTTTACCTGTGCAGCCATGATTACAGGTACTTTGCATTCTTCAAGTATAGAGATGGGCTACTTTAGTGGATGAGAGAGGGGTAATGTCAGCACTGAACCTATCTGCCAGGATGCTGGCAATATCAGTTGGTTCTGTATATTTAGTGCCATTGTGATGTAACTCAGAGCAGATCTGAGTGTTGCTATTGGGATTCTTAACATAGCTATAGAATGCTTTGTGCTTGTCTTTAGAATCAGTGGCGATTTTGTTTTTGTAGCTTTGTAGGATTTTATGAGGGATCTCAGCTTCTTACTGAGACTGACCACGGAGTTCCTCCAATCATGGGATTTTTCTCTTTTTTGCAACAGTTTTTTTCTTTTGTTGTAGAATTTGTTTACAGCAGGGGACCACCAGATTGGCTTCCCTTTTTTGAAAGATAGCATCTTGGTTCTGTTAGGGATTGCACTATCCTTGCACTCGTGTAAGTGCTTATAAAGTGCAATTGTATAGGATTCAGCAGTCGTATCTCTATTGCCCGACAGCATGGGTGTCGTGAAGTTTGCCACTTCTGTCTTAAGAAGCGTGAAGTTGGCTTTGGAGAAATTTTTTACGGTGGTTTCCCTAATGGGGGGTGGGGGTGGGATGTGGATGTCTAGGGTGATTTGCTTGTGGTCAGATCTGACCAACGAGGAATTGACCTCTGGTGTGGAACACCAGTTGCCCATGTTGGTAATGACCAGGTCTAGGATATTGCTGCCCCTGGTGGGGGTGTGGATAAGTTGATCCAAAGCATTGGAATTTATGAATTCCAGAAAATGTTGAGCACAAGAGTTGGTACATGAGTAGTTTTCCCAGCTAATGGTGGGGTAGTTGAAATTGCCCATTATTAGGGTGTTAGGTTGTACCCTAATATTTTCCAGTGTAGCAAGAAATGGGAATACTGGGGCATGGTGGAGGATCTGTAGCAAGCTACAATTTGCATTGCGGTCTTGCCCAGAGTTAGTTGCACTTGGATAATCTCAGATGCATTATGCTGAGCAACTAGCCTGGAGGTGTGGATATCCTTAATGAATATGGACATGCATCCACCTTTAGTGCTTCGGTCCAGGTTAGGTGGTCGAAAGGTGTGGTATGAATTATAGCCTGGTAATGCAGGGGTGCTATCTGGAGCCTTGAACCAGGTCTCTGTCACTGCACAGATGTCGATGTTCTCCATTTTAAGGAGTGCCTCGAGTGAGTGCATTTTGAGGTTTAGTCTTCAAGCATTAAGTAGCATTACCCTCAGATGTTGCTTGCTTGCACCTGTTACGGTGGTGTATTTGTCATTTGAATCTTGCCTAAAAAAGGCACTATAGGGGTGGCAAGACCCTTAGCCAGTATTCACAATCCCAAGGGTGATAGGTGCAGGCCATCTCTGGCAAAGCATTGTGGTTTGTCGATTATGTCATCCCAGACAGACAGATACTGGATCCCCTTAGAATGACACCAGAAGCGTATCCAATTGTTGAAGTCAATCATTTTGTCTTTGTACTGTGGTATCATTCTGGGTGATGGCAGGATGCTGCTCAGGGCTAGGGTCATACCTGCCTGGGCTACAAGATCAGAAAGCTCCTCTATGTCTCTTTTCATGTAGTCCAGGAAGGTATGTCTCACGTCATTCACACCAACATGGACAATGACAGAGTCATATCTGTACTTGCTGTGGAGTGACCTGAGTGCATGCGTTATGTGGTGGATCCTGGCACCTGACAGGCAGGCTGACAGTAACTTTCTCCTTGTTTATCCTAGTGAGTGGAACATCAGTGTGCCTGACTATAGAGTCATCTATGACTAGAGTGTTGGGTACATTGTTATGCCTTATGGGCTGTGATTGAGTGGCACAATGAGTTTGTGGGTTATGTGTCATTTGGGTTGTGTTGAAGGGGGTGGAGGTTGCTTGCGTTTCTGTTTTGGAGGTCCCTATTGCTTGGGTAGATTTTTTTTGAGACCCTCCGTGAATATAGGTGTGTGGTTTGTGTTTCTTTGTGTGTGTTTTGGTGGTGTAGGTTTTGAGGGACTATGTGATGAGTGTGGTGTGGTGCAAGTGTTTACCTTCTCCTCTTGACTGTATAGTCCAGTCTTGGGTGAAGAGAGCTTTGCTTCCAATTTGTTTATATAAGTACATCTCTCACAGATTCTAGTGTTGGGTGGTAGTAGGAGAGGGTTATCTGTGTACAATTGTTGCATTGCCCCAAGATGCCTAGATTCATCAGGTCGACAGGAAAAAACACCTGGAGCTGACCTTTAGACATGCGTGGATAGGTGCTTATTTATTAAGTACTAAGAACTTCCAAAGTTCACACAACTTTATGTATATTTACTTACTTCATGCCTAGTATCTTGGTTCAGCAATGTATTGACCTTAGTCTTACCATATTTCTGCTTAGTGTCTTGCCATACTATGTGAAAAATTCCATATATGTATTGTATTGTATTTCTATCCATTTCTTTATTGCATGTTATGTAATTACTTCAGAAGTATGTATACTTAAAATGTGATCTGTGTTTATCTTTGTTCTTACTGTTTGTTTACTTAAACGTTTTTTTGGGGGGAGCTTTTATCTTCGGGTCTCTGCTGAAAAAGGGCTTCTAAAAACCCAGACATACTAACCCGGTTAACAAATGTAAAAATAAATAAATAAAACATTTGACATGACAATGCTGCTGTCATCAACATTTGCTGTGTTGAGGTGTGTATGTAGGTTAGGGCTACAACAGGATACTACAAGCTGTAACGGGAGGTAATGTATTGATGGCCACTGCTGCCATTTCAATACATGTTCCTTACATAACAACTGCAGCAATATGCCTCCTGAGAACTTTCTTCTTTCACCCAACCCTGCTCCGGAGCTTCCTCCTACACCTTTGTGTTCCTGCACGTCCCTGCGCCTGACCAACAGAATGTACTCTGCTTGTTCCCAAGGAATTAATCCTGTGCAAAGTATTTCACTACCAGCTCCCTGTGCAACCTCCCTGAAAAAGACAGTGAAACCTTTGTGTTTCTACACGTCCCTGCGCCTGGCCAACTGAATGTACTCTGCTTGTTCCCCAAGGAATTAATCCCGTGCAAAGTATTTCACTACCAGCTCCCTGTGTGACCTCCCTGAAAAAGTCAGTGAAAGTATGTGGTGCCTCTGCTACTTGAAAGACTGTATCCATAACGCATTTTAAATACACTGCTAGGTTAGGCAAGACCCCAGTCAGGTTAGCCAGCAGCCAAACTATCTCCCTCTTCTGGCATTCCTCTAACCCCTACTTATATATTTTTTTCATTATCATTCTTTCCCCATACTTTTCCCACTCTAGTTCATTTCTTACTCTTCTTTTACACACCAGTTTATCTCCCTTCTCCCTCAACCAGATATCCCCTTAGCTGACTTACTTATTGCAATTAGGTAGCTGACCACTAGGTGGCAACTCTGTACTAGCTTTCTGCCCTTTTATTCTACACATTTCTCTTCCATATCTCTTTAAATAGGCTTTCTGACCTTTATCATACCCTCCTTGTTCTATCTCCTCAACTAAGTTCCCAGCTTCTTTTGAGTCACTGGCTTCCCTATCTTCTCTGTCCTAAGGCATCTTAAATCATTGTCTATTCATATAACATCCTAAATCCATTCTTTCTAAGCCTCTTATCTCTCTCTCATACCTCCTTCCTTCAGACTCACCTGCACTCTCCTCACTTCACTGATTGTCTTCCTTGACAAATGACTCCTCACTCCGCTCCCCTACCCTGCCCCCAAATCTCACCCGGCCCCAGTACTCCTAGCTTTATTCCTCCAAGGCCACACCCCCACAACACTTGCTCCAATCACATTATTCATCTAATTACGAAACTGCAACTCCCATTCCTCCTCCTACAAATTACCTCCAACACATTCTTCCCTATACCTGACTATTTTCCCCACCTTTAATTCTCCTCCCACTTATTATTCCCACCATGTCCACATCACCCACCCCATACCTATTCCTTTCACTTCTCTTGCTCTTACTTTTTCCTTCTCTCACAAATGCCTATCTCCTAACCTCCTTTGAACAACCATTACACTCCACCCTTCCCTTCCCCTCCAAATACACTTCCACACCTCCACTAGCTACCTCTCTAAACTTCCTAAATATCTTACACAAACCCAGCTACCTTCTTCCTAAATATCATAGACTTACACCCATCAAATATAACTATCTAAATATCATAATCCTACCAGGCAATTTTAGTAAACACCTTTACCATAAACACATAACATACCTTCACTCCCTACTAGATGGAGACATACATCCTAACTCTGGCACAAACCATATCCCCTCCTCTGGAAAATGTAATACTTACACCATTAGCTCCATAGCCCCTTCAAAGCCTAAGAACTCTCTCCTCATAGCATATATCAATATACGTATCAATAACAATAAAATTCCTCACCTCCACGCCCTCTTAGATGTCCACCAATTTGATCTTCTATGCTTATCTGAAACTTGGCTAAAACCTACTGTTAAAGACAATGAATTAACCTCCTGGGTTACAATATCATATGAAAAGACAGCACTACCAAAAAGGGAGGAGGGGTCACAATCCTATATAAAACAGAACTACAAGTTAGCACTATAGACCTTAATCCACCTTTAGACAATATAGTTGAAATACTTATCTCCAAACTTCAAATCAACTCTTGCAAAGCCATAAATGTTATTTGTTTATACTTGCCCCCAGGAAATAACATAAATACCATTGAAAATATTCTTAACTGGACTTATTTTAATCACCCACAAGAAACCATAATCCTAGAAGACTTTAACATAGACTGGCAGTCCTGTAGTAATGTACACCCCACCACCCATATTAACTTATATGGCTTTTCACAAACTATAATCTCCCCCACCAGAATTAATAAACCCAACAACAAAGAAAGCACCCTGGACTGGATACTTACTAATAATCCTCATCAAACGTACAAAGTAGGAACCCTCCCTGATGACCTAAGTGACCACACCCTCACCTATATTATTAGATATAAAACTAACCTAGCTTACCCTAACACTGTCAGAAGTGTGCGCAACAGTAAGAAATTTAATCCTAAACTCTTTCAGACAGAACTGTTTCAATGTAACTGGTCACCACTAAAATCTCTCCCACTAGATGAAGCAGTAGCCTATTTCAGTATCACATTCTTAGCCATCCTGAACCACCATGCCCCAACAAGCTCTGTTAGATGTAGAACTAAACCAGCCCCCTGGCTCTCTAATGACATTAGGCAAAAAATTATTCTGAGAAACAAATCCTGGACAAAATGGTGAACTGCTAAGAATCCATTAGATCACCAAACCTTTAGGCAACTTAGAAATAGTACTAAAAAAGTCATTGTACTAGACAAAAAAAAACTTCTACCACCAAGCACAGCAGACATATCATAATAAACCACAAAAGTTTTGGAACAGCATTAACAAACTTCTTTACCCAGGACAATCCATCACTCCCAACCAACTATGCTCCAACCCCGACAATCCCACTCACACTGCCAATGCCTTTACTTCCTTTTTCACCAATGCCATCCAATCTCTTGCCAGCCACCTATTTCCTGATACCTCTAATATTCCTACTTCATCTTCAATCACCCCCCCTTCATTTCAGTTACAACCTGTCTCTACTTCCACTATATGCTCCCTTCTCCTAAAACTAAACCCTACCACCCCCTCAGCTGACCAACTCTCAGCAGAATACCTTCAAAAAGGTGCTAAAGCCATTGCCTACCCCATATCCATTCTGATCAATAGAACAATAAACGAAGGAAATATCCCATCCATCTGGAAAATCTCTCACATTATTCCATTACACAAAGGTGGTAATTCTTATGACTTCTCTAACTACTGTCCTATAGCTCTGCTATCTCCTTTGGCAAAAATCATGGAAAAGTGTATCCATAAGCAACTTCTTAATTACCTTCTCCAAAACAACTTACTTGCCAACTGTCAACACAGCTTTAGACCATATCACAGTACCACCACTGCCCTGTTATCATTTACATATTGTATTAACAAAAACCGCAACAAAAGTATTCTTTCCTCTGCAGTATTCCTTGATTTATCCAAAGCTTTTGACATGGTTAATCACCAACTCCTCTTACATATAATGAAATCTCTATCACTTGTTCCCTTAGCCATTAATTGGTTCAAATCTTACCTTGAAAACAGACAGCAGGCAGTACTCTGGCACAGCAACCTTTCTAATCTCCTTCCCATCTCCCTTGGTGTCCCTCAGGGCTCCATATTAGGTCCGCTGCTATTTTCCATTTATATTAATGATCTTCAGTTAGCAATTCCACATACCACATGCATTCAATATGTGGATGACTCTACTATCATCTACTCAGATATTTCTCATACTGAATTACAAACCCTTACCCAGATAGCATTTAATACTGTTGAACAATGGTTCACACACCGCTGCCACCTCCTAAACCCAAAAAAAAGCTAAAATGCTACTCTTCTCACCAACCCGTAAGTCCACACCCACACATTTCACACTCACATCTAACAATGGTACTCTTATTTCTCCCGATCCAACTACTAAACTCCTAGGAATAACAATTGACAATAACCTCAACTTTGATATGCATATTAACAATACTATAAAAACAGTCAACAAGAAACTTGGATCCCTCTGTAGAATCAAACCCTTTCTTACACCAGTAGCTAGGGCTGCTATAGCTAGAACTCACCTAATCTCTACTCTACTCTATGCCTCACCCATTTATACAAATCATTCTAAAACAACCTCAACAAACTAGCAGTATCCTATAACAATATTGGCAGATTTGCTACTGCCTCTCCTTTCAGAACTCAGCACTACCTTAATCTAAAACAACTTGGCTGGCTAGAGTTTCTACACCATCTACAATTTCCCCAGCGTACTGTAGTCCACAAGACCCTCTATCAACCCTCAAATACTCCAATACTCTCAAGTCTCTTCACCCCCTACAGTAATCCTATAAACTTATGCTCATCCAGCAAACTTTTTTTTAACACTTGCAGATCCAACAACTCAGCAGATGATACCCTGTTCTCTAATACTGTTGAAAAGCTATGGAATTTACTACCTACTGCTCTCACTTTTCTGTCTTCTCTTACACTATTTAAAAAGAAACTCAAATTATATCTCAATACACACTGGTTATGTTCCTGTACTAATCCAGACTAACTTTCCTATGTCTCATTAATAACAACCATTCATCTTTATGTATGTATACCTCCTTACTGTCCTTGCGAAGCGCAGTTGTAGTATTGAGGATAGTATTGTTATAAGAATGTTTATCTATTGCTACTACAAAAAAAAAGTTTTTCTTTTTTGTTTTATTTCCTAACTGCTGCTACTTTCTCTATTTCAGTTTGTATGTATCTTTACTGTACTTCTTTTTATATTGTATTTTTGCATATCTCTTGGAGCTTTTCTCCCCGGGCCTCTACTGAAAATGGACATATATCCAGTTAGACTAGCCCTGTCAACAAATGTAAAATAAAT
This sequence comes from Protopterus annectens, assembly GCF_019279795.1. Lineage (NCBI taxonomy): Eukaryota > Metazoa > Chordata > Ceratodontiformes > Protopteridae > Protopterus > Protopterus annectens. Next base: position 1,810,443,646 of record NC_056739.1, on the reverse strand, counting down.
AAATAAATAAACTTAAAATGTGATCTGTGTTTATCTTTGTTCTTAGTATTTGTTTACTTAAACTTTTTTTTTTTTTTTGGGGGGGGGGGGGCTTTTCTCTTCAGGTCTCTGCTGAAAAAGGGCTTCTAAGAAGCCAGACAGACTAACCCGGTTAACAAATGTAAAAATAAATAAATAAAACATTTGACATGACAATGCTGCTGTCATCAACATTTGCTGTGCTGAGGTGTGTATGTAGGTTAGGGCTACAACAAGATATTACAAGCTGTAACAGGAGGTAATGTATTGATGGCCACTGCTGCCATTTCAGTACATGTTCCTTTCATTACAACTGCAGTAATATGCCTCCTGAGAACTGTTGACATGGAATGATACTATGTATTTTGTTGTCATAGTAAGGCATGTGTTTTTGTAGTATATCAAATCAACATTCTACGCAGTTCTCATTCAACTATCACAGTGACACTTGCAGTATGGCACAGGTGTGCATGTGTATACCAACCATCATTAAATGCTCTGTGACATACGTCAATATAAATTCATACTGATTACACTGGCTCATAAGTCTTGTTTTATCTAACATGTTGTAATGCTGTGATATACACAAAAATATCCTATGCTTTGATTCCAACCTTGTTGAATTCATTTTATGCACAATTGTGCTGCTATTCTCAAGGATTATTGAGCTGGTCACCAACACCATTGTGTGACTATCAACATTTGTAATGGTAAATGTTCTACATGGTCTACAATTGGCTCATTTTTAATGTGTCCATATATGTTATTAGGCCATGAAACACAGCTTTCCAATGAAAAACACATAGGCATATGTTGCAGAATTGATGTAATTACATGAAATTGGTAGTTTATGAGTTTTATGAGTTTTATACGAGTTTTATGACTGTGTGAATAGTACCACTGTGTGGCATGTGATGCATAACCAAGGACATATTTGGAAGTATTGTCACAAATTATCTATTTAAATAAGTGTGAAATGTTAAGGATAATACACAACTAATTGCAGAAGTGTTTGTGGATGCCAAAATACATACTCAGCTATATTAAATAGACAATCTGCTAGCTGACAGTTTGTCTCACAATTCATCCCCCTGTCACCACTGGCCATTAGCCAAAGTATACATGCAAACATTATTCAGTTTATCTTCTGAGCAGAGCAGCTCATCTGGGCACTCTCTAAGGCTAAACACACAGGATCAATGGTCCCTGACAACATCCAAGGTTGCCTATACCATGACTTACAACCAGAAGCAGCAGACACAGTTGGATATCTGCTTAAACACAGCCTCCAGACAGCCTATGTTCTTGCAGAAGGGTGTACTGCAACAGTCAACCATCTGAACAAGAGGTGGCCATCACCTGATGCAGGGATGTATAGACCCATAAACTTGACTTATCTGCAAGGCAGACCAACGACTCATCATGGACCTTATCAAAATGGACACAGGTAATCTTCTGACTGTGCATCAAACCCATGTTTCATTTATTAAGGCTACATCATATCTGTTAAATCTGGTTGATGTCTTCGAGAAGATCAACAAGGGCATACATGAGGAAAAGAATGTCATCTTGGTTAACTTGATCTGGCCAAGGCATTTCACACAAATCCACACTCAGGTACTTCAGAGAAACTGTCTCAAGTGTGCATAAACACCTATGTCACCAAGTGGGTAGACAAATAGATCAGATGCAGGACACATAATGTCAAAGTGTGTAAAGTCACCTCTAGGTGGAGTTCATTGACCAGGTCTGTACCTCAGAGTTCTATACTAGGCCCTTTTCTGTTCAGTATTTAAATCTCAGAAGTCAAGACAAACTTAGACATCATTTGTCTGACCAGCTTTGTGGATGACTGCAAATTGCGGACAATCATTGAATCCA
>NC_056739.1:1810254247-1810436747 GCF_019279795.1 Protopterus annectens | reverse complement strand
GCCCAGGGTAACCTATCAGGGGCTACATGAGCTGGAGTTAGTGGAGCATTATAGAGTGGACAGAGATCTCATGCAGCAAATTGTTGAGCTGTGCAGGCCATGCCTCACACCAGAACCAACAGAGGGGAACACATCCCAGTAGAAACCAAGGTATGTGTTGACCTAAGAATACTAGCAACAGGTACCTTCCAGAGACCAACTGGTGATATGATGGGGATTTCACAGGCATTAGCATCCAGGGTACTGCACCAGTTCCTGGATGCCATGTCAGCACATGTCAGTGATCATGTATATTTCCCCAATTCCCATGAGGTATTGGCCAGCAATATGCATCTTTTCCAGTAAATAGAAGAATACCCTGAGGTAATGGGTGCAATAGACTGCACGCACATACGTATCAAAGCACCATCTGGAGAGCGGGGTAGGGCCTACTTTAAATGCAAGGGCTACCCCTCCATCAACTGCCAGTTTGTGTGTGATGCCCAGGGCATAATACTGAATGTGTGTGCTGGCTGCTCTGGAAGCTACCACGATTCCCATATCTGGCATCTGATGCAGCTGTACCAGACATTTGCCAACGGGGACATCCCTCATGGTCACCTAGTGGGGGATGCTGGATATGCACTGGAGCCGTGGCTGATGACACCCATCAGAAATGCACACACACCTGAACAGGAATGCCATAATGAGGCACATGCACAAACATGAAATGTAATAGAGCGTGTGTTTGGGCTGCTCAAGTCACGGTTCCAGTGCCTGGACACATCTGGTGAGCCTTGCAGTACTCACCAACTACATGTACCCAAATTGTCATGGTATGTGCTATGCTACATAATATGATCCTGCGAAAACAGCTGCAGCAGGAGCAGCATAGGGCCAAGCCAAACAGCCCCCCACCATTGCCAAGGCCATCACCGGCAGATCTTGACTCAGAGGAGGAACAACATGAGCCTGCCCCAGTAGGCAGAAGGAGGTGTGCCCAGTATGCCTTGGGCTTGGCAAAGAGGCAATGCATAGCACATACACTGGCTCAGTAGGAAACCTGGAAAAGATACCTCTCTCTGACTCGCACATATAGTAAAAGGGATGCCTAACTTGACACTACCTGTTTCCAAACATGTAAAGAGTGTGTACTATGTGAATCCGTCATAGGCAGCCCTGCAGCACCACCTGAGGCATGATTGTCATGTTTTAAGCAATATAAAGCAGTGCTAAGCAGCTATTACCACTATTTAGTATATTTAAACAAAATTGCACGCACTAACTAGCACAAATTTGGGCAATGTTGAGCAATATTGGGCAACGTTCAGCAATGTTGGATAATGTTGAGCAATGTTGTGGCAAGTTCGGGCAAAGTTGGGCATAGTTGAGCAAAAGCAGGAAAACATGCTCATATTTGCTTTCCTGGTCTTTAAGCAGTCTAGTCTGCCCAGTATGAAAAAAAAATGCAGTGACAGTCCTCAAACCTGGGATACTGTGCACTATAGTCACAATACTGAACCACTAAACCATGACAGTAATTCACTGGTCAGCCTGTATGAAGAAATGTTGATAAGTCTATGCAAAGTGTCTCATGGAAACCCTGCAGGCACAGCATAATCCCTATAGATTTATGACACAAAGATGAGCCCTGCAGTAAAAATACAACTTGATTGTCAACACACATATAGTATAAATGTTAATATTGGGTGTGTTCACACACGTCAACAAATGTAGTGAACCTCAGACAGCAACATGCTGAAAGGTCACACTGGGCATGCTCACACACTTGAATAAATGAGGCAAATGTCAGGCAACAACATACTGAAAGGTCAAACTGGGCATGCTCACACACTTAGGCCATGTCTGAGTACAGCAGTGGGCCACACATATCTGGCAGTTGCATGTGTTAACCCAGGAACCTCTCACTATTCACCAGTCCTGCCTTGTGCACACAGTTATATGAAAATAGACACATACATGATATATTGTAACCCTGTCATAATCAAATATGTACTACAGATATGTAGGTTGTTCATAGAAAGTAGAAAAGCAAAGAAGATTAAAAACCTGGAATCAGTATCACCAATAAACAATGTGTACTCCAAACATTATTCAATCCGGGTTATGGAAAAATTATCTGCGAAGGAGTCCATACAGAACCATGACACTTCCTTCAGCTATGTCATAAATAGCAATGTACACTCATATATGTCCTGAGTCAGCGCCAGCTGTAAATGACTGACAATGCCAACATCCTGTCAGACAGGCCCATACAAACATACCCACCTCCTACTGACAAAAGGCCCTATCATCATACCAGGAGATATCACATGTAGAATGGGTAAACAGCTCCGTCCAAAGCTGAAAACATGGCATCAATGGGATTACATTGGTTCCCTATATGTGTCATAACTGAACTGCAGAACAAACAGACCCTGCACCTGAACAGTCTGTTGAGCCTCACCCTCTCTACAGGATATGAAACTGTTGAATGGGTTACAGCAACATTTGGTACACTCCACAAGCGTTGGTGCACAACAGACCATGGGAACTATAGCCTTATAAGCCTATGAAGTCTGATCTGCAAGGCCATGGAGTCCATCATGATTGAAGTCATAAACAGAGTTATTGGAAGCCTACAAATACACATCCCTACCAACTTTGGGTTGGTCATGGGCAGATCATGGTTCCCAAACCTGCTAGACTGTTTGCAAGGCAGTCATCCAGGACATACGTCAATGAAATGAGCTACACACATCCCACATAGACTTTGAACAGCCCTTTTCCAACATCCCAGACACATGTCGTATCCACAAAATAAACAACCTGTGCATAAATATGTATAGTCATCTGATGGATTGGAAACTGGGCCACAGATAGATCACACAAGGTAAGAATTGTGGAGTCCTGTTCAAGTTGGTAACACCTGCTGTCCCCCATGGCTCAGTCCTGGGATTGCATAAAACAAAGTGCACACACATTACCATGTCTAGACTGATGATGTCAGTATCTCACAAATATAGCAGGAGAAATGAAGACTCCCAGTAAAGCATATAGTGCATCATGTTAATGTGCGTTTTTCTAGTATCATAACATAGTTAGGTAGGGGTTTGAATCCTGCAATTGCTGAGTGTGTGTGATTTCCTTTGAGAGGAGTGCCCTTTTTGGAGACTAGGAAAACACCTTAAAAATGGTATATTCATCTTTGGCAAGTCTGATGATGTCAGCATCCTACAAATATAGCAGTGGAAATGAAAACTCCCAGTAAAGCTTATAGTGTGTCATGTTAATGTGTACTTCTCTAGTATCATAACATAGTTAGGTAGGGGGTTGAATCCTACAAGTGCTGAGTGTGTGCATGTGTGACACTGTTGGCCAATGTGTTGTGGGTTTTGCTTTTACTACTTTATGACATATCAGTATAACAACATTATGTGCACTGCACGCTTCAGGTATCTGTGTGGCAAATACATATATGTACATGTGACCTCAATTAGTTCATAGGTGTGAAGCCTGCTTTCTACATGAATACATCTGTTACCTTTGACAGGTTGTGCTGCTGCTTCTCAGATCTTAGGTCACATATGTATGTCTGTGACAAGGCCAGCCACTGTAGTGATCTGTGGCCTAGGTCATCTGTGTCACACACACCCATGACAGTTTCTATAGAATAGTGTGAGTGAGGGTTCATGCCTGGGGTATATTTCAGACATGTTCAAACACAACACAGTCTGTTCATAATGGACATTCATTATAGGTGTACAACAACCTTTGTGGATAAGCATACAGACCCCTTATTGCTTATGTGATACACCGAGGGACATCAGAATACCTTTGGAAATGTGAATACCAAAGGATAGATGACATAACACTTGACACATCAGTACCCGTTCTACATGTTGGGGGCTACTACCTATGTGGAACTGTTGGGGTACTATGTTTAGTAAATGTGGATGACTATGCTATAGTTGGCCTATAGCTTTACAGAATGGGTTGAACAACAGGTATCTGTCTGTATGATACCCTTGTGTAGGATAAGTGTCTCATCTGGAGAATGCATTGTAGGACACTATGCATTTCCAGATGTGGACGGACATATCCCTATTGTGTTTGCTTGTACCTAAGAGGGCTATATGCCCAATAGGAGTGGTCCCAGGAATGGGTGGCGGTCAATACCACTGGTTACTGGTATAGTATAGTACTGGAAGGATCCAAATGTTACTGAGTTTCCTACATCTGTGTGTCAGTTGTCAAGACATCATCTAACAGTTGGTTATAGTCAGGCTGTTGAGGTTGTGTATACTACCAGAATGCAAACCAATGACAGATAGTAACAGTATCACCCACAGCATAGTGTCAAACCATGTCATACACACATGTGTACCCAAGTTAAAACATATGTGTAGTAAAATGCATACTGGCCACCAATAGAAACTATGAGATGTTAACACTGTGTAATACAGGGCATGCCACCCTTCCCATGTGTCCACTATGCACGTACATGCAGACAGTGCACCTCCACCATGTTCACAAATGTACACCTGCAAATCTGTACTGCACACATCATGCATGTACTGTCCACTCACTAACACATGCTGACAAAACTACACACATCAGCCAAGTGGCACATGGGCGGACAATACATTTTTGGAATTAGCACTGGTGTAAACAATACTACATTGACAATCATACCTTTAATGCATCATGCCTGCTCAGATATACCTAGAAGGACATCATTACACTTTACTGCTGACAACATGATAACATTGCTACACTGCTATAAAGTCACCCTGTGCATCAGCACCATGTTAGCCTGTTCCTGCATCAATGTTACAGATGACAGGAGGTGACACAGTTTCATCATATGCACAGGGTGTGTTGTTGGTTTGCCAGAGCCCGACATTGACCCATGCAATTGACATGTGTGTGTGTGTGTGTGTGTGTGTGTGTGTGTGTGTGTGTGTGTGTGTGTGTGAGGGACAACAGTACAGCATGGGCCAATGTTGATGTAATGTGTGTGTGTGTATGTGTTAGCCCTAGGTATTTGGTTTATGTGTGTTTGTCTGCATTCACACAATTCCACCATGTGGCTGCCATATATGCGAGGTTGTGGGACAGCCACAGACTGTACCTGCCAGGCTGTACAGATCACTGTCACTGGCCACGGACACAGTACCTGTGCCTGGCAGGGGTGCTACACACAGTATCGGGTATTAAGCCAGACTGGCTACTATCATCAGAGGCAGAGGTATGTTGACTGGACCCATGTCCCTGCTGGTACTGTCCAGAGCCATGTGCGCGTGGTCTTCTAGGATGGTCTATTGACAGCCCAGCCCCAACATTGCTGGGGCTGGTACTGCCACTACAGGAGCGGCTGTGACTTGTGGGTCGTCCACGACGACTACCAGCCGATGATGTTGCTGGCATACATCCACGTCGACGTCTCAACCGGCCCACACTGTCCTGTCACATGGACATGACATTGCAGAGGACATCTAATGTCTCCCCCCAACATCTATCAATGACCTCGGTGTAATTACAGATGGCACCGGCAAGGTCACGGATACTGTCATTGATAGTGGTGTTATGGGCCCTTTGCACCCTTAGTCCCTGTCTGGTGTACCATTCCATAAGTGCCTGTGTCTGCATTACAGCCTGGAACATACCTGAGGTTGTAAGACCTGTGGGGCATGTCTGCCAGAGGCATTATGACCAGCAGTGCTCCCAGGAGAACCCCTGGACATCTGCCTATCTGGTACTGTTCCAAGAATCTGGGTATGGCTGCTGTGAGGGGATGCATGTGCCATAGATACCACACTATCCTGGTCAATGCCTAGTGTATGCTGTCCCTCAGCTAAGGCCACTGGTGATGAGGAATGCATTGGCAGTATGAATGTGCGCATAGATGGGGTGGAAAGCTGTGTACTGTCGATTGGCGGCCCAATGACAGACCCTGTCAAACCTGCCTGTGCCACAACACATGTATCATTTCCACTATTTGTGGCAGTGACTTCAGGTTCCCTGCTGCACTCAACCAACCCAACCTCAGCACCTGTGAGAGGAAGACAGGAAACACACTTTACAATCTGTACATGATGTTAGCACACATGCACACATGAACACATGCACACATGCAGATATGCGCACATGCGCACATGCACACATGCACACATGAACACATGCACACATGAACACATGCATACATGCACACAAATACACTACTCACTAAAGTAGACACACACACACACACACACACACACTAACAGCAATCCAGAACATACTAATTAGTGGTTGACGGTGGAGTAGAGTATCACAAGCCAAAGAGTCCTATCACACGTGTCAGCATGCAGGATGTGTGTTGCTCAACAGCATGCAGTGTGAGTGTAGAGAGTCCTTATTAATAACAGTATACATGTCTTTGATGCATGTGTGTTGTTCAATGATTGGCCTCACCCTGAACACAATGTGTACATGGAAACAACATTGCTGTGCAAGTATTAAATGCTTTCCAATGTCCTGTGCACCATCACTCACAGGTATACACACCATGGCTGGATGCACACAACCTTCCAGTGTATAGCAATGTGTGCTATCTGTAGTATGGTAGTTACTGTAACTGGATGTAGTGTAGTATCATGAGCCATCATCAGGCAACATCATGTGGTCACTCAAGGCCACTAATGTGTGCCACACTGGCAACTATCTTGCTGTACCTGAACTGCAGCACTGTGGCTACATTAACCATTTCACAGGCAGTTGTTACATGGGTATGTAAGGTGTTCAATAGGGAGCATTGCCTAACATGAATGTGTTGTGTGTTGAAGAGTGTTGCACCACCCCATGATAGGCCTCTACCCCTCTGGTATAGTATGTGTGCTGTGTGGATGACATTTGGGATACTGGAGTCTGACCTTACAGCAGGTGTCTAAATACGCCATGTGTATCATATTAACACGTACTGCATATGACAAAGTGGTGTATGTTGTGTGCATGTGTATTGACTCTGCCTATACAATGTCCACTGCAGTGTACCACAATTGTTTGGGATGCTCTGTGCATTGCATGTGTTTGAGGCAGCTACTCATGTTACTGGGATGTGCATAGTCCCACAGTAAACATGCACTGCATGCATTATGTGTAGGTGTTTTACATGTGTATATGGCCTACAACTCACCTATGACATGCACATGTTATTTGCTATATTAAATGAAGAACACTCACCAGCATGGGTCTGCTGTCTTGCTGTCACACCAAAGGGGCCTGCAAGGATATGAGACAGTTTGTCAGTGTCAACAACTATGGCATTGCTGCTGTGAGTTTGCAATTTTACAGTATTGCAATGGTTGTCAGTCACAGGCATAAAATTATCAGTATTGCACAACACCAGGCTCCACATCTTCTAAATACACAATACACATCTGACATATGCATGTTCTAACAATCGAGCTAACAGTAGTCTACAGATATGCCATGTTACCTGCACGCTCTGAGTCAACTTGCTGGGTGACTCCGGCCTCCATGATGACACATGTCTGCTGTAGTGGTTGGCCAGGAGCCACCATGCTGAGGAGCAGCTCCTCCACTCTGGTGAGGGGCGGATGTAATGCTGCACCACCACCTGTGGCAAGCTGTTGTCTGCAGACAGTGGAGGCATGCTGCCGGACATGTCTAATTAAATCACTGCAATGATGGCGTACCTGCTCATAAGTCTAGTTATGCATGCATACGTCATTAACCCAACGGACAACATCTTGCCACAGTGCAGTCTTCTCATGCTGATCCTGGCTGGTTCTGGAGAACAGCAGGGTGTGATGTTGTACTTGGGTGGATATTATGATTAATTCCTCTTCAGGGGAATATGCAGGGTTTCGATGGTGAGACATGTCCCTGGAAGACAATAAAACAGTAATTGTGAGCAAGTCATGTGGCACACTTAACATTCTAAAGTACATATATCAATGAAATGCCATATATAGCAACCTATTGGCTGTCAGTAGATACACACTTTTAATACCACATATCAGTGCTCAGCCCACAACTGCGTGACAGTGCCTTACATGTTCTATATATTAAACCATTTTCTGCACAGCAACAAAGACAAACCAGTATGTAAGACTATACAACAGTACATGGCACACTGTATGTGACACAATGCACCACCTAGCCACAGGAGGTATATATGAAGCTAATGCATACAGACATATGTCATCCATTGAAATTAATGTAAAGTATAGTTACAGTACTACCAGTACACTACGCTACTTGTTGATAGCAAACCCCTAAGTAACATATGTGCACATTCGTCAATATAGGTGGCATACTGCTGTACTACACTATACATGTTGCTTGATATGCACTTATATCCTGTAACACACATACGACTGAGGCCATGTTACAGGCATACCCACACACACATTAGACATACCTACAAGACACAAAGGTATGGCAACCCAGATGAGTTTTACCTGTGTACCATACAGTACTGTGTGTCAGCACTTACAAAACCTTATGCCTGAGGTATGCAATGTGTGAGGACTACAGGTAACAAAAAAAAACAGTGTTTCCAAGCAATGTGGATATACACCATACTGTGCTGTTTAGGCCTACAGCTTCAGGTAGTACTACAGTTCATATGGGATTTGTATTCACTAGTGTTAACAATCAATAAGCATACATGTACTGCTTTAGCCTACAATGGCACACTCCAGTCAACACCATGGGACTACGTCACACCGTATGCCATACTGCTTTTCCTGCCTAGCAATAGCATACATATCTTTTGCTGGGATCAGAGCTAGAACACTACATACCATGATATAAACATTTTCCCACTGGGTTATCACACATATACACAACTTTGACACATTCACCTACACATTCACCACCACATTCAGTCAACCTCATATAGCAATTAATGCAACAAGTACATGTGTGTGTGCATCGGGTCCTAGGTAGCTAATAGGCTATTAGCCATAGGGTCTATGGAAGCCTAGCCATACGGTACCCTGCCCTTCAACACCCATGTAATTTAAGTTCATGTGCTCCTGTCATGCAGAGCCACAGAGGTGATTCCCAGGTTGTATTTCCTATCTCACATTCAATCACCATGATTATTCATGACAACTGCTAATGAGGACCTTTATTTGCTATTGATAGGTAGTTAGTTCCAGAGTATGGTATGTGTCTGAGATGAGAATGTACCACTCCAGCATGTTCTGCTTTTTGATGTTACAAGGTTTAGATCAGTACAGTGTGTAGCATGTAGGGATTTTAATCTGTTTACATGGAGCATGTCCAACACCTGTGGATTTGGCATAGTTTTGTATGTTAGGCAGAGGTTGCCTCTGGGTAGGCAGTATGCGACACAGTGTAGCTGTGGTTTTGTAAGACAGTCTGCATAGGGCATCTGAGTCTGGTAATACTCTTTGTGAGGTATGTGTCTGGCATCTACAGTTGCTGTAGATGTCTTCTGAGGTACATACCAAAAGGGCCATTGTACTCTATGATGGGTTTTATGACTGATGAGTAGAGTGGAACACTGACCTCTTTTTCCATGGATGACACACCTTTTCTGATGACATTTGGACCATACACAGTTTACATGACTAGTGTGGCACTGTGATTATCAAAAGGGACACTACTGACCACCTGTGTCCCATGGTTTCTTAACATACTTTTGGTGTTGAGTAGACTGCCACCTATGTGGTAGTTCATGGGTACAGGGTTTTTAACAAAAGGGATGGCAATACATTTACAACATTGAACTTGAGCGTACATATAAACATCCATTGGTGTACATATAGATATACATATAGGCACATATACAGTCCACCTTTCATGGTGGGAATATCAATTATGCAAAGGTTGAGAGGGATACAGTTATGTAATAATATTGCACAGTCTTGTGCAAAATGCATGGAAGGTATTCTCAGCCCATGTATCTTTAGCAAGACCCCCTGTCTGGAAGACTAAAAACCTAACAAATCATACCCACAGTGTTTAAACACCACATGTCATATGCCAGCACTGTATCCTGTCTTGTTTGCCACACACTACAACCTAAAAATATGCACATAACAACCTTCACCAACATATATATGTCCACCCTTCACAAACAATTGCAGTATGTCCCTTGCTCTATGCACATGTTAAGATGCTAATATATCTGACACATAAATATCTCTCCATATGTGTGTGACATACACACACAAGGTCCACACTATTGTAAGTCCGTACACCTCACGGATGACCTGTTGGGCCTTGCTACACCATGAACAGTTGTCCACATGTGTGCATACAGTAATATTACAGGGAGTATATACAGTTGCAAATGCTACATTACTATACTATCCTGGTACAGCAGTTGCCAATGCTAAGCTACACATTATATGACTATCATGCATGTCTTACTCTGTCACATCCAAGTTTATATAGCTGTTTGCACTACTCCCCCAAAAAGCCATTATACACAGTACTGTACAGAACATAGATAACATGATCAGATGTTTGACATTTAATGTTGAGCTACATATGTTACAGTTATGTCCCACAGCACACAGCTACACACTAATTTGTCCATGGCAGTAGTTATGTATGGCATCAGTGCATACATACCTACTGCTGCCACATATGCATGTTTCAGAGTATGTACAGTACTCTTCATAAACATCTACTACTTGCCGCTAACTACATATCTGTTACATACCTGTTGGTCACTTTCAGGTCTGTCTGTGTATGCTTTGACAACTTTTTTTTATTTTTATTTTTTTGTATTAAGTAAAGTTTGTTTTTACTTAATTTTTATTTTTAGTTATTAATTATTTTTTTTCTTAATTAATATTTTTGGTTAGTAATTAAGTACATTTTTTTACTTAATTGTTTTTTTTTATTAAGTAATATATATATTTTTTTACTCCTCTACAGGATTTATAGAGTCTCTAACATGTGCAATGTAATGACTGCATGTGGGGATAGCAAGTACAGTCTACTTTTATAGGTATCTGCACATGTGCATGTGATGTCCTCTGCACCAGTTGGTGCCCAGCATTTGGTAAATGCACACAGCCTGCTGTGTGGTAGTTGCAGTACTCACTGTCATAGCAACCCAATGCTATAAATTGCTAAGGTATGTAAGCATAGCCCTTTCAGATTTCCAGAGTGGGGACCATGCTTGTTTGCTGTGGACACTGTTGTTTAAGTCAGAAGGTTGGTATACTTCTTATATCTGAAGCTAGAGGTGTAGACAGTGATGTACATGTTGTACTCAGACCTGACTGTTGCCACTTCCAGTACAGAACTATCAGTGTAGAGTTTAACTCACCCCTACAAATGCTTACACAAGATATATGTGAGTATGTAGTTTCTTTTCTACTTATATAATTAACTGCCATACAAAAGTAGTTATTGGGAAGTACTCTTTTGGCACATGAACTGTTTGTGAACTGTTATACTGTGAATATTAATGTACTCATTTCTGCAGGGTTTGTGTTTTTTATTGTTGACATTAGCACAGGATTCTCAGGAAAACTGGACAATTCCAGTACTGGGTATGCCTACCTACATCCTTGGTAGACCCTAAACACACAAGTATATTTTAATTGTGGGGGGAGACATACAGAGAGCATTATGTATTATTGTGTGAATGTTATATTACTGGACTTCAAGGATTGGTGTATACCTGTTAGTTTATCAAGGCAGGTGGTCTGTCTGCATGCATAGTTCCCAACTGTGAACCTATCGAGATGGTAGCCAGATGTTAGACTGTTATTCTTTGTCTGTGCAACCTACAGGTGTTTTCAGCACTGGTACAATGGCATTGTTACAGTCAGTTGCTACCATTACATGGCTACATCCTTTGGTATTTCTGTGTTGTACTCCTACATAAGGGTATGCTTGTGGAAGTCCTCCCAAAGCTATTTGCAGAGTGTGTAACAGCAGAATAGTTGGTATGCCTGTGTGTTTGTGCCTCTGCCAGGCCTATGAAACACTCAGATACATCTTTGCATGGAGTCAGGGATAGGTAGTTAAAAGTGAGGTACACCTTACACATAATAGAGACAGTAAGTGTAGACTTCACTGAAGCAGTGTATATGGATTAGTACACCTTTTATGAAGTACAAGCGGTGTCTACTGTTATTATTGTCAGTATTTGTTGTGTAATACTCCACCTTTCTGACTGATGTCAGTACTTTTCAGAGGGATTCAGAGGGACACAGCTAAAATATGTTTCACAATCAGGGACATCCCTGAAAAGTAGTCACAGTTAGGAAGTATGGCCTCTGCCTTAATCAGATATTCCTGCTATGATACTGTGTGGAGGTTGTAAAGTGCTCTGTAACATTATTTGCTGTTAGAATGTCAGTTCTCTTATCACACTCATGTAATCCAATTCCACAACAATTGCTGGTAAAGATCCACAGAACAAGCTTTGTGTTATGGCCTTCCCATGTTTCCTTTACATTCACTCATTGTAATGCATGATATATTTATTTCAGCACCAAGTTATTGCATATCTGCTGTGGCTTAGTGGTACTTCATGCAGTCTAGTGTGTCTAAGGTTTGGGGTTTGAAACTGACAGAGGTGTTTTATTTTGCTGCTGAGCAGAACAAGGGCCCTGACATACAGAGTGACTAAGGCACTTTTAAGCAGTTGTAAGCGGGTTTGCGTGGGTTTGCACGATGCTTAGCAATACATAGCTAAGCGCACACAAGGCACACTCGCGCACCCCCGTTAACTTCTGCTTAAAAGTGCTTACTCCCGCTAACCCCGAGCTAATTTCTGTGAAAGAAAAGAAAATGGGGAGATAAGAAAGTGGTGAAAAAGGGGGCACAAAGAGGGAAAGACAGTAGGAAAACCAGCTTGGGATGTGCAGGAAGGGTTTAGGGAAGGTCCATAACTGCCCATTTCTTTACCAGCAACAGCTGTGCATATGTTAGAAATTTGGAGTGAAATTTGAAACCTTCCACCCCTGAGAGATGGGTGAGGACAACAGAGTATGTTGTACTGCCAATTATAATTATCAGTTTACATGTCCAGCGGACATGTGTGTGAAATGGGCAGCTATGTATGGGGCATAATTTTTTTGTGGGAACAGGCTGCCTTTTTTTTTTCAGGTGAGAGTGGAATGTGAGGTAGAGGAAGTAGGTATATTTGGAGAGGTAGGTTAGGGAGGTAAACAGACAAGAAAAACAAGATGCATACAGGGGTGGAATATGACATGAGGTGGGTGTACACAACTGACGGGGACAGATGTTTGGAAATAGCACGCCCATGAGCCCACAGATGACAACAGTGGAACTGAGATCCCCACACATGGGCAGTCACCACTGCACCTTCATAGCCCCAGGGCTGGCTGTGCTGGGGGCTGCGTAGGAAGGGCAGGCTCACCCATGAGTTGAGCCACTCTCGCCTCAAGCTAGAATAGGGGAGCAGCGACTGATCGCTAGATCTCCCTCCGCACCACAGCCCGGAGCCTTTAGAGGGTGACAGGTGGCCCTTCTCTACCCACGCTTGCACGGGGGGGGGGTGAGCCCCATCCCCTGCAGTGCTTCCACCCAAAGGTGGCACAGGACCAATGGAGGAGGGGAGCCTGGGCTGGGCACCAGACCTGTGGTGCCGGATGCAATTGCCAGCTGAGGAGGACAGGTGGTTCCAGTGGGACCGGCCTTCCCATACGTTCTGTGTTTAGGTTTGTTTAATTACAACATAGACAATAGCATTCAAAATTAGTTCTAACAGCATGCAGTAATATTCCCATTAACCCAACACACCAGGGTTCCAACAGTTGTACAGCAAGCATAACATATGCATATATTGAACGACATTCCAACAGCATGCAAGGATGATTGGTGGCAACAGGCCACCAAGATTGTGGTGTTTGAACAGGGCACATGCATCAAAGTTCATGCAGATATTTATAGAACAATAGGACATATGTCCCAACAAATGTTGTGAGATTAGACATACCCATTGAGGTGTGGAATTGCATTGTTTATGCACAGTAGAGTGTAAAAAGATACCTCCATTAACATCTTATAAGTACTTTGGATACCTCCATTAACATCTTATAAGTACTTTTAGTCTACATTCTACATTCCTGTTGACTGCAGGTGTATATCCCCTACATTATTATTACACTAGGCAACGTGCATTAGGTTGTGTAATGGGTTTGGCTAGTTCATTATATACCTGACCTATATCTGACATACTAACTGTCCAAGATGCGGATGTTACTGTTACATACTTATATATTTTATTTATATTTATATATCTACATATCTGGATGTGTTCACATGACATTTTCAGTTATATTTCTACAGAAACCTACATTTCATGTAGCACACTCAAATTTCTGCGCAACACATTAACAAGCTACTCATGTGCCAAATTTACCTATGCATTCCAGCCAATAACCAACTGTTGAGGACTGTATATATGCTTGACAACTACTGGCACTTCCTTCATCCACTTTATATGGGACTGCCCAACTGTGGCTTGACAGCACTTAATACAACAGTACTATTTATATAATGCAAGGGTACAACAACATTTCAAAGTAAGTGACACAGACACACTCCAAGTATTATACCTTTATTAATTACATTACACACTTTTCTACAGGCTCTTTCATTTATTTGATATTACAGTGCATACAGAAGACTTATTCAAGATGTATTATACCTTTATTAATAGGTTACAACACTCTTTTTCAGGCCCACTCACTTATGTTATATAACAGTACATGCAGAGATATTATTCCAGACTTATTTTACCTTTATTAATGGGTTACTGCACTCTTTTTCTGGCTATCTGACTTATTTTATATAACAGTACATGCAGAGAAATTATTCAGGGCATTTTATTGCTTTATTATTGGACTACAACACTTTTTTTCAGGCCCTCTCACCTATTTTATATAACAATATATGCAGAATAATTACTAACCTGCCTGGTGGCGCAGCCTTAGCAGCCTATCTGCATAGGCTTGCTGATTTTCAGCACGGATATCTGCAGCTGTGAAGTAAATGAAGGGATATTAAGACATACCTATCCATTATATAGACTAAATTAGCATGTCTTACATACTTCATTCCATGGCTTCCTACTCAGTAGTGGGCATCTTGCATGTCATGGGCCTCCTGTATCCATTGGTTCAGTAGGTCCTGCTTCGATCTCTTCAGGTCTGCATGGTGGTGACAGACCTGCTCACCAGTCCGAGGGATGCCTGTGGCACTGGTGAGATCATGAGCTAACCAGTTCCAAGCATCTGTTTTGTACTCCGTCCCTTGGAACTGGCCCTGCAGGAGTCTTGACTCATGATGGTGGACAAGGAGCCAAACCATGTATTTTGACTCCTTGATGCCCCAGCGTTGCGCTCTAAAGTGTGTACCCTTTCCAGCACCAGCCATTGTGACTGCAGATGGGAGCTACAATCAGTTATGGTGAGTATTCCCACATATGGAGCTTAAATATGCCACATTTCCTGCACTTTTTTTGATTGTCCGTTTTTGAAATTTCTTGGCTGACTGCAGGCCTGCTTAGCAATGGTTAATCTTCCATTTATAAGTATATGTATGTTAACAGCGCGCGTTTATCCTAAGCTGTCATGGCTTAGTGGTTCAGTACTTTGATTGTGGTGCACAGTATCTCGGGTTCAAGCCTTGTCATTGCTTTTTATTTTACTACTGTCCAGACAGGCTAGGGGGTGTGGCTGTGTTTAGGCGACTTTGCTCTATGTTGCTCCACGTTGCCCTACGGTGCGCTGGTTAGCACGGTGCGCAGCTCCTCACAAACCTATTGCACTAGGTAAAGCACTGCTTAGCTATGGGCAACTATATTGCACTGGTTAAAGCACTCCTTGGCTATGGGCAACTATATTGCACTGGGTAAAGCGCTACTTAACTATGGGCAACTATATTGCACTGGGTACAGCTCTGCTTAGCTATGGGCAATTATATGTCAGGATCCTTCTTATATTTGTATATATACATTTTGTTCACTGACACATAGACCATTTCAATGCATTTTAGTAAAATTTTATTCATATATATGTCAGGAATTATTTCATGTACTAATTTTAAACATAAAATAGAAAGGGAAGTTGCGGGAATCGAACCGTGAATGCCTCTCTTTGTGCAAAGGCTCTACCACTATGCTATTGCTATTTGGCTTAATTTGCATAAACATTTCTTATTATGCTCTTCAGTGTCAGAATTGCTAACTGTGGCTAAGCAATGGGTACACCTGTGCACACACGCACAAATACAGGCAGCTATATTGGGAATGATTAAAAAAAAGAAATTTTTTACATTTCATAACTGTACTGGGGGTTTACAATATGATGGAGTGTAGAATTGGGTATGTAGACATTTGAGCGGACTCACTCATGTGTGTTGACATTTCACAATTCAGACCCTTGCAGGGGCGTGGACCTTTGGACTGCTTGGCAGTCAGTCATGCCCCCTGCCTTCCTGCACAGTCCTTGTTAGACTTGGAGTAGAGTCAGCGTTCCCTCATGAATATGCATGGCATGCTGACATCATACCGTTCAATTGCAATTTCCAAGTAAGACTGATTTAGTCTTACACGGAGGATTCGTGAATCCTGGGGATTATGTTTTCCTGCTGATTCCTGGACTACCCTAATGTAATTCTATAGGATATTTTCTCTGCTTTCCACATTACTTTGACTGTATCTAATAACCCTAGATTGAAAACATTAGCTGTGGCAAAAAGTTGGTCCCATTTCTTGTAACATTTTTCTAAGACATTTTTCAACATTGATTTCAGGTTTCTGCTAAAGTGTTTCATAAGACCATCACTTGCTTTGAGTGACATAGTAGGAAACAGAGGCTAAAAGAATCAAACTCTGAATTACAGGAAGCAGCTTGGTGGCATCTTAAAGTCTTAATCCAATGTACTAACTTGTAGATATTAAACACACATTTTCTAACAGATCCAAGCAACTTATCTTGCAAATTAAAAGTTGTCATGTTAGGCAAATCAGCAGGTCTGCATTCCAGAGCAGATGAGATTAACTGGAATAGGAGCAAGTAAAGGTATTTAGATTGGCATGGTGTTAAGCTACATGAGTAGTTGTTACACAAGTATGGGTGTGTAACTTTGGTGGCATTAACAACATGAGGTAGTTCATATACCACACCATTGCACATAATGAAGCCATGCACTCAGCAATACAAGCATACATAGCTGAATTAAGGGGCACCCTGGTCCATTCAGATGTAGCCAATGTTGTATGATATCTATTGTCTGAATGCAACACTGCTATGGTCACTCATACACAAAATATATTCACATCCCAGGTCTCACTGTACTCATATATTGCACAAGTGCATTCTTCCTGCAGAAATTACTATAGCTTTCTGGGTAAATTTGATAGTACATATATAGCTCATATGTTGTTGGATGTCATGGTCTTGTATATGTAAGTATACTGCAATGTTTATTAGGTATAATGCAATTTATAGAAGTTTCCATTTTTCAAAATGCCTTAGCTGTTTATATCACTTAGGAATGAATTGCCACGCATACATGACTTTAAAAATCTCAGTAATCATGGGTCATACAACATTTCCTGTCAATTTTGTTTTTGTTTCTGTCTGGTTGCTTTTTTTTGCACTTGGTGATTTTTTACTATTACACCTCTCCTCATTTAAAGTATAGCTCTGCAGTTAACTATATATTGTTATTGTGGAGAGATTCTTCACAAAATGTAAAACTTTTCTTTTCATCTCTAGACAATTTCAGGGACTTAGTCAGGTTTTCAAAAGGGTGGCCATGGTGGTGCGGTGATTAACATTGCTGCCTCACCACAAGAGGTTAGGTTAGGTTAGATCCTTGGCTGGGCTGCCTTCTGAGTGGAGTCTGCATGTCCTCCCTGTGGTTGCATTGGTTTCCTCTGGGTGCTCCAGTTTCCTCCCACATACCAAAGACATGTTGTAGGTGGATTGGACACTCTAAATTAGTGCCTGCATGTGTGTGCCTTCTGTGGAAGGTTAGGTGCCAGGCTGACCATAAAACTCCACTGCCAATCATGAGCAGACAGGTGATTCACTGTGGTGACACCTAACTCGGAAAATCCAAAAGAAGAAGTCAGGTTTTCAAAAGACAAAGGTAGGAATAGTGCTTTCGGTAGAGCTTTTTCTGAAAATTATCCATAACTGAGTAGCAGTCTGCTTATATGTCATTTGGCATATGGCATTTTAACCTTTTCAGAGTTCTGCATTGTCTTAATGTTGCCTGACTGAATTGTTTTAATATATTTTATGGGATTGTTTTCTGTTTCTTATCTGTCCTGAAACTGTTTTTCCCCTCCCCCCACCCTATTCTTGTGATGTTGTTATAGTTAGTGGCTTTGCAGTTGCCCGTCCCTACTTTAAATTTGATCTGGTACACCCCTCCCAGTCTGGTGTTCACTCTACTTAATACAGAGAGAATATTTGAGAAGGTCAACCCACTTAGGTTCTTAACCTTGAATTTTTCTGAATTTCTTCTGCTCCCTCTTCCTCTCTCCTTGCACTTTACTTAAAGAAATTGCACTTTATTTTGCTTTTGCATCTTCTTAAAAGTACTCAATTGTATTTATTCTGCTGCATTTATTACTGCTTGGTAGTAGCCTGATTAAATTGTAACTGAAGGTTTGTGGTCTGCACTTTTGTGGGAGGAGTAGGGTTGCCACCTTCGTTCACGGCTAAAACCGGAGCCACGCCACGCCCCTCGCGTCACCAGTAACCCCGCCCGCCCCACCCCCTCTCCCGCAACATACCGCCGATTTTGTGATGTCACGACAGCATCACTCAACGGGAACGCCCTCTTTTTTCGTTTTCCGCCGCCTCCTTTTGGCTGATTTGCTATGCTTTTCTGTAAAAAAAGCATAGTAAATCAGCCGATCAACGGGAACGCCCTCTTTTTTGGTTCCCGCAGACTGCTTTTGGCTAATTTGCTATGCTTTTCTGTAAAAAAAGCATAGCAAATCAGCCGATTTACAAACTCCGATAGTCTGTTTCCTTTTTGAAACAGAATACCGGAATTTGTACAGTGTTTTCCAGACTACCGGAGAATCGGTTTGATTTCCTGATAGTCCGGAAAAAAACAGAGGGGTGGCAAGCCTAGGGAGGAGAGTCTAGATTCTGCCCTTCTGAGCTGGGAATTTCTGGTTAAAGGCTTATTGTGCCCGCTTATTTGAACTGTTCCTTTCTGAAAATGGTACGCCTTGTTTACTGTAGCATAGACTAAATTCAGACCTGCTGAATCTAGCTTTGGTTGTATAATTTGAGCACTAATCCAGACCATCTTTTTTTCGGAGAAGGTTCTCGTGCACCTTAGTGTCAGGAGTGTGCAGTTAGAACGTGTCTGATTGAAGACTGCTGGAATGGGGCTCAGTTTTTAGCTTTTTATTGGATAATTGGTTAATTTGTTTAAATCAGTTTGCTCATTTGCTACTGTTATATAAAAAAAAAAAAAACAAATACACTTTATGCATTACCGCTTAGCAAGGGTTAAATTATTCCCGGCGCAATAAAGTCTGCTCTTTAAATTTTCCCTTAAAACTAGCCAGTTTTTTTAGTTTTAGCACTCAAATCTGTTTCTTTGAGCCCAGCTCTTGTTCAGAACTCATTGTAAGCACTAAATAAGCTACAAATTACTACAGCACTCAGCTTTTCCTCACTTGTCTAGAGGAAAACAGTTTTTAGTATTTAATAAATAAGCACCTATCCAGGCATGACTAAGGGTAAGCACCCGGTGTTTTCTCCTGTCTACCTGATGAATCTGGGCATCTTGGGGCAATGCAGCAATTGCCTCATGTACACAGACATCCCTCTCCTCCTACCACCCAACACTACAACCTGCGAGAGATGCACTTATATAACCAAACTGGAAGCAAAGCTCTCTTCACCCAAGACTGGTCTAAACAGTCAATAGGAGAAGGTAAAAACTTGCACCACACCACAATCATCACATAGTCCCTCAAAAACTACACCATCAAAACAGACACATAGAAACACACACCTACATTCATGGAGGCTCTCAAAAATTTGCTCAAGGAACAGAGAGCTCCAAAGCAGAAATGCAAGCAACCTCCATCCCACCAAAACAACCCAAATGACACATAGCCCACAAACTCAGTGTGCCACTCAACCACAGCCCATAAGGCATAACAACATACCCAACACTCTAGTAATAGGTGACTCTATAGTCAGGCACACTGATGTTCCACTCACCATGGGCTCAAGCTCAATGCCAAGAAATGTATAATTATTCCCTTTGGGAAAAAACATGTATCCGTGAATTACCATATAGGTGGCAGTACACTAAACACCGAAAGTGTGATATGAGACTTAGGGACACAGGTGGACAGTGGCCTCACCTTCGATAACCACATCGCTGCAACAGTAGGAAATCCTTCTATGTGGCTCACCTCATCACTAAGGGCTTTTCATCCAGAAAAAAGGAGGTCATTGTCCCACTGTAGTCATCCCTCATTAGACCCATTATAGAATACAATGCCCCATTTGGTATGTACCTCTCAAGACATTTGCAAGAACTGGAAAGGCTGCAGAAATACCTCACTAAAAGAATCACAGGCCTAAAGCAGATGCCCTATGCTGACCACCTTAAAAAATTCCAGCTATACTCTGTCACATATCGTATACTCAGAGGCGATCTCTGCTTAACATACAAGGCCATGTCAAACCCAGAGCTGTTGGACATGCTACACTTAAAGAACTCCCAACCCCTCAGAGCCACATGCTCCAGGGATCTAAACCTTGTCATCACAATAAACAAAACATGTTGGAGGGATAGGTTCCTGACCCAGAGACTCCCCAGACTCTGGAATAGATTGCCCATACATGTCAAGCAGAGTACCTCTTTGGCCTCTTCAAAAGGAACCTTGACGATTGGATGGGAGAAAGGAAATTCACCCCGGGGATCACATCAGTCACCCTGCTAGACATAGGTCCAGGGAAGTAAATAGTGTGGGAAGAAATAGCCAGGGAATTGTTATGGCTAGGCTTGTATAGGCCCTAGGGCTGATAGCCTAGTACCAACCTATGAACCAGGTTAAACAAGGAGAAAGTTACTGTCAGCTGCCTGGCGGGTGTCAGGATCCACCACATAATGCATGCACTCAGGTCACTCGACAAGTACAAATATGACTTTGTCATTGTCCATGTTGGTGTGAATGACCTGAGACATACCTCCCTGGACTACATAAAAAGAGACATGGAGGAGCTCTCCAATCCTGTAGCCCAGGCAGGTATGATTCTAGCCCTGAGTAGCATCCTGCCATCACCCAGAATGATACCACAGTACAAGGACAAAATGATTGACTTCAACAATTGGCTAAGCTTCTGGTGTCATTCTAAAAGGATCCAGTATCTGTCTGCCTGGGATGACATGATCAACAGACCACAATGCTTTGCGAGAGATGGCCTGCACCTGTCGCCCTTGGGATTCTGGATACTGGCTAAGGCTCTTGCCACCCCATAATGCCTTTTTTAGGCAAAGTTCAAATGACAAATTCACCACCATAACAGGTACAAGCAAGCAAAATCTGAGTGTAATGCTACTCAATGTTAGACGTGTAAACTTCAAAATGCATTCACTCGAGGCACTCCATAAAAGCAGTGACAGAGACCTGGTTCAAGGCTCCAGAGAGCACCCTTGCATTACCTGGCTGTAATTCATACCATACCATACCTTTCGGCCACCTAACCTGGACCGAAACATTAAAGGTGGAGGTGTGTCCATATTCATTAAGGATATCCACACCACCAGGCTAGTTGCTCAGCATAATGCATCCGAGATTATCCAAGTGCAACTAACTCTGGGCAAGACCACAATCCAAACTGTAACTTGCTACAGATTCCCTACCATGCCCAGGATTCCCACTCCTCATTTCTTGATACACTGGAAAATATTAGGGTATAACCCAACATCCTCATAATGGGCAATTCCAACTATCCCACCATTAACTGGGAAAACTACTCAGGTACCAACTCTTCTGCTCATAAATTCCAATGCCTTGGATCAACTTATCCACACCCCCACCAGGGGCAGAAATATCCTAGGCCTGGTCATTATGAACATGGGCGACTGGTGTTCCACACCAGAGGTCACTTCCTCATTGGTCAGATCCAACCACAAGCTAATCACCGTAGACATCCACACCCTACCCCCACCCCGATTAGGGAAACCACTGTAAAAAATTTCTCCAAAGCCAACTTCACACTTCTTAAGACATAAGTGGCAAACAACACAACACTCATGCAGATGGACAATAGAGATACGACTCCTGAATCCTACAGAATTGCACTTTATAAGCATTTACACAAGTGCATGGATCATGCTATCCCTAACAGAACCAAGATGCTATCCTCCAAAAAAAGGAAGCCAGTTTGGTGGTCCCCTGCCATAAACAAACTATATAACAGAAGAAATAAACTTTTGCAAAAAAGAGTAAAATCCCATGATTGAAGGAACTCCCTGGTCAACCTCAGTAAGAAGCTGAGATCCCTCATAATATCCACCAAAGCTAGTTACGAAAACAAAATCACCACTGATTCTAAAAACAACCACAAAGCATTCTATAGCTATGTCAAGAATCTCAATGGCAACACTCAGATCTTATCTGAGTTACAGCACAATGGCACTAAATATATAGAATCTTATTGCCAACATCCTGGCAGATAGGTTCAGTGCTAACCTTTCCACTCTCTCTCACCCCCTAAAGGGCCCATCTCTATACCAGAAGAATGTAAAGTTCCTGTAATCATGGCTGCACAGGTAAAGAACACACTCTCCAAAGCCAAGAGCACGGCATCCATGGGACCTGACAACATCCCAGGCTGCTTTCTACATGAACTACAGAATGAACTGGCACCCCACCTAAGCACCATGTTCAATCATAGCCTCAGCTCAGGCTTTGTGCCCACTGAATGGTGCACAGCAATGGTTATCCCACTCCACAAAGGGGAAGCAACCAAAGACCTTGGGAACATCAGCCCCATTAACCTAACAAGCCTGGTCTGAAAGGCCATGGAATGTATAATCATGGAACGTATAAACAAAGACATTGGTAATCTCTAAACTCTGGTCCCCACCCAGTTCTGGTTTGTAAAAGGCAGATTATGTCTTCTAAACCTGGCAGACTTCTTTGAAGCAGTCACCAAAGCCGTCAATAAGGGTAAGGTGGTTCACACAGCCTATCTAGATCTCGCCAAGGCTTTTGACACCACCTTCCACTCTGGAATTATAAATAAACTCACTAAACTAGGTATAAATACCTATGTCGCAAGATGTGTTGCCAACTGGCTCACTGACAGAACCCACACTGTGAAAGTAGCAGACTCCAAATCCGACTTCAGACCAGTGACAAGTGGAGTACCACAGGGTTCAGTCCTGGGTCCTCTACTGTTTGATATCAACTTTTCTGAAGTACAGGCTAACACAGAAAGTCTTTGGCTAATGAAGTTCGCAGGTGACTGCAAACTAGGAGCCATAATCGAAACTCCTAACAATGTGGACATCCTACAAAAGGGCCTTACTGAGACAGATGCCTGGTGTCAAAGCCTTGACCTCAAGCTCAATGCCAAAAAGTGCATAGTCATCCCCTTTGGTAAAAACTCTGTACTCATTAGCTACCACATAGGTGGTAGTCTACCTAACACTGAAAGTGTGACAAGACACCTTGGGACACAGGTGGACAGTAGTCTCTCCTTTGATAATCACATTGCAACAGTAGTCAGGAAATCCTTCTATGTGGCACACTTAATCACAAAAGGTTTCTCATCCAGAAAAAGAGAGGTCATTGTTCCCTTCTACTCATCACTCATTAGACCTGTTATAGAGTACAATGCCCTTTTTGATATATACCTCACAAGACATTTACAACAATTGGAAAAACTGCAGAAATACATCACAAAGATGATTACCAGCCTCAAACAGATGCCCTATGCAGACCATCTCAAAAAACTCCAGCTTTACTCTGTCGCATATCACCTACTCAGAGGTGATCTCTACCTAACATACAAAGCTATGTCAAACCCAGAGCTCTTGGACATGCTCCACTTAAAGATATCCCAGTCCCTCCAAGCTACACACTTTAGGGACCTCAACCTTGTCACCACAATAAACAGAGCATGCTGGAGGGATAGATTCCTGTCCCAGATACTTCCTATACTCTGGAACAAGCTACCCATCTATGTCAAGCAAAGTTCCTCATTAGCACTCTTCAAGAATAATCTTGATGATTGGATGGGAAATAGGAAATTCACCCTGGGAATCACCTCTGGGCTCTGCTCGACAGGGGCACAGGAAAGTAATTTTCTTGGGTAGTGAAAGCCAGTGTACCATTTTGGCTAGGCTTATATAGGCCCTAGGGCCAATAGCCTAGTACCTACCTATGAACCTATGAACCTATGTGCCTGAATAGCCCTTCATGGATTATGTAGCATATATCACTAGCCAATACATTTCCTCTGTTCCTGTGTATGCAGGATTGTTATGTGCATTCTTTTGCTAACTCCAGTTTCCATTTTGCATTTTGCCTCGTGGTGCCTCTGCTGGATTTTCTTCCAGCTTGGGGTTGCATGTTCATGATTTTTCTCATTCAGGACTGTTTACTTGTGCATTGCCTAGCTATTGGTCTATTTACTTTGCTATACAATTTTGTCCTTTCTCATTTTGATTGCAATGACAGACAGTGTTTGGATAATACATCTACTAATATATTCTTATCGCAGTTAGCCCTGTAAGCTTAGTCTTCCATTAGCTGTAAAACATTAAATGATTGCATTGGATGCTGGATTGAAATGATATAAAGCTGCACATATGCATGTTAGTGTTGTATAGAACATGACCTGTATATGGCACTGTAGGTGACATGGTAGGCCAAACAATACACAGTTACATGCATGCGTGTTAGTGTTATTTGGAATGTTAGCAGCACATGGTACTTCAGATAACACACTAGGCCAAGTGGTATACAGTTACATGCGCACATTAGTGTTCTATGGAACATGACTTGCACATAATACTTTGATGGAATCTTGGACATGGTTCGTAATAGTCAATTATGATCATCATTCTTCACAGCCAGTGTGTATACATACCAATTTAAATTCCTTCCATATATGAAGATCAAATGGCATAGATGTCATGTTTTGACATATATAGCCAAGCCTGTTATTATACCCATATTGTGCGCCTCTGTCTTTAGCTACTTGTACCACTACCAGTGAGTTCACATTCAATGTCTGCACAATGAGGATGGCAGTGTACATACTGACAGAAAGTAATGTGTTGGAGAAGCATGTGTACATGTTGGCACAGTACTCCAGCATATGAGAGATGTGTATATGCCGTTACCTGATTCACTGTTACTGGGCTTTTTCTGTTTTTTACTTGAAGAACTGGGAGACCAGAACTTCCAGTGAGGAGGGATGACAAAAACTTCTACAGTAGCAGAAGTGAGACATCCATCCAGAGTAAGTACCCAGTGGAAATATTGCATTGATATGTAGCTTGACTTTAATTGTTCTGTACTGCTCTAGATTTATACCATAGTGTAATATGTACCATATGTGGTTGCAATGAATCTTGTTGAATATATTTTTGCACTGTATAGTGATTTTTGTATATTGTACAGCCTGATATGGGATTCATATATATGTGCTTGTGTTCAGTTCATTCCAAAGTGCATTACTGTGCACTGTTTCCGAAATACAAGCTAAGGAATTCAGAAAACTTTTTTTATTACACTAGGCTGTGGCTCTGAATTTGGCCCACATTATATAAGCTCAGCCTTAACATAAAAAGAGACTATCTGCATGATAATTTGCTTTATGGTAAATATTTTCTGCATTTAAATTCTGGAGACTTTTGTTTTCTTGTAATTTGTCATGAATATAGAGCATTACAGATAAGTCTAATGATCTCAAGGTCAAGTACAAACTGTTAATTTTTGTGTGTAGATCCCTATCACATGTATTCTTAGGCAAGATTCCTATAATATACAGAGCAAGCCATTGACGATCTCATTAAATTCTGAAATATCTATTTCCATTTGTATACCATTATTTATTAATGCTATGTCCACCTCTTTGGAATCACATTAAACCTCTGCTATAAGATGGGTTGTAAGTCCCTAATCTTAATAAATGTACGGATTTAGTTTCATTTTAGTCACTTCCAAGCATGACAGATATTAATGACACTACTGCCAGCTTTATTCTTCTGTTATAGGGAATGCCTTCACTCTCCTAAAAACAACAAGTAATAGGATGACTGTCACTAGAACATAATGGAAAAAAGCCATATAAGCAAGTAAAGGCACACATATCATTGATAAAGGATGAGGTCTGAAACAATAATTGTCATTATGATAAACTGTGAAGCTGGAGTTACTTATCTTGAAGTGCTGTTTGAATGAACTGCTCGCCTGTATTGCTAAATATGATTCTAATCTTGAAATGGCACCATTGCTATGCATTTAGAGTGTTTAGGTTCATTGCTGATGACAGAACAAAGCTTCAGACCTGACTTAGAATAATGTGGCTGACAGGTCTAGGGGTAGGTAGCATTATTACTGGGAATGACAAACAGTCCTCCCTGAGAATGCAGTATCAAATGACATTCCCTACTACTAACACAAGTTTCACCCAGCTTCACTCAGGAAGAATTAAACTGAATCAGTAGTTCTCTCTCTCTCTCTCTCTCTCTCTCTCTCTCTCATCTCTGCATTCAGCATTTACTAGAAGGAGCTTTGTTTTCAATTCCATATAACGCTTTTGGAGCACATGTTTTTCGATCATCACTGAGCTCTGTAAATCTCATACATTTAATCAAGTGAGATGGATTTAGTTGGCTGGCTGAGGAAAAAATGAATTAAAAGAAAATGGGAAATGACTGCACTAACACTGCAATAGATTAGCTAAAAAAACCCTCATTTTATCTAGTTCATTACATGTTCCATTATGGAAACTTAAAAATAGACTTGTTTGCCAGGAAATGTTATAAAACATGATTGCTGAAATTCTTAGATTTGTGCATATGTGGTGACTCATTACTAAGATATATAAACTGCAACAGTACTGTAAAAAATGTTGGAATTTAATTTACTCAGTTTTCATATTACATGATTCCTAATTGTTCTAACAGGTTAAACCAGAACTTGATCATGGTCAAATGGGGCTCTAGGTAGGATAATGGATCAGGCACCCCCATGCAGCTGTCCCCCCAGGTAGCCCCACAGCAATTCCAGTGTCTCATTACTTGGCTATTTTTCCCCAGTTACCATAAACACTATTCAAACCTATCAATGTGCATACTGTTTTCTTTTTTACTTCTACAATGATTAGAGATATTTAAAATGTTTATTTCCAATTTTATAGCACAAACTATGATAGCCATTTGCTAAACAAAACAATACTGTCATATAATGAAAACAGGCATGGCATGAACAGTAAGCGTCTCACCCTTGGAACTTGCCTTCATTGAAACAACATTGAAATCCACATTAAAACAATGCATCTGGCCAATGGCAGATAAAGTTTACCTTTGGGCTGTTTTCAAACCGTAGACCTCTTGCACGCATTTTAGGACCATGCATACATGTGTGTGTTCTTTAATGCAACATCCTGATAGTAGTGAATTTTAAAATTCATTGTATAATCCACCACCACTTGTTAGAATGTTTTTCAATTTGCAATTTTGTATATTTTCCAGTAAGCAATAAAACAAAACCTATGCACCAATAATTATAAAAGTACCCATTACTTATTATTTTAATCACAAAAGGCTACTCAAACATCTTCCCTTACAATCCACCAATCAGTCAATATACAAAATCTCTGCAAAAATAAAAGTCATAATTCCACATTAAAGAGATATATAATTAATGTAGAGGTTGCTGCTGGCAAATAAGTTTAGATTTCAGTGTTTCATGTACAAATCTAGTGCCTGCTGCCCTTGAAGAATAAACTGCCCATGTTACATTTAAAAAAATGGCAAGCTGATGATATTGCAATAGGGAAAGAATGTTAAACCAACAACAGGTTCATAGTTACTAGGCATCTCATCCAAAGGAGGACACACTCAAGAGTGCAGCACCCCCACCCCCACCCCTTAAAAGGCACTGTAATATCAGCAGTCCATCTACATGATGTGGTTGTAAAATGCACAACCTTCTGCACCAAAAATAATTATGCTACCAGCTGTGATACTAACACTGCTTTCAAATTTATTGCACAAATACTGATGATGGCCATTTGCTAAACGAAACAGTTGCACATTAAAACAGACTTAGCATGAGCAACAGTAATCTTCTCTTCCCTTGAAACTCAATATTCCTTGAAAATGCACTAAACCTCAACATTCTTTGAAAATGCACTGGAAATCAACAATCCTTGAAAATACATCTACTGATGACAGTTTGGTAGTTGGTGTGGAGGATTCAAGCTCTAGTGTCCTGTAATCAAGGTACAGGGTATGAGTATGAATAAGTTAACCACTTAATAAGCAGGTCAAATACAATCATTTCTAGGCATCTACTTTGACTAAAGATAAAATTCCTCAGGAAAAATAGACTTTAGAATAAAATTCCTGCTGCCTTGTTATACTTGGTTGTCTGGTTGGGTTTCTGGCTTGTATGAATTATACATGGAATTTGGATTTCTTGTTTTTAATTTGTGTGTGTGTGTGTGTGTGTGTGTGTGTGTGTGTGTGTGTGTGTGTGTGTGTGTGTGTGTGTGTGTGTGTGTGTGTGTGTGTGTGTGTGTGTGTGTGTGTCCAGCTAAATAGGATGGAGTAAAAAGCAGCTTTTGGAAAATGAGCAAATGAATAACCCACCTATCTAGTCACACAATCTAGAAACACATTATCAGGTGCAAGCAGCAGAGGAGAAATCTTAATGAAACTGTAAGATAGAGCACATGTGAAATAATGGCCTCATCAGTGCATAGCACAATGATTTCATGTCTTAAAAGGGGAAGAAATTGATGGCTGAGCCTTCATCCACTGCAAATGTGTTGCTTCAGTGGAAATATATACATCATCTATTGTTGAAAGTATAGCTACCTACTGCTAGACACACACACACACACACACACACACACACACACACACACACACACACACACACACACACACACACACACACACACTCATATCAGTTTGGCACACACCTCTCAAGTGTACTTCATTATGAGGAACATACCTTATGTGGGTTCTTAAAAAGCTTAAGTTCCTCGAAGTTACACATTCAAAGGCTATGTCACACATTCGGTGTTAGGATTTTTTTAAGTGAAATCCATGGTAAATAGAAATTAATCTTTGTAAGTAAAATCAGCATATTTTAACTATCCTGTGACCTTCCTAGTTGAAGTTGTTAGTAAGCCTTTAGCATGTGTTCCACATTTTGCCCATTTGTTCCACATTATGAAGCTAATACTCCTCATTTTGGAGACTGAGAGTTGAGAGCTATGCTGTTGGAATTGAATCAACTACATTTCTAGTTACAAAATCTAGAGTATACATTATAAAGCACAAGCACCACAGGAGAAATCTGATTGGAAAAGGAGAGATGGTGCATATTTAAAAGGATGGCCCATCAGTATGCTGTAGAGATATTTTTGATAAAGGTTAACTAAATTGATGGGGAGCCATTTCCCAGTGTAAATGTATATTGTATATGTAAATGTACACATGGATCTTTCTTTAAGCCAGTTCTATCAGACCCTCCCCTACGTACACACACACACACACACACACACACACACACACACACACACACACACACACACACACACACACAGACACACACACAGACACACACAGACACACACAGAGACACACACACAGACATACACAGACACATACAGACACACACAGACACTCACTCATAGCATTTCTGCAATGTGATTTAAACCACCTGCCTATATAGTTGCGCAATGTAAAGCACACATTATGAACTGCAAGTACCACAGGTGAGGTCTGTCTACAACAGTGAAATGGTGCACATTTGACAAGATGGCATCACCTGTGTGTTGTATAGAATTATATTTTTTATAAAAGTGGAAGAAATTCTTAGGGCAGCCCTCTCCCATTGTAATTGTGTCTTGTAAGTGAATGTGTACTTAACGGAACATTTTTGGAACCAGTTCTACCTGACACTACAGACACACAATCGAGAATTCATATTATCATCATATCAAACAAAATTGCAACAGATATCTTCATTTATTGGTGAGGCAGAAACATTTGAAAGGATGACCTCATCAATATTTATCAGAACAAATGTTAGTTAAAAGTGTAACAAACTCATGTGGAACCATATTGCCATGTACATGTTTTTTCTTAGAAGTGTAGACATTAGATTTTTGTTGAAACCATACCTACATGACACTATAGACACACAAACACACACACACACGTACACACGCACACGCACACACACACACACACACACACACACACAACAGACACACACACACACACACACACACACACACACACACACACACACACACACACACATGCATGCACGCACACATGCACACACGCGCGCATGCACACACACATACACAGACACAGATTAGTTCAACACTGTTGGATTCAAACCACCTGCCTATCTAGGTTACACAATATAGACTACACAGTATTAACTGCAAGTACCACAGAAGTTTGATTTTAATATTGACATTGTTCACTTTTGAAAAAAAATACATTGTTTGGTCTAAAACTGGAGGAAATAGATTTAGATTAGGAAGCCCTATCCCAGTCTAAATATTACTCCTGTGTGGATGTGTCCACATCAGAAAGTATGGGTAATCTTTGTCTTGTCTAGTACTAGAGACTGACACACACACACACACACACACACACACACACACACACACACACACACACACACACACACACGTACATACACGTACTCAGGCAAGTCAGTCACAGCTATAGTCAAACAGCAACCTATCTAGTTACACAATC
This sequence comes from Protopterus annectens, assembly GCF_019279795.1. NCBI lineage: Eukaryota > Metazoa > Chordata > Ceratodontiformes > Protopteridae > Protopterus > Protopterus annectens. The sequence continues at coordinate 1,810,405,757 of NC_056739.1, read as the reverse complement.
TAGTGTTCATTACATCACCTACAATCTTTACAGAAGAAGGTAATGATTACCATATTAGTGTGCTGCAGAAAAGCTAGTGTGCATCAAAGGTTTGTGTGTTGATCACAAGTAATTACATACTTCTTAGATAATGTATCTGTCCTATCATGTATGTACACTGTGGTACAGTTTCACACTATGGTGCATTGATGATGATCACACTTGTAACACAGCAGATTGACAATCAAAAATTTCTGAGTGTTCAGGTCTAGATGATTGCATACAGATAGCAATAAGTTGTTGTGTCAGTTTAAATAATTCCTCATTCTTGGACAATGTGCAATATAAATACAAAAAGACAGGATAAATATATGAAAGTTCACTATTATACCAGTCAGAAAGTCTGTGTGCAAAGGTCCCACACCAGTGTACATACTTGTGAGTCTAAATGTGCTGGAGAGCAGACATAACTTCACATTATGCAGTGTTTAAACAGCATCACAGTGACCTCATCATATCTAGAGTACAACAGTCCATTATAACATGCACAAAAAACACAAGCCACTAACATAACTTTCCTCTTGTTAAAATCGCTTCCTGAAATGCATCGACAAGCTCATTTGCAAGATTGATGGCAAAGTATTAAAGCATGCATAATAGTATTTTTAAGCTTTGAAATGTGGATGGGAATTCATAGGTTCATAGGTTCATACTAGGCTATCCGCCCTGGGGCAATTATAAGCCTAGCCCAATTCTGTATGGCTTACTCCACCCCTTGATTTGAGTATACTGTGCCCTTTTTAAGGTTTAGTATACTGTGCCTCTGTCCAATAGTGACACGGGAGTAATCCCTGGGACAAACCTACGATCCCCCATCCACCTATCGAGATTCTTCTTGAAGAGATTCAGTGAGGTGCTCTGCCTCACATGAACTGGAATTCTATTCCAGAGCAAAGGGAGCCTCTGGGTTATGAACCTGTCCCTCCAGCAAGTTCTATTTATTTCTGTGCTGAGGTTCAAGTCCCTCGAGCGTGTGGCTCTAAGGGATTTAGATTTACTGAGGTGGAGCATGTCCATTAATTCTGGATTTGACATAGCTTTGTATGTCAGGCATAGATCGCCTCAAGTAGGCGGTATGCAACTGAGTAGAGCTGGAGTTTTTAACCGAGCAGCATATGGCATCTGTTTGAGACCCTTGATCCTCTTGGTGAGATACTTTTGGGGTCTTTCTAATTGCTGCAGGTGTCGGGTAAGGTACATCCCAAAAGGGGCATTGTATTCTATGATGGGCCTGATGAGGGATGAATAAAGGGGCACGATTACCTCTCTTGATCTAGATGTGAAACCCTTCGTGATGAGGTGGGCTATGTAGAAGGTCTTTCTAACCACTTTGGCAATGTGGTTTTCAAAGGAGAGATTGCTATCAACTTGGGTCCCCAGGTCCCTAATAACTTTCTCTTTACTTAATGGGTTTCTGCCTATGTGGTAATTTGTGGGCACATTGTTTTTGCCAAAGGGTATGACTATACATTTTTTGGCATTTAGCTTTAAACCATGGCGCTGGCACCAGTTATCTGTCTCTGTGAGACCTTTTTGAAGGATGTTTGTGTCAGCTGGAGAGTTGATTATGGCGCCCAGTTTGCAGTCGTCTGCGAACTTGGTGAGCCATAGTCCTCCCACATTTGCCTGTACCTCGGAAAAGTATATACCGAACAAGAGTGGTCCCAGGACAGAACCCTGTGGGATGCCACTTGTGACCGGTTTCGAGTCAGACATGGCTCCAGCAACTCTCACTCTGTGGGTTCTGTCTTTGAGCCAGTTTGCGACCCATCTTGTGACATAGGGGTTTATATTTAAGCTGGATAGCTTATCTATGATGCCCGAGTGGGGTATTGTGTCAAATGCCTTTGCAAGGTCCAGATAGGCTGTGTGGACTACCTTCCCTTCATCTATGACTTTGGTGACCGTTTCGAAGAAGTCAACCAGGTTCAAAAGGCAGGATCTGCCCTTGATAAAGCCGAACTGGGTAGGATCTAGTGTCTGTAGGTCCCCAATGTCTTTGTTTATGACCTCCATGATGATCCTCTCCATAGTCTTGCAGACTAAGCTAGTCAGGCTTATGGGGTGATAGTTTCCAGGGTCCGTAGACGCTCCACCTTTGTGGAGTGGGACTACTGTTGCTGTACGCCATTCTGTGGGCACATATCCTGTAGTGAGGCTGAGATTGTATAGCTGTTTTATTTGAGGGATTAGTTCCTCTTGGAGTTCATGTAAGATGCAATCTGGGATGCCATCTGGTCCCATGGAAGCAATGTTTTTTGCTTTGGAGAGGGCAGCCTTCACCTGAGCATCAGAGATGTTTGGGAGGCAGCCCTCTGCCGGGATAGATACTTGCTCTTTTGTTGGGGGGGGGGGTGGAGAAGTTTGCACTGAACCTGTCTGCCAGGATATTGGCGATGTCTGTGGGTTCAGTGTATTTTTTGTCATTTAGAATCAACTCAGAACACGTCTGGGAATTGCATCCCAGGTTTCTAACATAACTGAAAAAAGCCTTATGATTGTCTTTGGTGTCCTGTGCAATTTTTTCTCTCGAAGCTGGCCTTGGAGGATTTTATGAGGGATTGTAATTTTTTGCTAGTACTGATCAGAGATGCCTTCCCTATTAGGGATTTTGCTCTATCATGTGGTAGCTTCCTCCTTCTGTTGTACAGTTTATTTATGGCAGGGGTCCACCAGACTGGACGCCTGCCTTTGGATGATTGGGTTTTGGTTTTGTTTGGGATAGCATGATCCATGCATTCCTGGAGATGTCCGTAGAATGCGTTTACAGGATTCTGCAGTTTGGGCCATAGTTTCCACTGGCCCTGGGGCCTTGAGGATTCCACTTCGGTTTTGAGAAGTGAGAAGTTCGCTTTTGAGAAGTTTTTCACTGTGGTTTTCTGGGCTGGGGGTGGGGTCGGGATGTGGACATCCAGTGAAATTAATTTATGGTCTGATCTTACCAATGAGGGATATACTTCTGGTGTGGAGCATAGAGTCCCCATGTTGGTAATGATCAGGTCTAGTATGTTGTCCCCTCTTGTGGGAGTGGTGAGTAGTTGTTCCATAGCATTTGAATTTATAATTTCCAGGAACCTTTGGGCTAAGGTGCTGGGGCTTGAGTAGTGCTCCCAGTCAATGTTTGGGTAGTTGAAGTCACAAAATATAATGGTGTTCGGAGAGATGTTCATGTTCTCCAATGTTTTCAGGAAAGCCGAGTGTGATTCCTGACTTTGAGAGGGTGGTCTGTAGGATGCTATAAACTGAAAAGCAGTCTTGTCCACTGTTAGTTTCACATGGATGGTCTCCGATACTTTGTGCAATGCCACTAACCTGGAGGTGTGGATATCCTTGATAAATATGGAAACTCCCCCTCCTTTTGTGGTTCGGTCCTGGTTTTGGGGCCGAAAAGCATGATATGAGGTATAGCCTGGTAGTGCTGGGGTGCTCTCTGGAGCCTTGAACCAGGTTTCTGTCACTGCACAGATATCGATGTTCTCCATACTGAGGAGAGCTTCGAGTGCATGCATCTTGAGGTTAAGACTTCTGGCATTTAGCAGCATTACCCTTAGTTTCTTGTTCCTTGTGCTGTCTATGGGGGTGAGTTTGACTTTTGAGCCTTGCCTAAAAAAAGGCACTATGGGGGTGGCAAGAACCTTTACCAATATCCGAAAGCCCAGTGGTGACAGGTGCAAGCCGTCCATAGTGAAGCAACGTGGCTTGTCGAGCATGTCATCCCAGGCTGACAGACACTGGATCCCCTTTGAATGACACCAAAATTTTAGCCAGTTGTTAAAATCGATCATTTTGTCTTTGTACTCTGGCATCATTCTAGGTGAAGGTAAGATGCTGCTCAAGGTCAGGGTCATATCAGCCTGGGCTACATGATCAGAGAGCTCCTCTATGTCTCTTTTCATGTAGTCCAGGGAGGTACGTCTCAGGTCATTCACACCAGCATGTACAATGACTGAGTCATATTTGTATTTGCTTTGGAGTGACCTGAGTGCTTGCGTTATGTGGCAGATCCTAGCACCCGACAGGCAGCTCACCGTGACCTTCTCTTTATTCAGCCTGGTGAGCAGGACGTCAGTGCGTCTGACAATAGAGTCACCTATTACAAGAGTATCAGGTGTGTTATTCAACCTTAAGGGCTGTGGCTGCTTGGCACACTGACTTTGTGTGTTATGTGTTGTGCGTGTTTTGTTTTGAGGCAGTGTTTGCTTGGATGTCTGCTTTGGAGGTCTCTGTTGCTTAGGTAGATTCTTATTTAGAGCCTCCGAGTATGTTTTTGTGTATTTATGTGTTTGGTTCGCTGATGTGGTGGGACTATGTGATACTGGAATTGTGTTGTGTGAGGTTACCTTCTCCTCCTGACTGGTTACACCAGTTTTGAGATGAGAGAGCTCAGCCTCCAGTTTGGCTAAATAGTTGCATCTCTCACATATATTTGAACCTGTTTGGAGGAGGAGAGGGTTGTCCGTGTACCTGAGACAGTTGTAACATTGCCTCAAAATTCCCAGATTCACCAGCTGGACAGTTGAATTGACAGTTTTCTATGCTGCTCCATGCCAACTTTCAAGTAAATGAGTGTTGGCATACAAATAGTTCTGATTCTGATCCAATTCAAAATATATGTGTGTTACATTAATGCTTTGTGTGTCATGATTTATACATTTCTGCTAATAATTGCAGTAAAGTAACAATTATATGGATAACACAAGAGTATACACATCCTCATATCTGGTGACTGGCAATGTATTTGAGGCATGCTATACTGCTTCTTATGCAATTGTATGAGTTGTATGTGCTTGTATGCATCACTGAGTAATACTGTCACTACATGAAGACATACATGTAGGTGCCATAATTAAAAGACTTCAGAAAATGCATGTAAATTAAAAAAAAATATTCTACCACCTAAAGCGTGAATAACAGCAATATTTTTTTAAGATGTGCCTAGTGTACTACACTTGTTAACACTTTATTGTACCTAGCATATTACAGTAATTTCTGGAAAGGTATGGACATTTTGGACCTGATTGCAAAACACATAAGGGACCAAGCATATTCATGGAAACACTGTGAAGCAAGGAAGTTCATGTGCAGCACACTTCATAACAGTAGTTACAATTACAACATCTCATATGATGCACACTGAACTCTGTAGCTTCTTCATACAACTGTCTCTTCATAGTGCTATCAGTCTGTCTTGCCATAGCTCAGTCAGGCTAGCCACAGTAGCATGAGGGGCAGGAGACTAATGCAGCCAAAGGGAACATCTCCCCAGTTTCTGCCACAGGACATGAAATGCCATATAGTGCCACACAGCTCTGGTGAATGATGCCAAATGTTGCACAAATGGTGAGGGCATATATTCAAGGATTTTTTATGGCCCATCTCTGCCCATGTGTATTGTGTGTGAATCTATGTTTTGCTCAGATTAAATGTGTGAAAAAGAGCTAGATAATAAAGGGGTGAAAATGGGGTGGGGGGTATGCAGAGGGTAGCAAGCAGTGAGAAAAATAAAGGAATGAGAAGGATGGTGGTGGAAAAGCACTATAGTATCCATGTCTTCACAAAATAAAAGTCTTTACATGTCTTCTAAAGGGTCTATATTACCAGAGCAAAACTTTAGTTAGTTGAATAACTAAAGATCGATCTGGTAATATCGAAATCCAAAAATCGCGAATGGCCAATTTCACGTAGGGAAAGAATTCCCTTGGCCACATAAAAAAACAACCTTTAAACTCAAATAAAGTTTGGTTGTGCCCTGCACACCCCCCCTCAACTCAATATACAACTCCAAAATCACTCTACTTTTGAGAAAATGACATAATCCACATAACAGCCAAGGGAATTCTTTCCCTGCGGGAAGTCAGCCATTCGCAGTTTTTGGATTTCAATATTACCAGATCAATCTTTAGTTATTCAAGTAACTAAAGTTTTGATCTGGCAATATAGACCCCTTCTAAAAGATGCCTAGAAATACGGAAATGAATTGTTACCCATTTTAGATTTCATGTGAACCAGCCTTTGTGCAATGACCTTGTCAACTGCATTTGTGCAATTTAAATCTTAAAAATTACCTGACAGATCATTTGGGAATGATTCCTTCAAAATACACTGGAGGTGTGAACTATGACAGTGACACTTGGTCATGTGTGATGTTCACAGTATTTACACATGTTCCACTGTAAAAGTTATCAAGTGTTTTAAGATAACAACAACTGAATTAAATGTGAAAGGAAATATTGTCACCTCTACAGATGGTCTCTGTTATGCTGGATGTTAATCATTTATACAGTCTTATGACACTCTGAGATGACATGACATCAGCTTTATGATATCGGTTATAATCAGAGTTGGTAACAGGTACAATGGTATGAATAGGAGGGGTTCCCTTCACATGGTCGACATTTCAGAATGTCGAAGACCATATGGCTGAGACCTTATGATCAACATTCGAAATGTCGACCATGCTGAACCGTATAGTGTAGAATGGAAAGATTTCCATCTTCTGCACTGTAGTGCAATTTCTGAGTTGTTATATTTAAGTTCCAGAGGGTGTAGGGGTGGAGCCCCCCACTGGGGGTGCAGGGTGGCATAGTCCCCCTGCTAACAGTGTTAAGGTAAGTTTTTTTTGTGTTTTTTATTTTTTATTCTATGGTCAACATTTCGAATGTCAATCATATGATCTCGGCCATATGGTCTTCGACATTCTGAAATGTCGACCATATGAAGCAGATCTGAATTGGGACATAATGGGTTAGTGTAACATACAAAATGAAAACTTTGACTAATACTACTCAGGAACTGAACCAATGACTAAAACGATGGCTAAAATAGTAACTGTTGCCATTTAACTGTTAATGCCATAGGAGAACTAAGAGTGCTTCCTTGTTAGTTGAGGTATAACAATTTCAACAAGAGTAGAGGTCTAATTATGACAACCTTCTATATGTGTGACTTTCAGTTGCTGTGTTATGTAGTTACTTCTCTAGATCATTTTAATATGCATTGATTTCAAGAACTGAGTACTTGAAACTATGTCGTTAACATGAAACATTGGAAAGATTAACAGTATGTGCCACATACAGAGAGATTTATGAGGTAGATAGATGGGGTGCATATATTTAAGGTTTGACATTCGAACACTTTGCATTTCTGGGTCAATATATCTATGTTATCAAAGTTGTCCTTTGCCATTTCATAGTTGATGATTGCATACTTTTGATATTAGCAACAGATAACCTAAAAAAATGAGGTCACAGTAATGAGAAATGTATGCAAAACAAATGTGTTCTCCACTTTCTTTTGAAGCAGTAAGTGTCTTTTGATACATTTGTAAAGTGATGACATATTTAGATATGTCTTGCTTGTATGTTTCTTTTTCATGTACTTCATATAACTTGACAATCTTGGTACTGACAGGTACGTTTACCTCTTAAAGTATATATTCCTAAGTGTGCTATAATGTTTATCTCCTAAATAAATCAAAGTAATCTCATATTTCTTTTGTATGCTTATTCTCCCTGACACACCCTGTGTAAATGTACATCAAAGTGACAAGAGTGTTAAGAGTATACAACTCAGCAAGCTCCTGCCTGGTGCCCTGCAGAGTTCTATAGCAGCAGAGAGACAAAAGAGAGACTTTGGAGTGATTAAGTATCATTTTTCTGCATTTTCTTGGTGCCTTTAGCTAATTCCGCCTAAAATGCCGATTTTCTAGAGTTTCTGTGATTTAAAAAGCTTGTTTCAGCTACATATTGTACTTATTTTACTGCCTGCACTTTAACAAAGTCAAGTTTGTGATTAAATTACCTGTTTAACTGTTGTAGGCTACACACTCAAGTGTGATAGCCATTTATGTGCATTTAAAGTGTTTTTTTATTGTATCTGCTTTATTTTCTGAAAAAAAAAAACAAAAAAAAAAAATACTTCTTTTCCCACCTTTCTAAGCTAGTTTAGTCCAGTTTTCAGGTTAGTGCTGAATTCAGGGCTGTGTTATAAGTTTCTGTGTTTGCCCATACCTTACTTGGATAGAAGGAAGTTTCTCTGTTCACTGTGAGAGAGGGAGCTTTGAGCAGCCTATCTGTGCCTGGATGAGTGGTTTCAGCCCAGCAATTAGTAGTTTATTGGCCATTTTGGGCTAATTTCTATCTCTTTCATTTCCCTGCTATAAAACCCGCATTTGCAAGGTTTTTGTGCTAGTATACCGCTCAGCAAGCTGCTGTCTGGTGCCCTGCAGAGTTCTACAGCAGCAGAGAGACAAAAGAGAGTCTTTGGAGTGATTAAGTATAATTTTTCTGCATTTTCTTGCTGCCTTTAGCTAATTATGCCTAAAACACTGATTTTCTAGAGTTTCTGTGATTTATAAAGCTTGTTTCAGCTACATATTGTGCTTATTTTACTGCCTGCACTTTAACAAAGTTGTTTTTTTGTTTAAATTACCTGTTTAACTGTTGTAGGCTACACACTCAAGTGTGATAGCCATTTCTGTGCATTTAAAGTGTTTTTTCATTGTATCTACTTTATTTTCTAAAAAAAACAAAAAAAATATACTTGTGTTCCCACCTTTCTCTGCTAGTTTAGTCCAGTTTTCAGGTTAGTGCTGAATTCAGGGCTGTGTTACAAGTTTCTGTGTTTGCCCATACCTTACTTGGATAGAAGGAAGTTCCTCTGTTCACTGTGAGAGAGGGAGCTTTGAGCAGCCTATCTGTCCCTGGAGGAATGGATTCAGCCCAGAAATTAGTAGTTTATTGGCCATTTTGGGCTAATTTCTATCTCTTTCATTTCCCTGCTATAAAATCCGCATTTGCAAGGTTTTTGTGCTAGTATACAGCTCAGCAAGCTCCTGCCTGGTACCCTGCAGAGTTTTACAGCAGCAGAGAGACAAAAGAGAGAATGTGGAGTGATTAAGTATCATTGTTCTGCATTTTCTTGCTGCCTTTAGCTAATTCCGCCTAAAATGCCGATTTCCTAGAGTTTCTGTGATTTTAAAAAGCTTGTTTCAGCTACATATTGTACTTAATTTACTGCCTGCACTTTAACAAAGTCATTTTTGTGTTTAAATTACCTGTTTAACTGTTGTAGGCTACACACTGAAGTGTGATAGCCATTTATGTGCATTTAAAGTGTTTTTTTTATTGTATCTGCTTTCTTTTCTGAAAATAAAAACAATAAAAACAAAATAATATACTTTTTTTCCGCCTTTTTAAACTAGTTTAGTCCAGTTTTCTGGTTAGTGCTGAATTCAGGGCTGTGTTACAAGTTTCTGTATTTGCCCATACCCTACTTGGATAGAAGGAAGTTTCTCTGTTCACTGTGAGAAAGGGAGCTTTGAGCAGCCTATCTGTCCCTGGAGGAGTGGTTTCAGCCCAGAAATTAGTAGTTTATTGGCCATTCTGGGCTAATTTCTATCTCTTTCATTTCCCTCTTGTGGTACAAGGTCTGCAAGGAGTTTACTTTAATGAGGATGGAGCTAAGGCGTAGTCCTATTAAATTTTGGGTTTGATCCTGTGATACAAAAGGACTGATGGAAAACATTTGATTGAATTTTAATGGATCTTCATTGGATAATTAACTTATGATGTCATTTATTTTTGAGTATTTTACATGATGAGTCATGCTTCAGCCCACATCTGATGAAGTTGTTGAAAAGAAAACTGATTTTTAACAACGTTAATGGTGTTTTTTATACTTCAATAAAAGTGTTTTGCTGCATTAATTCCCTTCAAGGCTTTATTGTTTCACTTTGAGAGGTAGTTCTCTGCAAACTTTCAACTTAAGCACTCAAATCATTCACTTATCATCCCAGCACTTGCTCAAAACTCATAGCAAACAGTAATAAACCTTAGCACTAGACCCCCCTATACTGTAGAGAAGGACAAGGCTCTCTATTCGACCTTACCAGCCAATCAGTAAAACAGTTCACTGTACATATCCAGGCATTTCCAAAGGGCAGTTTCAGGTGTACGCTCCAGTCCAACATTTTGAGGCAATGTTACAATTGCCTCATGTACATAGACAACCCTCTCCTCCTTCTGTCAAACACTAATACATGTGAGAGATGCAGTTATACAGCCAAACTGGAGGCTAAGCTCTCTCAACCCAAGACTGGACCAGGCAGTCAAGAGGAGAAGAGAATAACTTGCATCACACCACCAGTCTCACATAGACCTATGAAACCAGCACCAGCAAAAAACACACATAAATACACAAAAACATACTTGGAGGCTCTAAATAAAAATATGCAAAAGCAACAGAGACCTCCAAAGCAGACATCCAAGCAACCTTGACCCCCAACACAAACCATGAAATACATACTTCACAAAACCAGTGTACCACACAATCACAGCCCTTAAGGCAAAATAACATACCAAACACACTAGTAATAGGTGGCTCTATAGTCAGGCATGCTGACGTCCCACTCACTAGGCTGAACAAAGAGAAGGTTACTGTTAGCTGCCTGTCGGGTGCCAGGATCTGCAACATAACACAAGCACTCAGGTCACTCCAGAACAAGTACAAATATGACTCTGTCATTGTCTATGTTGGTGTGAATGACCTGAGCCGTACCTCCCTGGACTACATGAAAAGAGACATGGAGGAGCTCTCTGATCACGTAGCCTAGGCCGCTATGACCCTGATCCTTAGTAGCATCCTGCCCTCACCAAGAATGATACCACGGTATAGAGAAAAAGTTAAGCTTCTGGTGTCATTCAAAGGGGATCCAGTATCTGTCAGCCTGGGATGACATGTTCGACAAGCCACGCTGCTTCGCTAGAGACGGCTTGCACCTGTCACCCTTAGGCTTTTGAATACTGGCCAAGGCTCTTTCCACCATCATAGTGCCTTTTTTAGACAAGGCTCAAAAGACAAATCCACCACCGTAAATAGCACAGGTAACAAAAAACTGAGGGTAATGCTGCTCAATGCCAGAAGTCTAAACCTCAAAATGCATGCACTCGAGGCACTCCTCAGTATGGAGAAAATCAATATATGTGCAGTAACAGAAACCTGGTTTAAGGCTCCAGAGAGCAGCTCAGCACTACCAGGCTACAATTCATACCATACATTTCGGCCACAAAACCTGGACCGAAATACAAAAGGCAGGGAGTACCCATATTCATCAAGGATACCCACAACTCCAGCTTAGAGGCACAGCACAATGCTTCAGAGATCATCCATGTGCAGCTAACAATTGGCAAAACTGCTATTCAAATTATAGATTGCTACAGATCACCCACCATGTCCCAGGACTCCCACTCCCCATTCCTGGAAACACTGGGAAACATAAAGGTCCTACCAAACACCCTGATATTGGGTGATTTCAATTACCCAAGCATTAACTGGGAGAACTACTCAAGTACAAATTCCCTTGCCCAACATTTCCTAGAATTTATAAACTCAAATGCCCTGGATCAACTGGTCAACACCCCCACCAGAGGTGACAACATATTGGACCTGGTCATCACCAACATGGGCGACTGGTGTTCCACACCGGAGGTCAACCCCTTGCTGGTTAGATCTGACCATAAACTAATCACTCTGGATATCCACATTCCGCCACCACCCCTGGTCAAAGAAACCACCATGAAAAACCTTTCAAACTTCACATTACTTAAGACTGAGGTGGGAAGTTTCAAAGCCCCCATGCTAAAGGATAACGCTGTCCAAGCTGCAAAATCCTTTACTAATGCACTCTACGGGCACCTACAAGAATGCATGGATCATGCTATCCCAAACAAAACCAAAACTCACTCCTGCAAGAAAAGGAAACCAGTCTGGGGGACCACTGCCATAAGCAAGCTATACAACAGAAGGCGGAAACTAGTACAGAAAAGAGTAAAATCCTAAGAAGGGAAGACATCCTTGATCAATATCAGCAAGAAACTATGTTCCCTCATAAAATCATCCAAGGCTAGCTTCGAAAGAAAAATTGCCATGGACTCCAAAGATAACCCACAAGGCATTCTTTAGCTATGTCAAGAATCTAAGTAGCAATTCTAAAATGTGCTAGGAGTTAGTGCAGAATGGCACAAAATACACTGAACCAACCGATATAGCCAACATCCTGGCAGACAGATTCAGTGCAAATGTCACCCCCCTCTCACCCCCAAAAGGGCCCATAATTATACCATAAGAATGTAGTGCCCCTGAAATCACAGACACCCAGGTTAAAACAGCCCTCTCCAAAGCCAAAAACACAGTATCAGTGGGACTGGATGGTTTTCCAGGCTGTGTCCTACATGAGCTCAAAGATGAACTAACAATTCACCTAAACACACTGTTTAAACTCAGCCTCTCCACAGGCTACGTGCCCATAGAGTGGTGCACAGCAATGGTAATTCCACTCCACAAAGGTGGAGCCACAATGGACCCCGGGAGCTATCGCCCTATAAGCCTGACTAACTTGGTCTGCAAAGCTATGGAGTGCATCATCATGGATCTCATTAAAAGAGACATTGGAAACCTCCAAACACTGGACCCTACCCAGTTCAGCTTTGTTAAGGGGAGATCATGCCTCCTAAACCTGGTGGACTTCTTTGAGACAGTTACCAAGGCTATAGAAGAGGGAAAGGTGGTCCATACAGCCTACCTAGACCTCACAAAGGCCTTTGACATCATTCTCCACTCAGGTATTATAGACAAGCTCACCAGCCTGAACATAAACCCCTACGTCATGAGATGGGTTGCCAACTGGTTCACGGACAGAACGCACATGGTAAGAGTTGCGGGAGCTAGGTCTGACTCTAAACTGGTTACAAGTGGCGTTCCCCAGGGCTCAGTCTTAGGACCCCTTCTTTTTGGCATATACTTCACAGAGGTACAGGCAAGCACAGGAGGACTATGGCTGACCAAGTTCGCAGACGACTGCAAACTAGGGGCTATAATTGACTCTCTGGCTGACACAGACATCCCCTAAAAGGTTCTTACTGAGACAGATACCTGGTGTCAAAACCATGGCCTCAAGCTAAATGCCAAAAAGTGCATAGTTATCCCCTTTGGAAAAAACAAAGTACCCACAAACTACCACATAGGTGGTAGCTCCCTAAATATGGAAGACGTAATAAAGGATCTGGGGACCCAAGCTGACAGTAACCTCTCCTTTGATAATCACATTGCCAAAGTTGTTAGAAAATCCTTCTATGTGGTCCACCTAATCACAAAAGGTTTGCATCCAGATCGAAAGAGGTTATTGAGCCCATCTATGCATCACTCATCAGACCCATCATAGAGTACAATGCCCCATTTGGGATGTACCTTACACGACACCTGCAACAACTGGAAAGACCACAGAAGTTCATCACCAAGAGGATCACTTGCCTCAAGCAGATGCCCTATGCAGCGTGACTGAAGAAACTCCAGCTGTACTCGGTTGCATACCGCCTACTCAGAGGTGATCTCTGCCTGACATACAAGGCTATCTCCAACCCAGAATTGATGGACATGCTCCACCTAAAGAAAACCATATCCCCTCAAGCCACATGCTCAAGGGATCTAAACCTCACCACAACAATAAATAGGACATGCTGGAAGGATAGATTCCTATCCCAGAGACTTCCCATGCTCTGGAACAAGATTCCAGTCTATATTAGGCAGAGCTCCTCGCTAACCCTCTTCAAGAGAAACCTTGATGAGTGGATGGGAAACAGAAAGTTTACCCCAGGGATCACTTCAATGGCTCTGCTGGACAGAGGCACAGAGAACTAATCTAAGGGGGTGGCAAAAGCCAACACATTCTGGCTAGGCTTATAAATGCCTTTGGGCAGATAGCCTAGTACCTATGAACCTAAGAAGTACTGCTAAAGAGTCACATTTCCAAGCCCTATTTCTCACTGCTCATTCTAATACAGCTAGGGCATATGTGTGCACAGCATCATGAGATCCCCACCCCATGTTTTACTCATCAGCATTTCAAGCAGCTTGTGTGATTCATGAATGATAATGCTTTGACACCAGAGTTACATATTCAGTGTCCAGAGGGGGGTTAATCTGCACTGTATAAACACAACATGGTGCTAAGGCACTTGTATCATAGTATGGGAGACTGCTTACAGCTGTTTGACTGTTGCAATTGCACTACTTTTTCAGACTTTCATTCAAAATCTGTCAAGGTTCTGGTGTTCCCTTACAAATAAATTATTTAAACAGTTCTGATAGCTGGTATTTCAGATGGCATTGTGGCATGTCTGAAGTTTGCTTGTTATAGAAGCAGTTTTTAGTTGAAGTATCCACAGTTAATGTTTCATTTCTTTACAGAAACATTGTTCTGAGGATGTAAACACATTCAATATCATTCTTATATAACTAGTAGCAATGTAAAGATTATATTTTAGACCAATCATTTTATTAAGCCTGCTGTATATGCCTGACATCAAAAAGCTAATACCAAATGATAACATTTTCATTTCCTACACTTGATTCATTGTTAATGCTGTTATCCATTCCAGAGTTAAACATTTTTTCAGCCTTACCAGGTTTGTCATTGTGTTGTTTGTTGGGGTGGTATATTTATGTGTTACATGTGTGCATCCATATAGAGCAGGAACTGGCAGTGCAACTCCTGGCATAGATAATTCTTCTTGTTGATTATGCCAAACTGTATCCTCTACTGTGCACACATCACACCTGTCCAGGATGCCAGGGCGTAGCACTAGCTTAAATGCTTTGTCTTCCTGCAGACCCACAAAAGGTATAACTCATGCTGGCCATACCACTTCACACACACATGTATATAAACATTGCATTCAAATTATTTATGGCTGTTGTTACAGGTCCTGACAAAGGCTACTTGCTATTAAGCTGATTTCTGACACACACACACACTCATTTCCTTGGTGTAGGGCTTCCTGTCTGTAACCACTTCACCACCACCACACTGTGCAACTTACGATGACTGTGCCCAGCTCTTTCCACATTTCTTTGTGACTTAGAGTTCACTACGTTTGATGCACAGATTGGATAGCTAATGCTAGCTTACTCTGATGCTTGCTTTAAACAATTAGTTTGAGTAAGCCAAATATATGGTCAATGGTAATCCTGGTTTGAACATGGGCATCATTGTATCCTTGATCACTAGCATTGTGTGAGTATCTCATGGGTGTTATGAGACAAGATTCCATTGCATAACCTATATTCCTCACTAGATCCCTGTCTGGAAAGACACCCTAGCAATCCTTACATACATTTCACAGGTATGCCATATGTGTAAGTCATGAAAACTGCCAGGATTACCTGCACACACATTGTAGATCATATGTTGGACATTACAGACCAACTGACAGTTGATAGCATGATATCCTTTTCTGTTTATGTGACTCCTTCCCTGTTCACCCCAGTGGGGATTTTATTTCAATGTGGATGCAGTTTATGGCCTCCATAGCCTTAGGGAAGTATGCTATGGGACAGAAATTTTGCATGGTTATAGCTCTCTGCTCTTGGGTTTGTGGAAACCAGATATAATCCCTTACATTCTGTAAATATGCATTGAGAAATGTATGTAGTATTCTGTAGGCTGAGGCCTGTGACACCCCTAGTACATCCTCTGTGGGGCTCTGAAAAGTACCTCTAGCTAGTCTACATGTTGGTACACATACCTTGATTTTCACCATGATTTCCTTTGAGTCTCAGGTGAGGGCAGCAGAGGCTACATATTTTTTCTAAGGTATCTTTGTCCACCCTGTAGTGCTCTAAAATTTCTGTGTCATCAGGTCCATGATAAATTAAACATGGTCTGAATGCAGTTCTGCTTCTAGCCTGCAATCTGACAGCAGCACCTTGCATTAAAGCCTGTTGTATTTACAGGTTAATGACAGCAGCAGCAACCCTTATGTCTGTCAATGGCTGTATTCCAGAGTATTGAAACTTAGGTCAATAGGGATCATGGCATGCATAAACTTGTTTTATACATCCCTGAATCACTTTCTTAGCATGTATTTCACATTCTTATGGCTTCACATGTTCTGCTGCTTGCACTTACTTTGAAGGCAGGCACAGAGTGCAGGCCTGTTTAGTGAATAGCAAATAGCAAGCTTGGCACTTAGCTCTGAGTACAAATTATGAACGTTCATGAACCCAGGCCTACATCATGCTTTTTCTGAAATTGTGGAATATGTTGTTGTACTGATTTGCTGACAAACTTCATGTCAATTTGATAGTTCTACTTTGTTAATAAATGCATTAATCTCTCTCTCTCTCTCTCTCTCTCTCTATATATATATATATATATATATATATATATATATACATATATACATATTTTTCCACTTCATTCCCTTGGCAGCTAAGTCTATTGTTTTAATCATAAAGTGGTCCTAAAAGCCTGTAGTGGCTGGTAACTTCAAAGTAAGGAGGAGGGGGCTGCAAGAAGCAAATAAATGGCTGGAGCTAACTGAAATGGCGTGGGTTCATATTATGTCAAGTGAATGGCTATTTACCTGTGATTATACAGCAAATGGGGTCAGCAGCTTTAATCCATTAACTGCCTTACCACCCATTCTTTATAGCTTCTTTACTGACTATATACGCCTCAGATGTCTGACTGATTAGCAGTGCTGTCCTTAGGTGAGCTGCAGTCTAATTTAAAGGACAGCATGGGGCCTGTATTTTGCACATTGTTCCACTTGCACCCATGCTGCATCCCTCCCCTCTTCTTCCCCATCCTGGATATAAATATTGGCTTCTCAGGCTCATTCTTTCATCATACTCCAAGCTCTGATTCTAGGCTGAGGTCTGGCAGCAGCACTTTGTATTAAAGCCTGACTCATTTACAGGTTAATGACAGCAACAACAACCCTAACATTTTTTTCTAAGTGTGTCAATGGCTTTATACCAGCACCCATTCATTCTAGCCATTTAAAAGTAAATGACTATAATTATTTATTAAATAGAAATGGAGCAATACCACTGAAAAATTAAATGTACAGACAATATACATTTTTTACAGGAAAATATAAAATAATGTGATTCAGTGGAAAATTCTTGTAAAAAAATGATGATTAACAAATGTCTCTTTCTTGGCCAATTTCTAGATAAAACAATTGTCAGGTCCTGTTTACCACTATCTAAGATGTGAAAAATATAAAGGGCCAAACCGATATCAAAAATGAGCTTCCTGTTTCAAAAAGGCATACTGCCCTGAGGGAAGGATATCTAAGACATGACCGAAGTAAGATTTTTAAAAATGGATCTTTGTGCTGCATATTCAGGATGAGTGTCCCACCATTTGACTTCTGAGGTATGTCATCATTAGGACATATACAATTAACACAGAAATATTGAAGTAGAACCCCCTTTTAAACATCGCTGGCACTTTACTCATCCCATGCACTGAACTTTAAACTGCTGATATTAGACCACGGATGAATAATTTATTGCATTAAGTAATTGGAAACAACTGGCTCATCTTCATGACTTAATGTGTTAAGTAGCAAGAAGCAGTCTAATAAGAAATTATGATGTATGCATGTACATGCATGTGTTTGTGCTTGTCCATGCATGTGCGTGTGTGTGTGTGTGTGTGTGTGTGTGTGTGTGTGTGTGTGTGTGTGTGTGTGTGTGTGTGTTTGTGTGTGTGAATGCTTGAGTATGCTTGATGTGTGCATACATATGTAGCTCTTCCAATGGACTGATCGACTAACATTCCATTCAGGATATTTTTTTCAGCCTTATGCATTTTGCCCATCAGTACAAGCTTTAATTCCCCAACATCCCTGAAGAGAATAAAGTAGATATCAGAAAATCTATGAATGGTACTGCTTGGGACTATATAAACCCACAACTGTTTTTAGCTTAGTCAGAATGCAACAAACTGTGAACTTTAAAAACAAATACTATAAAGCCTGCAATTAATTTCCATGTAATAACATGTAAAGCCTAAAATATTGTAAAAATACTAAACTTGTACAGGATAGGTCACTATTTTCCTTTACAGCTGTAATTAACTTTAGTGAGTCATTTGTGAAAGAAACAGAAACATTTTTCTCTGGAGTAAGAGTAAAGCACACACAAACACACACACACTCACACACATTTTCATACACATAACCACAGCCGTTCACACACACGGATGCATGGGCAGTGTGAGGTTTTGCCAGTTAGCCTTCATGTGTTTCTTTGGGATATGGGTGAAAACTGGAACACTTGGTGAAAACCCACATAAACAAGGTAAAGACTTGCAGACTGCTCACAGAGTTCACCACAACAATAAAATGAACTGGTCAGTCAAGCATACTGAGGACTAGTGTTAAGTGCCATACTAACATTAGCAACAGCATCTGTTACAAGGTCAAAAATGCAGTATAAAGTATGTCTCTATTGTAGACCTTCTCAAATGAAAATGTTTACATGCTTACCTTTAATAAACAAATGTCATAACAGTCACCAGGACTTCCATTCTATAAATATATATATATATATATATAAATATATATATATATATATATATATATATATATATATATATATTCTTTAATTTTTGACCTCACTAGTGTACCTTCCAGCTGACTATCCAGTTAATGTTATTGACTCAATGGCTCATAAATTTTAGTGTCCTTGATGTCCTCACTGAAATCATTGTTGCAGTTTTCTTAACATATTGTTTTCATCCACTGATGTCAGCTGTGGTACCAAAGATTTACCTTCCTGAGGGCGGATGTCTGATGCATGATCTCAGTTCATATGTGTTGGGGTAAATAGGCAGACATACACATAAGAACTCCAGTTTATCTCTCATCCAGCCTGAAGGCAGGTTGTGCATCAGCCAGACTGATCTTCATAGAGTTTTTGGTACCTTTGTTTAGCTTTATCACTTTTCAGATAAGTGTCCTATTGGTAAACCTTCTATTTTCAAGTATTTTGTCTGTGTACATCCTTTTTATAAGATGGTAGCTAAGAGGGGTAAGTGCAAGCAGAAGCAAAGCTGGTTCAACCAGTGCCCATGGACAATATTGTGAACCATTGTATTGTGAGCCTTACATTGTAAGTGATTGGCTTATTACAGTTAGATCTATGCCCTCCAAGCTCTTCCACTGAAGAACAAAAGGAAAAAGATGGACAATTCTTTTACTGGCACACCAACCAGGTGGCCAGATGCATGACACACACCCTTACTTCCTCTCTAAGCCATTCAGGTCCCATTTTTTTCCCTGACCCCGATTCACCCTCAACATAATTTTTTTTAAACTGCTACAATTTATACCCCATCTGCATGGAGTGCTACAGTGCTTAAGCTGTAGTTAAAAAAAGTAAACTGTAGCAAACTGCTTGCTACAAATGTACCAAACAGTTTCTACAGTTTATACCCTGCCTGCATGGAGCATTACAGCACTTAGGTTTTAATTAAAACAAAAAGATTTTTTTTTAATTTTAAACTGTAGCAAACTGCTTACTACAATGTAGCAAGCAGTTGCTACAGTTTAGACCACACACAAAGTGCTAGAGCACTCAGGTTTGATCATAAATGGAAAACTGGCTTTTAAAAGCCAGTTTTGCATTAACAAAAGATCAGGATCAACTAGTCATGCCTTTCAGCACTTTGCACCTGAGGCAGTTGCCCCTCTCGCCCTAACCTAGATATTCTACTGAGTGCGAGTACAGTAGGCAGACCCTGTACAAGGACTTTCACAATAAGTGTCTTTTTTGTTTAGGCCTGGAATACAACTACAAAAACTGCTCCATCTGCCAGTTGTCTGTTCCTAAAACCCATAGGTAGCGGCTTTTCTCCCTGAACATGTTACTTGAAACTCAGCATCTTAAATTCCTGGCCCAAACCAAAATTACAGAATCCCCTACATATGACATTGTTCTTCTGCCTAAAAGAAACTCAAAAGACCCCAAGACAACTCACACCCTTGCATCCCTGAGTAAGCCACACCCACTGATATTACATAACACCTGGTCCAATCAGATACCCTCTCAGCTGCCTGTTACCAAGACCTTGTGGGATGCAGGTATGGCACATGAGACCTTGAATGTGGTGGATGCCTTAGATGAACCACGTCTTATCATTTCAGAGGGGACACACTGAATGCCTCAAATCCTTGTCAGGGCAGGAGTTCCTGGTACTCTGATTGAAGTGTGGCAAGGTTCAAAACTCTGAGACTAGTTCAGGTGGACGTCACACCTAGAAAGAAAAAAATGAAAAGTAGGCATGTGACCGCCCCACAATGTCCAAAGAAAAAGAATGGAATGACTACTCACAATGCTTATTTAAGGCAACCATGGCCCTGAAAGCTCCTTCCTTTGTGTCATAGCTGCCACAGGCCACACCACAAAGACCCACTCAAGATTCCTGTTCCTCTGATAATGAACAGGATTTGGATTCTGATCACTCCCAGGATTATTCCTCATGGCTTTCCATTGATGAAGGGGACTCCCTCTCCCCTAATTCCCCCAGAGGAGACCTCCTTTAGGGAATCCATCCAGAACATAATGAGACACTTTTAATGGCAATCTAAGCAAATCTCTGATGTTCAAAACAGATACTGCAGTCTCCGGGAAATGAGCACTCCAGCTCCCTCTCCAGTCTCTCCAATAATAGAGGCATATCAGGACATCTTTCAGTCTACATCTTCAGCTCCTGATTCTCAACATCCACTACCTAAAAGACCAGACAGATTCTACAAGGTGCCTGATGAAGTAAAATACCTCAATAAGAACTCTATAAGAACCCTATGTCTCACCGAGCTGCTGTCTCCCTATCCTAGGACAAGCTTTGTAAACTTCTTTCCAATGCTAATGCCCTTCCCACTGACAAGAATAGTAGGACTATGGTTAGGTGGAGTAAGAAGTCTACAAGTCTGCCTGCCTTGCATTCAGAACTATTAAGTGCCAGATGCAGATAACCGAATATTTCCTATCTGATCTGCCATCTCTGAATGAGGTTGTGTCAGGCTCACAATCTGCTTATTCTAAGCAACAAATGCAGACCTAGCTGTTGCAAGGAACTAAAATTACTAGGCATAACATCAAATGTAACAATGATGTTATTTATTCCTCTTCTGGTGCTGCAGCCACAGATTCAGTCATAAGACATTATGCTTGGTTGCACAGCCAAACCATCCCTGAGGACATTAAATTTAAAATCCTAGACTTTCCACTAGACAAAGATCTGCTTGGTCCTGAAGCTGCAAAACTCTTCAAAGCCTTACAAGAGCAGGATAGGACTGTGAAGGACTGCAGGTAAATTTTACTTTCTTCAGTCCCTGGATACCACATGAACTACCCAGCTAAGTCCACCTCCTTCATTAACAGGGATCCTCCACACACTCTCAAAAAACAAAGAAAAACACTTAGAAAGAGATTCTTAGACAAACAACATAGGGAATCTCCTTTGGAGAGGCTTTTTTGGAAGCAAAAAACAGTGACTACCTTGGCAACTACACACCTTCCCTCCTCAATACATCCACCCCTCTTTTAAAATGACTTTCCATGCCCCTTCCTTTATGTAAAATGGTAACCACAAATAAATGGGTCTTGACTACCATCAAAGAAGCCTATGCCATGTCATGGGAAAACATCCTCTGTTTAAATGGCTTGTCTCGTCCACTGCAGAACCAGCATCCTTTGTTCAGCCGTGCCACCCTCCTTTATAGGAAAAAGGTTCTATTCCAGAATATTTCTAGTGCCCAGGAAGGAAGGACAATGGAGACCCATTCTAGATCTCTCTCTTTTAAGCAACTTCCTAAAGGCATCCACTTTCAGGATGATCTGTCTGCATACCCTTCTGCCTTTATCCTTCCTCAAGCTTTCCTTTTATCACTAGAACTGAAAGATGCCTACCTTCACATTCCCATTCAACTTTCTTGCAGGAAATACCTCCGATTTTTCTCTGGCTCATTACATTTTCAGTTTACTGCTTTGTCTTTTGGTCTTTCTGTGGCACCAAGAGTTTTTACAAAGTAGTCTTCTGTCACACACAGGGAATTCAAATATCCCTTTACCTGGATGACCTACTGATTCAAGCCATCTCCATAGAATTTCTACTCGAACATATACATTTCACACTATGTTTCTTATCCATCCCAGGGTTCACAGTAATCTTCAAAAAATCCCACCTTACACCCAGGCAAGAACTTCTTTTTCTGTGTTGCAGACTAGACACACACACACACACACACACACACACACACACACACACACACACACACACACACACACACACACACACACACACACACACAGCACATGCACACAGCACATGCACACACACACACACACACACACACACACACACACACACACACACACACACACACACACACACATGCATACACAATGCTTTCCTTTTGTCCTTAGGAAAAAATTCTCAGTCTGGCCATTATTTTCAAAAACCTCTACTCTAGTCTCTCACTGCACAGCAAGGGAGCTACTCAGGGCCTTGGGTTTCATGGCAACTGCCATCCCAGTTATTCCTCTGGCCAAACTACATATGCAGAAAATTCAGTGGTATCTGATGTCACTATGGTCTCAACATTCACATCTCCTGGATACCCTAATCCCCCTATTACCTTGCCTCAAAAAGGAGCTACTCTAGTGGGAGCGACAGGTCATGCTCAGCCCAGGCCTTCCTTTCACCCAGCTCCCCCCCTTACCAACTGTGTTCTTTGCATGGATGATTTAACTGATCATGAGTGGTTTGGACAGGATCTCACAAAGTACATGGGAAAAGGCTTTCCTCTATCCTGAAAGAACACATCAACCTGAAAGAAATGAGAAATGCAAGCACTGAAGATATTCTCCTCTCTATGGAATCCAGGATCTCTACTGGTGTACACTGATAACAAATGTTTATATGATATCTAAACAAACAGGGAGTCACAAGGTCTTACCCACTGTGCGGGTTAGCACAGGAGGCATGGCACCTTGCCACACAAATGGGCATGACTCTGTCAGTTGCATGCATTCTCTCACAGGAGAATGTAAAGGCAGACTTCCTAAGCAGGTCCTTGGAGGACCCACATGAATGAACTCTGAACAAATAAGTGTTCAAAGCTATAAGGCATCAGTGGGAAACTCCACAGGTAGATCTGTTTCCTTGTCCAGAAAATCACCATCTGCAACTATTCTGCACCAGGATTCCTTCCCCCTCAGCTTGGAAGACAGATGTCTTACCTTTTCAGTGGTTGCGGACATTCCTGTAAGCCTTTCTCACTCTGCCACTACTCCAAAAAATCCTTCTGAAAGTTCAAAAGGAAACCCCAAAACTCCTAGTCATGGCCCCATTCTGGCCAAAACAACATTGGTTTCCTCTCATTCTACACCTGTCTAGAAGAAAATACTCTTGCAACCAAACCTGCTCAAGCAAGATCTGCTTCTACATCCAAATCTAGCTTTTCTCAGCCTCACTTTGTGGATGATAGGGTTTTGATTCCTAAAATACACCTCTTCTTTGAGGAGGTGGTACAGGTTTTACTGGAAACCAGAAAACCTACTACCAGAAAATCATATGCAGATTAGTGGAAAAGGTTTTTAATTTGGTGCTTAAAGAGCAGCCAGGGCCCATTCTTATTAGATTTATTTTCTCTCCTCCAATATCTCTGTAAATTATTAGACTCTGGTCTGGCCTACTCTTCCATTAAAGCTCATCTGTCTGCCATAAATGCCTTTTTGCCTCTTGATCCTCCTCTCATATCCAGAATGGAGGTCAAACTTTAATTGTGTGGGTGTCATACACCTTAGTCTGCGTAGGAAGTGTATTCCTCCTCCCTGGGATCTCAACTTTGTGCTGGAAAAACTGACGTTGCCCCTTTTCAACCCAGCAGTTTCTGCCTCTTTAAAATTCTGCATCTGGAAGACTATCCTTCTGCTAGGTCTTACCTCTGCTGGCAGAGTGTCTGAATTGCAGGGTCTTATGGGTATTCCACCTTTTCTCATTTTCCACAAGGAAAGGGTACCCCTCAGGGCCAATCCATCATTCATGCTTAAGCTAGTGAATGAGATGTCCCTCAATGAGGCTTTCAACCTGTCATCCTTTTCCCCAGTCCCCAAAATAAGGATGAAAGGATTCTCCACTCATTAGATCACGGGCAGCTAAGATTTTACTTGTACAAAACAAAAACTATCAGATAAGTTGACCAACTTTTTGTCTCTTTCCTGGAATCCAAACTGGGCCATCCTGTCTCTAAGCAAACCACTGCATCTCAGAAATCTAAGGCTATTCTTTCTGTTACACACAAAATGGGAAAGCATTATTTTTCTGCCCAAAAACATACTCCACTATAGTGGTGGCGTATTTTGGGGCATTCCACAAGTGTGTAGATATCAGGTGCATCCTGGAAGTGACTACCTTGTCCTTTATGCACACATTCACTAAGCACTGCAAGACTGATACCTTTTTAAGATCCGGGGTGCCTTTGCTAGGTCTGTCTTTTCTGGTCTCCTGTAAACCTCATTGCCCCTTTAGCCAACCTTTCTCTTTTCTACCTTCCTTCAGCTCTGGGAATGACCCATGTTTTAAGAGTATTGCAGCAGTGATTTCACTCAGGACATAGTACAGTTGTGTAAGAACTTACCACACCAGTAGATGTCTGACAGGTCATTGCTGCAGTATTCCTTCTTTCTCTCCTTCCCCTCCTTTGCTTCTCCATTCCTATTTTTCTCTTTCCCTCTGCTATCACCAAAACACTCTGCTTTTGGGGGAATTTACTTTCCTCTTTGATCTACACCCTTCCTAGCTGAACACTATCCACTCTCAGTAGTCTTCAGTTCTCATGCGTACATCTGCTTATATACCCTGATGCATATGAGCTGAGGTCCTCCATCGGACATATGTCCTTGGGAAGGTAAAGCTTTGGTACCCCAGTCAGACATCAGCAGACAGCAACCCGCCTGTAATAGGACTCCATACTCATAGTCATGCATCGTAGTTTGAGGTTCTCATATTTATTTACTTAATTTTTGGATCCTCACTAGTATACCTTCCAGTTGACTACATAATGCATATTATTGACCCAATGGCTCTTAAATTTTAGTGTCCTTGTTACTATCCCCCTAGGGCTGGATCCATTTTATTACAGATGTATGTGAAGTGGAAGTGGATAGACAGAGCTGGTCATCTGGCAGTGCCATATACTTACCCTGTTGTCTGTACCATACGATTTTTTTGTTTGTGCTAACTGGGCAGAGTTAATGATGCCTCACTCAACACTGCACATTGCATCAGATAATGGCAAATCCACCTTGGATTCTCTGCACAAATGGATGCAACTATTTTTTACATAAACTTGTTGAATTTGTCCTCTGCTGCCTGGAGATTATGAAAGATAAACCATTTGTCCTACTTTTGGCTTTCTAACAAATACCACAAAGAAGAACTACTGCAACAAGGGGTGGGAGGTTGGCATAATGGTTAAGGTGCTTACGTTACAGACGCACAATGCAGGGTTTGATTCTCACATACAGTAATTGGTTAGGCTTTGAATGGCCCACAAGAGCAGTTAGCTTAGTACTAATCTATGAAACTGTTATCTGTATTAATCCAATGTTGTCAGCACAATTTTCTATGTTTACTCTTTCCCATTTATTCCATTACCTTAACAGAACTGTTGAACAAGCCCTTTCATTTTCCCTCTTCGTGTAACATTTTCTTATGAATATTATATGTTAACCTGTGCAAAGTTAATGCTCATAAGCAGCTATTACATTTTGTTTCCTTGTCACATTCTTTGCAATTTCCTGGTCTCCGCACAGCAGGCCAGCACAGCTTACAATGATTGTTACCATGGACACTGCAGATGCATGAAGAAAGCAGCAATGGCAGTATGGGTTTATATTGATTTATTTACTTATTTAACATGCGTTTACTGGGGAAGTCCGACTGGGCAAGTTGCCCATTTTCAGCAGAGGCCTGGGAAGAAAAGCTCCACATAGAAACAACATAACAGTAATTAATACACAATAAGTAATATTAAGTACGTATTTTAAACATTAAGGGAACAGTCAGATAAAATTAAAATCACATAGTTAGTAAAAACTCACAGGAATACACAGTAACATATATATTGAGAGTACACATCTTCTTCTTCTTCTTTTGACTTTTCCCGGTTAGGGGTCGCCACAGTGGATAATAAGGAAAAATCATTTGAAACAGTACCAAAGTTCAGCAATTACAGTATTACAGTGGAAGGTTTAATATGCAGTGGCTCTGTATTACAGAAATACTTGTTTGGTACTGCATATTATTTTGCTTAATGTTGCTATACTTATAATCCTTATATTCCTATATGTACCGGAAGCAAAAGACATACAGTGAAAGTGGAGTGTGGAAAGAGAGGGTAGGGGGTAAGGAGGGGGGAAATAGGTTCAGCCAGGTGAGGAGCATCTTTTATATCTTTTATTAACTGAGTTTTAAGAGGGAAAAGAGAAAGGGCGACCCGGAGAATTGCTGTGATTGCCAGAAACTTTACAGCTTTTGTGAAATAACTAAAATGCTGTCATACGCCCATCGTCTGTTCTTCATGAGAAGAAGAGGTCATCCTACATCTGTCGATCTTTAGATTACTGAACTAAAGATTTGACATAAGGGCTTTGAATTTTGGTGAATTACAACATTCTCTAGTTGAGACAGAATCATGTGCCATCGGGAATGTTTATATGAGGTGTAGTTAACTGAGAGAATCAGACTTTTGAAGCACATTTATAGTAAATTTCTACAGTTTATAATACGATCAACACAAGAACAGTAAGCAATACAACTTTGATATTAACCACTGTGAAGTCAATTGTTTAAGATAAGCACCTCTACAGTTCATAACCTCACATAAATATAAAGCAATTTCTAAGACTATGCTTGCTACCTTAGTATACTAGCACTAATCACTAAATCTTAGTGTTCTGTGGATCCTTCCATAAAACTAATAAAAAAATACAGCCAAACTGTTACTAACCATATTAGCACAGATATATAAATTTAGCCTAAACCTGGATCAAATAAAACTGCAATACAAAAAAAAAAAATACCAAAGTTCAACGTAACATACTAGATACCAAAATATACAAGTATAATATATCAACACAAGAGGCATATTTAACAAATCAATAGTGCTACATTGATGGATAAATGTAGACCTGACATACTCACCCTAATTCAATCCTAACTCAAACCTAATATAACAAATGATGAAAACCTTGTCTCAGATTGCAGCTTGGTTTGAATAGACCATCTAGTCAAATGTGCAAGCAGATTGGATGCATATATTCCAAAATCTCCAAATGTATGATTAGAGCCTATCAGTAACAATATTTGATGAATCTGAAATGTTACTTAGAATTAATGTAATAAACAAATGCAAAAAAAAATATTATTAGCTGTCATATTTATTCCCTAAAACTCCAAAGCATACTGCCATGCTTTAAAATATATTACCATGGCTCATGTGAATGACAAAACAAATAATTATACCTTGAGGTGTCAATACAGGCTGGCTAAATCTGGAACAAAAACAAGGCACACTTAAGGTAACCTCAGACATAAACCTGCATGATCCACAGCAAATTATCCAACCAACACCCAGAACAAAGTAATGAAAAATGAACGCACTCCAGATTGAATATTAGCAAGCAATCCTAACAATACTACCAACACTGGTCCTCCATGCATACCTCTCCAGTACATTTATTATTTACTTATTTATTTTACATTTGTTAACCGGGGGTGTTTGACTGAGCCAAAAAGGCCCTTCTTCAGCAGAGGCCCGGGGAGAAAAGCTCCACATAGAAAAATTACAGATATATTTAGTTATTTAGACATGATCGGTATACACACAAATTACAAAAGACATGGGGCAGGATTCACGAAGCCTCCGTGTAACAGTTATAACTCTTACACGGAGGCTGCAGTTAAACGGAGTGATGTCAGCATGCTCTGCATATTCATGAGAGCATGCTGAATCACACCTAAGTCTAACACGGTCCGTGTAAGACAGTAGGGGGCATGTCCGTAGGCTGAGCCCTGCAAGCGGACACGCCCCCAGAAGAGTAAAAGTGCCCAAAGTAAACACTCATGACAGACTCCACGGAAATGTGAATAAACACAACACAGCACATGCCCCCACAGACTATGAACAGAAAATATATAAATGAACATGTTATATATATTTTTTTTAATTGTAAAGATGTTTGCCCATGAGTGCGCTCGTTTGCGCGGGCGTGCCCGTAGCGCAGCTACAGTTAGCAGTCAGCGGGAAAAGCATATAAGAACTAAATATGAAAAGTAAACCAAGAAGCAATAGCATAGTGGTAGAGACGTCAGTTGAAGAGCAGGCATTCATGGATCGAGCCCCCACAACACCAATTTTTATTTCTAGCAAAATAAGCACGAAACAAGTCCCTGACAAACATGTACACATATAAACTCACATTTTATTTAAAATGTAATGAACTAGTCCATTTATATTGAAGAAATGTGAAGTAACACAACAAAAAAAAATGCCAGACGTGCCTATAGCTGAGCTACAGTTTAACAAGGTGAGTGCATCTGCCCGTAGGTGAGCAGTGGTTTAACAGGAGCAAAATGAGTGCCCGTAGCTGAGCAGTGGTTTCACACGCTGAGACTGTGTGACCCTAGCTGAGCTGAGCGTAATATGCGTGCTGATAGCCAAATGAGGCTTAAACCAGCGCACACCGTTTGCGCGGAGCTACGCACCGCGCCAACAAGCTAACCGACGGGCAACGTTGAGCAAGCTGTAACAAAACTGCCTTTACACAGACACACCCCTTAGCCTGTCTAGACAGTCATAAAATATAAAAAGCAGTGGCCAGGATACCATGCACCATAGTCAAGGTACTGAACCACTTAGCTACAACAGCTGTACCCAGAAATGCAGTAATAGCAAATATATAGGAATGAATAGAAAGTGGAGCATGACAAAGCAGGTTTTGTGAAGTGGATACAATTCCAAAATGGCAAATCACAGATAAGTGCAGGAAAAACGGCATATATAAGCCCCATAGGTGGGAATACACAGCATAAACGATTGTAGAACTGACTTGCAGCCAGAATGTCAGGTGTAGGTGAGGGTAGTTGCTTTCGAGCACAGAGGTGGGGCGTTGAGGAGTCCAGATACATGGTCTGGCTCCTAGTCCACAATCATGAGGCCCAACTCATGCAGGGCCAGGTCCTGTGGGGAGCATATAGGGCTGAGGCGTGGGACCGGTTGGCTCATGATCTTACCAGTGCCACAGGGATTCCAAGGACTGGCGAGCAGGTCCGTCACCACCATGCAGTCCTGAAGAGACGCAAGCAGGACCAACTGAACCTATGGATCCAGGAGGCCCGGCAAATGCCCAACACCCCACTACTGAGTAAGTTATATTTAATTATGTATGTAAGAAATTAAATTAGCTGATATTATGGAGATGTGTATTCCAATATTACTGCATTTATATTACAGCTGCAGGTGTCCGTTCTGCGAACCGCAGAGCCTATGGCGATAGGCTGGTGCGGCTGCGCCACCAGGCAGGTCAGTAATCCACACCCAGTAACTGTAAAGAAATATAAAAGTATGACAGTTAGCAAAAGAGTGCAGTGTAGTCACTAAGTAATAACATGTGCAAGTAACAGTGTAAAAGTTTCTGCAAGTATTGCTTGATTACAAAAGTGTGTTGCAGTCTGAAATCCACACAGAAAAATGAAAATGTCTGAAATAAAGTATGAAATAAAGATGCCCCACCTATAATATCATAGTGCACAACCTGCAGCAGGCTGAAAAGTACAGCTGCAGAAGATGAGCAACTCACATGTGTGAAATATATCCCTGTTGAAATACTGAAACATGACAGAAGTGAGACTGCTGGAAAGGATTGTAATAACTACAGGTAAAGCATGTCAAGAAAGCCTAGAAGTAAGTATCATCCTGAATAGTAAAATAAAAACAAGTGAGAGGGTGTGAGAAAGAGTAATGAGTCCACCAATAAAGTAGTAATAACCCCTGAATAAAGTATACTGCAGTCAGTACAGAATGAAATGAATGTGACAAGTAGAACCAAACTGCGAAATGTGTTCAAAGTGTTGCTGCAGCCGGAATGTGTATCCCAAAATCTGGATATGTTGCTCTCAGTCTGCAATATGCAGATAGTATGATTGTCTGAAATATCAAACATCCACAGTTGTCTATAGCTATATAAAGCAAATGTAGCAGGATGATGTAGCTGAACAAAGCCAGATATTAATGTGTATGAATAACAATAAAATGTATATTGACATAGCAGTAACAGTCCTATCACCAAAGTGAGGTAGTATCATATAGGAAACTGTAGTTAGAACAGTAGTGTGTATATATCTGTAGCTATTAGAAATGTACAGCATATATATTGGTATTCAAAGTTGTTAATAATATTTTCTTCACCCCACCCTATAACCACATATAATCCATTCCATGTGAAAATGGTATGTGCATTCACAATTAACACCCCTGGACATTTGTCCTGATGGGTCATAAATATTTGCATGACTGTTGATGCATCTGCCCTGTTCATACATCCAAACCTGATGGCCTGTTGCCATCAATCAACCCTGCATGTTGTTGGACTGTGTATTTCTGTTCATATTATGCATGTGTTATACTCACTGTTCAATGGTGTGAATATCTGGGTGTTTGGTTAATGGGAATAATAATGCATGCTGTTACAACTAATTGCGAATGGTATTGTATGTTACTAACCCAAACTGTCATGACAATGCAAAACATAGAATGACAGGGAAGGCGGCTTCCAGCGGACCCACCTCTCCCACCTCAGCTGGCGAGTGCACCTGGCACTAATGCCCAGTCTGGACCCTCCTCCGGTGGCCCTGTGCCACCTGTGGGTGGAAGCGCTGCAGGGGATGGGGCCCATCCCCCCTCTGCAAGCGTGGCTGGAGGAGAACCACCACTCACCCTTCGTAGCGTCCGGACTGTGGTGCGTAGGGAGATCCGGGACTCTGTCCTTGAGCCCCTATGCCAGCATGAGGCACAGGTGGCACAGCTCATGGGCATGCCTGTTGCCCGGCCTACACAGCCCCCAGCACAGCCCTGTCCTGGGCAGTGAAGGAACAGTGGCAACTGCCCATGGGTTGGGATATCAGTTCCACTGTTGCCATCTGTGGGCTCATGGGCTCTGGATATCCAAACCTCCGTCCCCGTCAATTGTGTAACCCCCCCACACGTGTCATACACCACCCCTGTACGCATCTTGTTTGTCTTGTCTGTTGACCTACCCAACCTACCTCCCCAGCTATACCGACTTCCTTCACCTAACATATCACTCTCACCTGAAAAAAAAAAAAAAGGGGCACTCTGTACCCACAAAAAAATTACGCCCCATACATAGCTGCCCATTCCGCACATATGTCTACCAGACATGGAAACTATCAATTACAATTGGCTGTACAACAAGTATTATTGTTGTCCTTACACCTCTCTCAGAGGTGGAAGGTATCAAATGTCACACCAAATTACAAACATATGCACAGCTGTTGCTGATGAAGAAATGGGAAGCTATGGGCCTTACCTACATCCCTCCTGCAAAACCCAAGCTTGTTTCCCTACTGTCTTACCCTCTTTGTGACCCCTTTTTCACCACTTTCCTGTCTCCCCATTTTCATTTCTTTCAAAGAAAATAGCGCGGGTGTGTGCAAGAGTAAGCACGTTTAAGCGGTTGTAAGCGGGTGTGCGTGGAGCTAAACGCCAGTGCGCATACGTGAGCTCCACACAAACCAGCGCTAACCCGGTTACAACTGCTTAAAAGTGCCTTAATCACTCTGATTGACAGGTCCTGTAGTCAGTTCAAAAGCAAAATAAAATCCCACTGTCAGTCCCGAACCCAGGACCTTGGAAACAGTAGTCTGCATGACTTACCACTAAGCCATGACTCTTATAAAAGAACATTGTGCTAAAATAAATATATCATGTAATAGTAGGAATTAATGTAAAGGGAATATAGGATGTGTAGTACACAAAGCATGTCATGTAGAATTACTGTCAGAACTAGTGGATTTCCATAATAGTAGTGTGTGAACAGAAACAGCCATGCTAGTTGGTAGCTAGTAGGTAATAATGTCACTGTAGCACCTTGCAAGCCACACACATACTCACAGCAGGATAATCACTGCCCATACCCCACAACCCCTTACAGGAACACATCCGGACCAAGTAATAAAATATGTGGAGCAAAGGCCCAACACCGGGGACACATTACAAATAATGTTACAACAAACGCAGACAGTTCAGAGAGTAACAGGTTCTGCATTTTGTGGGATGTTTGGAAGGGTATGAAGTCTGAAACTTGAATGTTTGTCACTATATTCTGACCTGAGCCCAGAGTGATTTGCCAGAAAAAGCTGTGCATGAGATATTGACCAAAATATGGGGCAGAAATGGGGACAACCTGAAAATATTTGTACACATGAGAGGTCTGACACCACCATATTTCAATAGTTAAGAGCCTAGACATAGCAACAGTGAATGAGTTACAGGGATGCCCCACAGACTACATGTGAAATGTACAAACAGTAGGCAGAAAGGTGCAACAACACATGCAATGGTAACTATGGAGTCCTGAAAGTATTCACCACTTGCATGGCAGAATAAGTGTAGTAATACATATGCTTATGCTAACCCACAGTCACAACGGCAGCATACCAAACAATTTAATGGGTGTACCCCACTGATATGTACTATTCCATGAGGCAGATAACAGATGACCTTGAGAGTCTCTGGGGCCTGCCCAGCAGCATACTCAAATACCCTAATAGATGTCAAGGCCCACACCATGGCCAGACCACACTGCATGCTGTAACACCCTAGCAGATATAGCAAGCATTCCAAGGTGTGAATGTACATGGAAAATATGAAAGCCACAGCAGCACACTACAGTCAGAACACCTAGCAGGCATACAAGTAGTGACTGTAAAGGGCAAATATTGAAGCCTTAGCAACAAAGTGCAAGCAAAGGTGAAAGGAAAGCACACACACACACATTAACAGTAGTAGTAGTTGTAGGTGTCAGTGTACATACACAGTTAGTACAGGAAACTGGAGAAATGAATGGAGGAATGTTAATCTACAACACAGCTGGAAATATGAGAGAAATACCAACCTTTACACTCACAGAACATCGTCCACAGCATACCAGCATGGTCCCTGCCCTTAAAATCTGAAAGGGCTATGCCTATCTCACATACCTTTTTATAGCACTGTTCTGAAATCACACTGAGAACTGCAATCAGTACACAACAGGCTGCATGCAATTAGCAAATGCTGGCTAACAATTGGTGCAGAGGCCATCACATGGACATATGCAGATACCTACAAAAGTATGCTGTACTCCCAGTCCACACATGCAATACTTTCATTGCACCTTGAGGAGGACGTGAGAGACAGACAGACAGAGAGAGAGAGAGAGACAGAGACAGAGAAAATTGACATTAAGCAGACACAAACAGAACTGTTCAGCAACAGCCACCTGAGAGCTGACAACTGGCAAGTGGAGCAGCAGGACAGAAAACCAGATGGCAATACAAGCAGCTGTGACAAACACAGGTAATGTGAAGTAATACTATAAAGGTCTACATACCGTGAACCCTCCATATGTGTCATTGGTCTGTATCCATATGTATATGAAGATGTGTAAAGGGCAGGGGACATACATCAACTATCATTGAAGGCTGTACATACATTTGTATGTGAGAGCATCTATGTGCACATATCGCTGTAGGTTGACTGTAGGTTGTAGTGCAATGTACAAAGTAGGTTTCACAGTTATGTATGTTTAGCAGTATGTTAGTGTGTGTATACAGTATGGTAGACAAACATGTTGATATACCTGTCTATCATATGGATACGTATGTATGTCAAAATATGTATGTGTGTGTATATATATATATATATATATATATATATATATATATATATATATATATATATATATATATATATATGATATGCATATATGTATACATACATAAAGAGAGATGAGGAATACATAGACAGATGTAGATAGAATATGTACAAACATATATATGTAATGCACACATACAGATATAGGTATATGTAGATACATATACATAGACAGACTGATCCGACTATCTACAGGTATGACTGTATATGACGACCTCAACACCCCCTGTCCCACCCCTTCTGTCACTCTCACCCCCTCTGTGCCCCCCCTCTCCATATCTATACCAATATATGTACATCAATATATATATGTGTATATGTATACAGACATATATATATATATATATATATATATATATATATATATATATATATATACATATAGATAGATCTATATACATATATATATATATATATATATAGAGAGAGAGAGAGAGCGAGAGAGAGAGAGATGTGTACATATATTCTGAGTGAGGCACATGTGTACAGATGTATTGCAACAGGTGCCTGGTGACAAAGGCATGGAGTGAACATCAGTGTCAAACCGGAGTACCATACCCCATTACAAATCACCTACACCAGTAACCACCAGATATGTGATTGGCTGCCCACCACTGCATGTGTCAGGGGTGAACAGGGTCAGAAATGTGTACAATAGTGCCCCCAGTAATATTCACAGTGGCACACTATTCCTGGAATACCTGCACATGGTATGTGTCAGCAGACATGGTGTGTCAGCTATGGACATGTAGGTCAGTGTACCCCTCCACACCACATAATGGATGCCATGGTATGGACCTCACATGACAGCTACAGATATGGAGAAGGACACAGTGACATGTACAACACTGTGACAATGCACTCAAACACATTACCAATGCACAGTGACTGACAATACCACAGAGTACACACATACTACCCACATAGAGGTTACCACTCCCGGATTTATGTACGTAAGTCACACCCATGACACATGTCCAACAATCATAGTAACACCTCACACCATCCACAACCTAAATAACTGCTGTGTGTCGTCCATGCCACTGCAATAGAGAGCACATGTGTAGGTAAAGGTTCCCACCCACAGATAAGATATACCCTGCAATAAACCACACAGTGTTAAGAAGCAAGACCCCCCATGAGTACATGTCACACATACCCCTGCTGAATGTTAGTCAGATAGGTAATATGCCATATGAGTCACCCTGTGTAACTGTGTGACAGCAGCAGGTACCATCACACCACATGTGTCACAATGGTCAGGGTAGCAGAACAGTATGCTGCTGTACTCCAAGGGGCAATAGCATATTGTATAGTAATTATTGTAATGTAATGTATTGTGTTGTATTGTATTGGTATGTTGAGGTGCCCCCTTCGTGGAGTGGAACCACTGCTGCTGTGCGCCAGTGTACAGGTACATATCCTGTAGTTAGGCTAGTGTTGCATAGCACTTCTATATGTGTGTTTAGCTCCTGTCAGAGTTTATGTAGCATGCAACTGGGGATACTATAAGGTCCCAGTCATGTTGTGTATTCTGATTTCATGAGGGCGGCTCTCACCTGGACATCTGTGATGACAGGGAGGTTACAGTCAGCTGGGATAACTATGTCTTATTCTGGGGGAGAGGGCGGGGTGACACCTGCACTGAACCTGTCTGCCACAATGTTGTCAGTATGTGTGGTTTCAGTGAAATATTTGTTGTTGAGTACTAACTAGGGGCATAGGGGATGGATTCCGACCAGGTTGCTAACATAACTGAAGAAGGCCTTCTGGTTATCTGTAGTGTCCCTCCTGATTTCCCTCTCAGAATTGCCCATGGATGTTTGTATGATGGAAAATAGATCCTTACAAGTGCTGCTCAGACATGCCCTCCCTTTATGGAATTATGCTCTGTCTTGCAGTAGTTTCCATCTTTTGTAATATGATCTGTCTATGGCTGGGGTCCACCAGACAGGATGCTGTCCCTTTGTGGAGAGTGTCCTGCTCATATATGGGGTTGCATGATCCATGCATTCTCGGAGATGTCTGTAGAAAGTATTTGTGTAGAGGTCAGCATTGTGGGTTGTATCTGCCACTGGCCCAGTGGGCTGAAAGGATACCATGTCACTGTTACAATGTGTAAAGTTTG
Source organism: Protopterus annectens (assembly GCF_019279795.1). Classification (NCBI taxonomy): domain Eukaryota; kingdom Metazoa; phylum Chordata; order Ceratodontiformes; family Protopteridae; genus Protopterus; species Protopterus annectens. Next base: position 1,810,369,733 of record NC_056739.1, on the reverse strand, counting down.
CATCTGCAATGTTATTCACTACAGTCGTTTGTGCAGGTGGTGGAGGTGGGATATGTATATCCAGGGCAATTAGTGTGTGGTCAGCTGACAGTAGTTGATGATGTAGGCCATACAGTACCTAGATACAAACCCCCAGAGTGAGGAGGTGCTCTGGACATGAATCAGTGTTCTGACTGCTGGGGTTTGGTAGTATGTCGTATGGAGTGTGCCAGGTACTGTTGCACAGTTGCTGGCTGAGCACTGATACCTGGCCATTTACATGTGTATAAACCAATAGACAGACAGATGCTATATATGTCAGATATGTTGTATCATAACAGTCGAGTAGCATGTGTAGTATGTGTGCCAAATTCTGCTGACATATATTGCTGATATCAGGTTATTTTCTTTTCAGGTACATGGCTCACCCGCGGATCCCACTTACTCCACAGCTGAGGATGAGGAGATACACCAGAGCCTGGTGCGGGATTATGCAATACTCTTTTCCCGCACCAGCCAGAATCAGCAGGAGAGGGCTGCACTGTGGCAAGACCTGGTCTGTCGGGTAAATGACATAGGCACGCATAATAGGACATATGAGCAGGTACGACATCACTGCAGTGATTTAATCAGAAATGTCCGTCAGCGTGCGTCGGATATCCACAGGCAACAGGTCGCCACAGGTGGTGGGGTGGCTACACATCCCCCACTCACCATACTGGAGGGACTACTCATGAGTGTAGTGGCTCCAGTCCGCCAGCAACAACATCAGCAGCAGACATGCATTATGATGGAGGCTGGAGCCACGCAGCAGCAAGACAGTGAGCGTGCAGGTAATATGCCATATGTATGGTTGACTGTTGTGTACACTGGTAGTGAATGCATGTGTGAGGTGTGTCCTTGGTTTGTAGCTGTCACCATAGTATTTAATGTGCAAGTGTGATATCCTCAATATTAGCAGCTGACCTGTGAAAGGGGACTGTTGTACTACTGACCTGTATCATACTCAGTAACAATGGCACAGTTGTGCCCACTGACATTAGTTTCTTCATGTCTGCAGGTCCCTCCGGTGTAACAGCAATGCGGCCTATCCATGCTGGTGAGTGTGTATTAACAATACCTGTAATAGTCTTGATAGTAATAGTAATATTAGGCTCACTTAGTAGTGCTCATTGTATGCATGTAAATGTGCCTGTGTCTGTGTGTTGATATCATGCATACTGAGTAGTGTACAATTGTGTGCAACTGTGTGCATGTGTGCATGTGTGCACCTGTGCATGTGTGCACCTGTGCATGTGTGCATGTGTGCATGTGTGCATGTGTGCACCTGTGCATGGGTGCATGTGTGCACCTGTGCATGTGTGCATGTGTGCATGTGTGCATGTGTGCATGTGTGCACCTGTGCATGTGTGCATGTGTGCATGTGTGCACCTGTGCACCTGTGCATGTGTGCATGTGTGCACCTGTGCATGTGTGCATGTCTGGACCTGTGCATGTGTGGATGTGTGCATCACTGGTAATGTGTAGACATTGTAAACTGTGTTTCCTGTTTCCCTCCCACAGGTTCTGGTGCTGCTCTGGTGTCATGCAGCAGGGAACCTGAATCAGGTGCCATGGGTACTGATAATGATGACATCTGTGTAATGGCACAGGAAGGTATGCCAGGGTCCGTCATTGGTCAGCCGATTGACAGTACACAGCTGTCGACCCCATCAATGCGCACAGTTATCCTGCCAATACACCCTTTGTCACCAATGTCCCTAGGTGATGGACAGCATACAGTGGGCATTGACCAGGGTAATGTGGTATCTGTGGCACATGCCTCCCCACACAGCAGCCATGGGCATTGCCCAGAGATGGTACCACACAGACAGATGTCCAGGGGTTCTCGTGGGAGCATCCGTAGGCGTACTGCCCCGTCAGACGTGCCCACAGAGGTCTTACAACCTCAGCTATGTTTTGGGCTGTCATGCAGGCACAGTCGCGTATGGAACGGTACACCAGACAGGGTCTGAGGGAGCTGACAGCATGTCGCACAGCCATGACTGACAGTATGCGTGACATTGCGGCTGCCATCCGTAATTTCACCAATGTCATAGACAGACATTGTGGGGACATATTAGACCGGTTCCACAACTACATGTCCATGAGCCAGGGTGATGGTGGACGGTTGAGGCATCGACGTGGGCATATGCCAGCAACAGCAGCAGCTGGCAGTTGTCGTGGACGACAACAGGGCCGTGGCCGCCCCCATAGTGCCAGCAGCAGCCCCAGCAATGCTGGGTCTGTGCTGTCATCAGACCACCCCAGGAGACCACGTGCACGTGGCTCTGGCCAGGCCCGACAGGGATCTGTGTCCAGTCAACGAACACCTGCTTCTGATGACAGTACCCAGTCTGGGTTTGTACTGGATACGGTCCGTAGCACCCCTGCAAGGCACAGGTACCGTGTCCGTGGCCAGAGACACTGATCTGTATGACCTGGCAGGTACAGTCTGTGGCTGTCCACAAACACCAGTATATGGCAGCCATGAGGTGGAACTGTGTGCATCCATACACACATGCGAATTGACAACACCTAGGGTTACCGCATACATGCACACACTGCATCAACATTGCCCCGCCTTGTACTGCTCTCCCTCACCAACACACATACACATACATGTCAATCGGTGGTATCGGTGGCTGGCTCAGGCATACCAAGTTCACACCCTGTGCATATGATGAAACTGTGCCACCTCCTGCAATCTGTAACATCTGTGCAGGTACAGGTTAACATGTTGCTGATGCACAGGGTGACTACATAGACATGTAGTAATAGTATCATGTTGGTAACAGTATTGTGTGCTGAAATAATTGTGGGTATATCACAGCATGCCTGATGCAGTAAGGGTGTGATTGTCATGTACTGTTGTCTACACCCATGGTAAGTACCATAGTGTATCATCTGCACATGTTGGCATACTGGTGGTAAGGATGTCAACAGAAGGCTACATACATAGGTAGCACGGGGATAAGGTAATGAATGTAGTAATACGCAATGATGGACATGTAAACTGCAAGTGGCATGTTGCCCACACTGGACTCTGCAATGTGGATGTTTGAGGATGTTGATATGTGTGTAGTATTACACAACTGGTACAGGACACACAGGAGCACCCTAGCACTGCAAGCTCACATCTCATACCATGCTAGACAGCCCCAACACACAAAACTAACTGTCACAGGAGGTAGAGTCCCCATACATGTCAGGGATACTGTGGTGGCAGGCCAGGTAGCATACATCCTACTAAGTATGGAACCACTGAGTGAAGGCTCAGTGTCTGTTATTTGACATGTGTATTACTGCAGGTATGCGCACATGGGTTTCCATCCAGTTATTGTACAACCTGACAGTACATGGTCTGTACACTTGTGTGCACTGAGACTGGACCCTAGCCATCTGACCTGTGTATTTCCATGTACATGTGCATAGTGCCTGCATATTTGCAGTGTTACCTACTGGAAGTGGTACAGCTTGTTTGTTGTACAATGGACTACATGCAGCCCTGCTTACTGTAGCTTTGTTTGCATGCATGTTTGCTTGCAATTACCCTGGAATACTGATCCCACCTGCAATGCATAGTTACAGAGCTTCTGTGGACACCTAGTGACATCTGCATAGCTTACTATATGTATGTCCATGTCTCACTTGACAGAATGTCACTGTTTGTCCTGTTCACATGTACTTTGCCTGTGGCACATTGCATATGACTTACCTGGCATTTGTACACGTGAGCAGTCATATATGCTACTGCTAACTAATCACAGGCACTACACCCTCACATATTCATCCTCTGTTGAACCACCTGCTTCGCTAGGGACGGCTTGCACCTGTCACCCCTGGGCTTTCAGACATTGGCAAAGGCTCTTGCTACCCCCATAGTGCCTATGTTAGGCAAGGCTCAAATGACAAACCCACCTTCATAGGTATCACAAGGGATAAGAAACTAAGAGTAATGCTACCCAACGCCAGAAGTCTAAACCTCAAGATGCATGCACCCGAAACTCTCCTTGGCATGGAGAACATCGATATCTGTGCAGTAACAGATGCCTGGTTCAGGGCTACTGAGAGCACCCCAGCACTACCAGGGTATACCTCATCCCATGCTTTTCAGCCCCAAAACTTGGAACGAACCACAAATGGAGGGGGAGTATTGATATTCATCAAAGATACCCACACCTCCAGGTTGGTGGCAAAGCAGCAAGCATCAGAGACTATCCATGTGCAACTAACAATGGGTGAAACTGCCTTCCAGGTTATAGCCTGCTACAGACCATGCTCCCAAACCCGAAAACTGCACTCGGCCATCCTGTGAACAGTGGAAATACGAAGGTCTCTCCAAACACCATTATATTGGGCGACATCAACTACCCACACATGGACTGGGAGCATGACTCTAGCTCCAACACCCTAGGCCAAAGAGTCCTAGAATATATGAGCTCAAATGCTATGGAACAACTTGTTACCACTCCCACAAGAAGGGGAAACATACTGGACATGATCATCACCAACATGTGGACTCTATGCTCCAGACCAGAAGTGTATCCCTCACTGGTAAGATCAGACCATAAACTAATCTCACTGGATATTCACATCCCGACCCCACACCCTGCCCAGAACACCACAGTGAACAACCTCTCTATAGCAAATTCACATCCCTCAGAACTGAGGTGGAAACCTTCAAAGCCCTTGGGCCTGTGGAAACTACAGACCAGACCGCAGATTCCTCTATAAACGCATTCTATGGACACCTTCAGGAATGCATGGATCATGTGATCCCGAATAAAACCAAGACCCAATCCTCCAAAGGCAGATGTCCTGTCTGGTGGACCCCAGCCATAAACAAACTACACAATAGAAGGAGGAAGCTACTAAATGATACAGCAAATTCCCAAATAGGGAAGGCATCACTGATCAGTATTAGCAAATAACTACAGGCACTCATAAGATTGTCTAAGGCCAGCTTCGAGCAAAATTGCACAGGACACTAAGGATGATCACAAGGCTTTCTTTAGTTATGTTTGGAACCTGGGTGGTAATTCCCAGATATGCTCAGAGGTAGTCCAAAATGTCAATAGAAACACCAAACCCACAGACATTGCCAACATTCTAGCTGTCAGGTTCAGTGCAAGCTTCTCAACCCCCTCCACACTGAAAGGGCAAATATGTATCCCAGCAGAGTGCTGCCCCCCTGACATCTCAGATGCTCAGGTAAGAGCCGCCTTCTCCAAAGCAATACACACTGCATCAGTGGGACCAGACAGTGTCCCGGGCTGTGTCCTACATGACCTCCAAGACGTGCTACAACCAAACATAAACCTACTGTTCATTCCCAGCCTTACTACAGGATATGTGTCCAAAGTGTGGCATACAGCAACAGTGGTCCCTCTACAGAAAGGTGGTGCCTCAACAGATCCTGGACACTATCGCCCCATAAGCCACACTAGCTTGGTCTGCAGAGCTATGGAAAGGATCATCATGGACCACATAAATATAGATATTGGGGACCTACAGACACTGGTTCATACACAGTTTGGCTTTGTTAAGGGCAGATCCTGCCTTCCAAACCTGGTTGATTTCTTTGAAAGAGTCACCAAGGCCATTGACGAGGGGAAGGTGGTTCACACAGCCTACCTGGACCTCGCAAAAGCCTTCCAAACAATACCCCACTCGGGCATTCTAGAGAAGCTCACCAGCTTAGATATATGCCCCTATGTCACTAGATGGATTGCACACTGGCTCAAGGACAGAACCCACATGGTTAGAATTGCTGGAGCCATGCCAGACTCCAAACCAGTTACAAGTGGTGTCCCACAAGGCTCAGTCCTGGGACCTCTCTTGTTTGGTATATATTTATCGGAGGTACAGGCCAACACGAAAGGACTGTGGCTGACCAAATATGCAGATGACTGCAAACTGGCCACCATAATCGACTCTCCAGCCAACACAAGCATCTTCCAAAGGGGCCTCATAGAAATAGACAACTTGTGCCAGAGCCATGGCCTCCAGCTGAATGCAAACATGTGTATAGTCATCCCCTTTGGCAAAAGCAAAGTGCCCACAAAGTACCACATAGGTGGTACTCCATTACGTAGAGAAGAAGTGATTAGGGACCGGGGGACCCAAGTTGATAGCAATCTCTCATTTGACAACCACGTGGCCAAAGTGGTTAGAAAGACATTGTATATAGCCCACCCCAACATGAAGGGATTCACATCTACATCAGGGGAGGACATCGTGCCTCTTTACTCATCCCTCATCAGGCCCATAATTGAGTACAATCCCCCTGTTGGGATGTACCTTACCAGGCACCTGCAGCAACTGGAAAGACCCCACAAGTACCTCACCAAGAGGATCAAAGGGCTCAAACAGATGCCAAATGCTGACCGGTTAAGGAAACCCCAGCTCTACTCAGTGGCATACTGCCTGTTCTGAGGCGATCTGTGCCTAATGTATAACACCATGTCAAACCCGGAATTAATGGGCATGCTGCACCTGAGAATATCCAAATCCCATCGGGCTACACGCTTGAGAGACCAGAACCTCAGCACTGAAATAAGTAGGACATGCTGGAGGGACAGATTCATTACCCAGAGGCTCACTTCACTCTGGAATAAAATCCCCGTCCAGGTTAGGCAGAGTCCCTCATTGACTCTCTTCAAGAGGGATCTTGATGAGTGGATGGGACATTGTAGATTTACCCCAGGTATCACTTCTGTGTCACTGTTAGAACAGGGCATGGCAAGATATATTTACAATGGATGGCGACAGCAAACACATTCTGGATAGGTTCTTAAATGCCCTATGGCAGATAGCCTAGTATGACGCTATGAACCTATGAACCTATGTACCTTGTTTCCCCATTGGCCCTATGTGCTGTTAATCACCATGGCAATCACAATACTATGGTAGCATGTGCAAAGCTCAGTTGTCAGTCACCTCTATGCTACAGTTGTGGAATATGTGGGACATGTGGCAATGTCACAGCTGCCACATGTACACAGTCAACCCTCTCCCCTACACATGTACGTACAAGACATGTATGAGATGGAACCACATAGTCAAACTGGGGACTAATCACTCTGAACCCAGTACTGGCATAACCTGTCAGGTGGCATGCAATACTACAGTGACTACAATACCAGTCTGATGTAGACCTACACTGACAGCAATACAAGCATGTGAACACACTGGGCCATTCGTGGAGCCTTAGAATAGCATCCTGCCTGAGCGGCACACACCTCTGCAGCTGGCACACAGGCATACGTTCTGCTTGAACACATCACACATAACACATAGCACACAAATCCTGTGTGCCAGTCACAGCCTGTATGGCTAGACAACACACCTGCCACAGTTGTGTTAGCTACCTTTATTGTCCGGTACAGTGTGGTCACGCTCACTAGGCTGGACAAGGTGAAGGTCACAGTGATATGCCTGTGGGGCACTACGGTTCACCACATAACACAAGCATACCGGTCAGTCAGAGGCATGGACACATATGACTCAGTCATTGTTCATGCCACATACTTTCTCCTGTTGTACTTGTAGGGTGCTGACATCATCAGTGTTTAGAATGGGGAATGTGCATCCTGTAGTCTGTTCTCCTAGTTGCCAAAAGGGACATTTCCCACACTAACCCCCCTCATTCAAACACACACACTTGCAGGATTCAAACGCCTTCCTAACTATGTTATGATACTTGAGATGGACGCATTAGAAGAGCGCGCTATTTGCATTACTGGGAGGTTTTCCTTCTCCTGCTTTGCTTATAGGGTGCTGACATCATCAGTGTTTGGAAAGGGGAATGTGCATCCTGTAGTCTGTTCTCCTAGTTGCCAAAAGGGACATTTCCCACACACACTAACCCCCTTCATTCAAACACACACACTTGCCATTTGCAGGATGCAAACCCCTACCTACCTATGTTATGACACTCGAAACAGACGCATTAGCTTAGTGCGCCATTTGCATTACTGAGAGGTTTTCCTTCTCCTGCTTTACTTATAGGGTGCTGACATCATCAGTGTTTGGAAAGGGGAATGTGCATCCTGTAGTCTGTTCTCCTAGTTGCCAAAAGGGACATTTCTCACACACACACACACTAACCCCCCTCATTCAGACACACACACTTGCAGGATTCAAACCCCTACCTAACTATGTTAGGACACTTGAGACGGACGCATTAGCAGAGCGCACTATTCGCATTACTGGGAGGTTTCCCTTCTCCTACTTTATTTATAGGGTGCTGACATCATCAATGTTTGGAAAGGGGAATGTGTATCCTGTAGTCTGTTCTCCTAGTTGCCAAACGGGACATTTCCCACCCACACACACACACTAACCCCCCTCATTCAAACACACACACTTGCCATTTGCAGGATTCAAACCCCTACTTAATTATGTTATGACACTTGAGATGGACGCATTAGCAGAGCATGCTATTTGCATCACTGGGTGGTTTTCCTTCTCCTGCTTTACTTATAGTGTGCTGACATCATCAATGTTTGGAAAGGGGAATGTGCATCCTGTAGTCTGTTCTCCTAGTTGCCAAAAGGGGACATTTCCCACACACACACACTAACCCCCCTCATTGAAACACACACACTTGCCATTTGCAGGATTCAAACCCCTACTTAATTATGTTATGACACTCGAGACGGACGCATTAGTGAAGTGCGCTATTCACATTACTGGGAGGTTTTCCTTCTCCTGCTTTACTTATAGGGTGCTGACATCATCAGTGTTTGGAAAGGGGAAAGTGCATCCTGTAGTCTGTTCTCCTAGTTGCCAAAAGGGACATTTTCTACACACACACATTTGCAGGATTCAAACCCCTACCTACCTATGTTATGACACTCGAGATGGATGCATTAGCAGAGCACGCTATTCGCATTATTGTGAGGTTTCCCTTCTCCTGCTTTACTTATAGGGTGCTGACATCATCAGTGTTTAGAAAGGGGAATGTGCATCCTGTAGTGTGTTTTCCCATTTGCCAAAAGGGACATTCCTCTCCCACAGACTTGCACACACAACAACGCCACTCACACACATACACTGAGCATTTGCAGGATTCAAACCCCTACCTAACTATGTTATAACACTTGAGACGGATGCATTAGCGGAGCGCGCTATTCGCATTACTTAGAAGTTTCCCTTCTCCTGCTGTACTTATAGGGTGCTGACATCATCAGTGTTTAGAAAGGGGACTGTGCATCCTGTGAGGAGGCAGATGCCAAGCACACTCTGGTTAAGCTGTCATTCCCTAGGGCAAACAGCCTAGTGTTGACTTCTACACCCATATGTTTAATTGTCAAATGCACATTATTTGTTGCTGATAGACTGTTTGCACGTCTTTCTTGCCATAGCATTCCCTGTTTGTATGAACAACTTGTGTATCTGTGGAAGATGTTTGCATATGGGAGGGATCCACTATATCACGTATGTCTCTGTAGTCATTTAACTGTGTGCACTGGGCAGATTGCTGTAATGTGGTTGGTTCCTGGAATAACACGTGAAAATACCAGATATGTGTGGCCAACTGCTAAACTGAGATTTGGCCTAAGTGTGTGAGCATGCCCAGTACAGCCTTCCCATGGCATGTTGTCTGACATATGTCTCATTTATCAAAGTGTGTGAGCATGCCCAGTGTGAGCTTTCCATATGTTGAACTCTGCAGCCCACCACATTTGTGGATGAGTGTGAACTTCAACTAATATCTCCCGTTTATGGTTGTGTGTTGTGTGTCATGTTGTGTAGTTACTGTCCAACTGCTTTGTGTGTGGACACAACAGGATTATACTGTGCCTGCGGGGTTTGCATGGGATACTTTGCATACAGTTGTCAACATCCTTTCACACTGACCTAACACTGTAGTACTGTATAGTGTACTGGTTCAGTACTTCGACTGTGGTGGACAGTATCCTGGGCTTTAGTCCTATCACTGCTTTACATTTCCATAGTGAGCACAACAACCTGGTCAGGGGCCAGTTGTGCACATCTGACCATGTTGCATTATGTTCAGATATGAACTACTTAAACTAGGCTTGTCCAACATTGGTAGTGTATTCCACAACATAGGTGTACATTTGCAAACACTAGTGATGTGCCCTAGGCCATTTCTAATGCTAGTTGGAGAGTGTGTTTGTCCTTCGACACGCATTGTAAGTGGAGTTTGCCATGACATATGTCATGGTTAGTATACTGTGCCTCTGTCTACCTGTGACATGACAGTGATACCCAGGGTAAAGCTACCATCTCCCATCCACTCATCAAGATTCCTCTTGAGGTGAATCAATGAGTGACTCTATGGATAGCCTGTACTGGGAGTTTACTCATGGGTGGGGGTGGTTTCTGTGTTATGGATCATGCAGTACAGCTTGTCCTATGTCAGTCAGTGCTGGGGTTCAGGTCTCTCATGTGCATAGCTCACTGCCATTCAGATTGTACAAGGTGCAGCATGTTTATTGATACCAGCTTGGACATGGCTTTATACATCAGGCACAGCTTGCCTCTGGGTGGGCAGTATGGCAGTGTGTGTAGCTGCAATTTGTTTAATCAGGCAACACATGGCATCTGTGCAAGCTCTTTGATACTCCTGGTGAGGTACTGTTGGGGACTTTACAGTTGATGGAGGTGTCTGCTGAGGTACATCCCACAGGGGCTATTGTAGTCAATTGTAACGCTGATGAAGGATGACTGCAGAGCCACAATGACCTCCCCTTATCTAGATCTGACAACCTTCGTGATTAGGTGGGTATATAGTATGTTTCTGTAAACACTACAGCACATGATTGTCCAATGCAGGATACCTATCACCTTGTGTCCCCAGGTCTCTCATTACATGTTAAGTACGTAATGGGTTAACACCTATGTGGTAATTGGTGGGCACTTACTGTATATCCACGGGGTTGACTATACACTTTTCTGCAATTAGCTTGCTGACATGGCTATGGCACCAGTTGTCTGTTTCTATGTGGCCCTTTTGTGGGATGCTTGTGTCAGCTGGAGGATCATATATGGTGAGCAGTTTGTAGTCCTCTGCAAACATGTTCAGAGACAGTCCTTCCATGTTGGCCTGTACCTATGGGACATATATACCAGACGAGGGAGATCCCAGGACCAAGCCTTGTGGGATGCCAGTTATATCTGGTTTGTAGTCTGACATGGCTGCAGCATGTCTGATCATGTCTGTTCTGTACTTGGTCTGGTTTGCAACCCCTCTACTGACATAGGGGTTTATATTTAAGCTGGGGAGCATATCTATAATGAACATGTAGGATATTGTATAGAGGACTTTGCAAGGTCCATCTACACTGTGTGGACCACATTGCCCTCATCAATGACCTTAATGACTGTTTCACATGAGTCACACATGTTTAGGGGCAGGATCTGCACTTATGCAAGCCACACTGGGTAGGTTCCGGTGTCAGTAGGTCCCCAATATCTTTATGTCTGCGGTACATGCTGATCCTTTCCATAGCTGTGCAGATCAAGCTTCTCAGGATTCTGGGGTGGTCATTTTCAGTATCCATTCAGGCAACACCTTTGTTGAGAAGGACCACTGTTGTTGTACACTGCTCTTTGGGTACATATCCTGTGGTAAGGCTGACATTGAGCAGTAGTGTGATTTGGCATTCCATTTGTCTTGGAGTCCATGTTGGACTCAGCCCAGGACACCATCTCATACCATTGCTGCTGTGTGTTTTGCTTTGGAGATGCTGGTTGTTACCTCAGCATCTGCAATGTCAGGGGGCCAGCAGTCTGCTGGGATAGATATTTTGCATTCTGGGGGGTGGGGGTTTGCACTGCACCTGTCAGGATGTATGTTGGCAATATGTGTGTGTGTGTTTGGTATGTTGTTTGTGATATTTGTGTGATTCAGAGCATATATGTGAATTCCCAACACGGTTCCTACCATCACTTGTGGAAGCCTTGGGATTATCCTTAGTGTCCTGTACAATTTGTATCTTCATAGGTTCATAGGTTCATACTAGGCTATCCACCCTAGGGCATTTGTTAGCCTAGCCAGAGTGTGTGTGGCTTTCGCCACCCCTTGCTATGTGAATATTATGGCCATTTATGAGTTGCTTTGCTGTGCCTCTGTCTGGACGTGACACAGTGGAGACCCCCAGTGTAACTCTACGATCATCCATCCACTTGGCAAGATTCCTGTTGAAGAGTGTCAGTGAGGGGCTCTGCCTAACATGGAGTGGGATTCTGTTCCAGGGTGTGGGGAGCCTCTGGATTATGTATCTGTCCCTCCAGCACATCCTATTTCATTATGTGTTGAGGTTGACATCTCTCACTCTCACAGCTCCGATGGCTTTGAGTTTTCTGGGGTGGAGCACTTCCATTACTCCTGTGTTGGACATGGCCTTGTACAACAGGCATGCACTGCCTCTGTGTAGGCAGTATGTGACTGCATTCAGCTGGGGTGTCTACAGCCAGGCAGCATATGACATATATTTGAGACCCTTTATCCTCTTGGTGAGGTACCTTTGAGGTCTTTCTAACTGCTGCAGGTGTCAGGTAAGGTACATCCCATATGAGGCATAGTACTAGATTATGGGTGTGATAAGTGAACAGTATAGGGGCACAGTGACCTCTGTTGACGTAGATGTGAATCCTTTCATGATACGGTGTCCAATGTAGACAGTCTTCCTAGCCACATTGGCAATGTGAGTGTCATATAACAGGTTACTGTCCACTTGTGTCCCTAGGTCCCTGATTACTCCTTCCATACATAATGGTTTACCACCTATGTGGTAATTTGTGAGTACCTTGTTTGGTATTTGGTGGGACATTCATACTGTCCAGTGTCTTCCGGACGGCTGGATGGGGTTCCTGTGTGTGAGAGTGTGGGCTGTAGCATGCTACAGACTGTACAGCAGTCTTGCCTATGGTTAGTTGCACATGGGTGGACTCCAATGCCTTGTGCATTGTCAGTTACCTGGACGTATGGGTGTCTGTGCTGGATATGGATACTCACCCTCCTTTTATGTTTTGTTCTGGGTTTTGGGGCCATGACGCATGATATGTGGTATAACCTGGTAGTGCTGGTGTGATGTCAGGATGCTTGCAGCAGGTTTCTGTCACTGCACAGATATCGATGTTCTCCATACTGGCGATGGCCTCGGGAGCATGCATATTGGGGTTTACACATCTGGCATTGGTCAGCATTACCCTTATGTTTCTTTCAACTTATGTTTTCTAGGGTGGTGGGTTAGTCTTTTCAGCCTTGCTTACGAAAGGCTCTATGGAGGTGGCAAAAGCCTTATCCAATATCCAGACGCCCAGGGGTAACAGGTGCAAGCCATCCCTAGAACAGCTGCATGGCTTGTCAAGCATGACATCCCAAGCAGACAGACATTGGATCCCCTTGGAATGACACCAGTAAGTGTGCCACTTGTTATAACTGATCATTCCGTGTTTGTACTGTGGCATCATTCTTGGTGAGGGTATGAAGCTGCAAACGGTGAGTGTCATACCGGCCTGGACTACATAATCAGAGAGCTCATCTATGTCTGTTTTCATGTAGTCCGGGGAGGTACATCTCAGGTCATTCACACCAGCATGGACTATGACTGCATCATATTTCTACTTGCTTTGGGGTGACCTGCATACTTGTGTAATGTGGCGTATTGTGGCAGCCTACAGGCAGCTTACTGTACCCTTTCCCTTGTTCAGTCTGGTGTGCGGGACAGCAGTGTGTCTCGCTATGGAGTCACCTATTACAACTGTATCAGGCATGTTGTTTCTCCTTCTGGCCTGTGACTGTTTGGCACACCAGCTTTGTGTACTATGTGTTGCATGTGCTATGTTTGGAGGTTGTTTGATTGGGTGTCTGCTTTGGAGGCCTCTGTTGGTGTGGTGTGTTTGTAATGTGGGCCTCCGGGAATTTTTTCTGTGTTTATGTCTTTGGTTTGCAGTTGTGATAGGTCTATGTGGGACTGGGTTTGTGGTGTGTGTGGTTACGTTCTCCTCCTGACTAGTTTTGTGAGTACTGAGTTGGGGGAGCTCAGCCTCCAGTTTGGATAGATGGTTGCATCTCTCACATATATTTGTATTTCTTGGGGGGTGATGGGGGTTGTCTGTGTATTTGGGCCAGGTGTAACATTGCCACAAGATTCACAGATTCAACTTGTTGTGGCTGGCCTTAGTGGATTGTATGTGTGGACATATTTTATTGCCATACTACTGATCAGTGATTACTTCATTTTTGTATGTTTGCTCTATCATGTAGTAGCTTCCTCATTCTCTTGCATGGTTTGGTTATGGCTGGTGTCCACCATGCCAGATGCCTGCGTGTATGGCATTGTGTCTTGTTTTAATTTAGGATTGCATAATCCAAGCATTCCTGGCAGTGTTCATGGAATGGCTGTATTACAGGTTGTGAGGTGTGGCCCCTATTTTGCACATGCACAGGACCTTTAATGGATTCCACATCAGTTTGGAGGAGTGCAAATATTGCTTTACACATGTTTTCCACTGTGGTTTTCTGGCCAGGGACTGTGGTCAGGATTTGTATATCCAATGTGATTACTCTATGGTCTGGTGTTACCAGTGAGCAATACACTTCTCATCTTGCCATCCAGTACCCATGTTGCTAATTATCACATCCAGTATGCTTACCCCTCTTGTGGGAGTGGTACGTTGTTCCTGGGCATCTTGGTTTATGGATTCTATGAACATTTGTCCTACAGTGTTGGAGCTAGTATAACGCTCCCAGTCTATGTCTGGGTATTTTCAGTCACCCAATATAATGTGGTTTGGAGGACTTGATATATTCATGTATTCCAGCATAGGCCAGGTGCAGTTCCTGGTGTTGGGACAGTAGTCTGTAGCAGGCTATAAACTGGGGGGCAGTTATAGCCACTGTTACTTGACCATGGCTAGTCCATGCTGCTTCTTGTTGTGGTACCAACATGGGGGTGTGGTTATCCTTGACAATTAGTGCTAGTCACCCTCCTTTTGTAGCTTGTTCCATGTTTTGAGGCTGTACAGCACAGTATGAGGTGTAGCCTGGTCGTGTTAGGGTGCTGTTGTGAGCCTTGACCCAGTTTTCTGTTACAGCACAGATATCAACATTCTCCATACTGGGTGAGTTTAGACTGCATGCATCTTGCTGTTTCGACTTATCCCTTATCTTATTCTTATCCCTTCTGATACCTATGAAGGTAGGTTTGTGTTCTGAGCCTTACCTATTCAGGGCACGCTGTGGGTAACAACAGCCTTTGCCAGTATCCATACGGCCTGCACTGATAGGTGCACGCCAGTCCTGGCAGGTGGAGCATCATGTCATGCTCAGCATGTCATCCCAGGCTGGCACACATTGGATCCCCTTTGACTAACTGCGATACTTCAGTCAATTATTGCACTTGATCATCTCATTGTCATATTGTGGCATGATGCTTGGTGAGGGTAGGATGTTAGTCAGGGTCCTCAGGAGTGCATATAGTACATGGTGTTACATTACTTAACACATGGCATTCATGCCTCAGGTGGTGCTGCAGGGCTGCCTCTGTCGGATGCACATATTACACTCCCTGTACATGTTTGTGAGCAGGTCATGTCATTTTAGGCATCCCTGTTATTATTTGAGTGAGTCAGAGGGGGTATCATTCCCAGGGTTCCTACTGAGCCAGTGTATGTGCTATGCGTTGCCTCTTTGCCAAGGCCAGGGCATACTGGGCACGCCTCCTTCTGCCTACTGGGGCAGGCTCAAGTTGTTCCTCCTCCGAGTCATGCTCTGCCTGTGATGGCCTTGGCAATGGTGGGGGGCTGTTTGGCCCGGCCCTATGCTGGTCCTGCTGCAGCTGTTTTCGCAAGATCATATTATGTAGCATAGCACATACCATGACAATTTGGGTACATGTAGTTGGTGTGTACTGCAAGGCTCCACCAGATGTGTCCAGACACCGGAACCGTGACTTGAGCAGCCCAAACACACGCTCTATTACATTACATGTTTGTGCGTGTGCCTCATTATGGCGTTCCTGTTCAGGTGTGTGTGCATTTCTGATGGGTGTCATCAGCCACGGCTCCAGTGCATAACCTGCATCCCCCACTAGGTGTCCGTGTGGGATGTCCCCATTGGCAAATGTCTGGTACATGCCAGATGTGGGAATCATGGTAGCTCCCAGGGCAGCCAGCACACACATTCATTATTATGCCCTGGGCATCACACACGACCTGGCAATTGATGGAGGGGAAGCCCTTGCAGTTAACGTAGGCCCTACCCCGCTCACCGGCTGGTGCTTTGATGCATATGTGCGTGCAGTCTATTGCACCCACTACCTCAGGGTATTCCGCTATTTGCTGGAAGAGACGCATATTGCTGGCCAATACCTCACGGGCATTGGGGAAATATACATAATCACCGACATGTGCTGACATGGCATCCAGGAACTGGTGCAGTACCCTGGAGGCTGATGCCTGTGATATCCCATCATATCACCAGTTGGTCTCTGGAAGGTACCTGTTGCTAGTATTCTTAGGCCAACACATACCTTGGTTTCCACTGGGATCGGTTCCCCTCTGTTGGTTCTGTGTGTGAGGCATGGCCTGCACAGCTCCACTATTTGCTGCAGGAGGTCTCTGTCCACTCTATAGCACTCTACTATCTCCAGCTCATGTAACCCATGGTAGGTGACCCTGGGCCTGTACACTCTTCTCTGTCTCCTCACTGTGGGTTGTCTGGCACCATCTGCATTGTCACCACCCTCAGCAAGTCGCCTATGTCTCATTATGACAGCTATGGCAGCCCCTAACATTTCTGCTCTGAGTTCAGCTTTTTCAGTTTTCACTTGTAATAGCTTACTCCTGTCTTGCAGTGTCTCTTGAGAGAAACATCTTGCACTGCTGTTTGCAGATCTTTAAGTGTTGGGCTGAGCTACTATTCTGCCTGTGTAATTGCCTGCTTCTAATTGTTTTCATCTGCTAGCTCCAGCAGTATTCCCTGCTAGCTTCCTACTAATACTGTTGCTTCCTTTTTCCTTTCTGTTTCCTCAGGGGGGAGCAGCGTGTATACCAGCAGTAACACGCTCACAGTGGCTTACACGTGCGCACACGTGCTTACACGGTTCAGAATCGTCTTATTCGGGTTAAAACTCACGCACACCCGTGCAAACAGTGTAAAACATCTACCAACACGCTCCCACATGCTTAGTCTGTCTTACACGCGCGCACACTGTCTTACTCGCGCTTCATGGTGCACACACGTGCGCATGCACGCCCAGCAAGAAACTTTGGTGTAGGCAACAGTGTACACCTTCCATTTCTTGACTTTCCCATGCTTATGTTGTGGCCCTCCTCTTTCCATGATATGTGTCTGATATCTGTCATGTCACTCTGACCTCCAATGAACTGCATTTCTTTCTGCCATTCCCCCCTGTGATGTCACCTATCTCCTACTCTGTTCCTCCCCCTTATGTAACTCTTACACTACTCAGAATGTGCTCATTTGCTATGTGACAGTGGAATTCAGTATCCTAACACTCATTTGCATCAGATTGCCTACTAATGCTTAGTTACATCTCTTAGACTCAGCTTCCCCCCTTAGCAACCACTACACGGTGGCCATGTTGTTTTTGGTCTGCTGGTCCCTGCATTGAAAATCCATGTATTGCATAAATTCCACATTTGTGGGTTTATAACCTTCGTTTTTATGTTTTATACAGCGCAGCCCGTTTGCGCGGGGCTGCGCTGGGTTTAAACATCGGCGATCACTGAAAAAAAAATTATATTTTTATTACTTTTGCATCAGGTTACCTTGCCAATGGCCACATATTTGGCCATTGGCATGCTGCCTGACACATATGCACCCTTTATTTGGAGCTGACATGGCTCCATTGTTGTTTTTGCAGAAACGTACTCAGTTGTCAACTGAGTACATTTCTGCAGCTAAAACGGCTCTTACACGGGCTGTTTTGGGCTTCCTGGATCGCTAATCATCCTCATTTGCATGCTATTCGGCTGCAAGTGAGGTGATTAGCTTATCCACGCCCACTCCGTGTAAGAGACGTTTTAGCTGGTCTCTTACACGGACTTTGGGCTGTTCCTGGATCGCGAAGGCTGCATGGAGTCTTACACGTCTCTTAGACTCCGTGCAAGCCTTCGTGAATCCTGCCCATGTTTTTACAGTGGTATGCAGCACATCAACTGTTACAGTAGAGAGAACAAACAAAAAAATATTAATTTAAAAATAAAGGTAATTAATAGATTTGTGGTGTACAGCTGAAATTTGGAACATAGGTAGAATACATACATAGTACACAGGTACAGTACACACACTGTAGATTAGCCAGTGTTTGTGAGTAAGACTGAAAACTATTATCAAGTACTCTAGGTTTAGTATCTGTACCTTATCCGCTTTCACTAGCCTGGGGAGCAATCATGGCACTGCCAACTTTACTTGAGATGCTGCCTGATGAGGTCTTTAAAGGAGGCTTTGGATGACGTGTTTTGAATGCTAGTGGGGACAGAATTCCATTTTTTCAGCCACTGAACTACTATATAGTTCATCTCCAAAGCTATTGTAGCTGTTGGTGACTTCTAGTAGTAGTTTGCTTGATGATCTAAGAAGCCTTTTGGCTGAAAGATGTACTAGGTTTTTGAGGACAGCACACTTATTGGGGAGGTAATAGATCAAATGACAGAGGCAGAGCTAATTGTAGGTTAGGAGGTTGGGCAGTTCAAGCCAGTGGAGCTGTCTCAAAGCAGTACATCCCTTTGTCACACATTGATCCATTCATTTCTATGACCCAGACAGTTGTACTCACTGTCACTGGAAGGAGGAGATATGCATTGGTAGGTTTTAATATATATTTATATTTATATGCATATATATATATATGTATATATATATATATATATATATATATATATATATATATATATATATATTTTGCATGCAGCTAATCTCCCCTTTTCATATTTTACAATGTAAATAGACTGCTCACTCACAGCAGCCAACTGCACTGGTAGCCCCGGAGAAGCTGATGTTCTACTAAGACCATGGTCTCCACTAAACAATCTCATTGAAGGATATGCTCCCTAGAGAAACAACCGATATCCCTGCTCATCCTGAGATGAGTCAGCTGACAGTCATCACTCCTTTACCACCATTCCCCCATTAGGTTCTCAGGTTGCTAACTAAACTCTTACTCAGGACTTTTATTCTGTGCCAAGGAGCTAATGTTACTCAAACCAGTTAACAGTTGCAAAAATTGTTTGATTAGATGCTCTGTTTAAGAACATCATCAGTAACTTAGTCAGTGAATGTAATATTTGGTGTAGCATAAAAATTTATAAGGGTTGTGCCATGACTTCTTGCAGTTTTTAAAGATTAGTGCTGCTATTTCTCTAGCTTGCTTGTTCTAGGCCGGTATTGTGATTTACAGAACACAAAACCACTTTTGAATCATGATCATGATCATGCTAACAAATGTGAGTCCCATATGATGTTGTGAGATGGACTTCTAAGATATGGAAGCTTCAGTCATTGCATAGTGATCCATTGGATAGTGAGTATTCAATATAGAGTATAAAAATGTGACATTTTTTGCTGTTCAGAAATACAGGAATTTCTTGGCATTATGACTACAATGGAAGGGCTTAAATGGGTTTCAAAAACAACATTTCTGGATTTATGTAGTATGATACATTCCAGTTTCACATATGGTACACAAAGTACAGCCTTCAACACAGCATGCTTTTCTTTATTTCATCCTGCATTTTCATACTAAACACTTACTTCTCAACACTTATTTTCTCTGTCTGAATAGGATGTTGTCTTTAATTGATATCCAGACTGATTTAGTAACCTTTTTTTTTTATTTTTGGACCCTGAAATGTGCACTTAAGACTGAGAGAAGAATACAGTCAAAAGTTCACTCCCAGAAGCAGCCATTGCATTCCTGCTTATTTACATTACTAGTGTAATGAGTGTAGAAACTGGCATAATGAATCAAGAACTAGACAGGTGGTTCATTTAGCAGTCAAATCAATTTCACGTTATACAAATTCTGATGAAAGTCATGAACTGTATTACAAGAGATAAAAGTAAGGTAGATATTTCCATTGAGTACTTTGTTTTCTACCATAAGGCTGCACAGAAGTATCTAAGATTAAAGTTCCTTTTTCACTTAGGAAGGAAATTTATGTAGTGCTACACTTTGTATGTGAAGGGATTGATAAAACAGTAGAACTAGAAAAATGTTGTCTCTAATAAACTTCAGTGCTAGAATTATCAATTAATGAACCTTTTTCTAACATTGATGGAAACCTGCACTTTGTTTAAGTCAATTGTTACTAAGCAACAAAAACTGAATGGAAAGAAGCCTATGTTAATATTAACTACCTAGTAGATTTGAAAAGATTAATTGCTCTCCTAAAACTGCAATTTGCTTTCCTTCTGCTACCCTTGTTAGTATACAGTAAGTAAATAAGTAATCCCTTTCCCTTAATTAATCTATGATCAACATACTCTAATCTATAATAAATTACTAGTGCATACATTAAATGCTTTTTGATGGGATATCACATGTCAAATCCTGAAAATGCTGAGTACTGTACTACTAAAGATTTGTTTTCTGCAGTCAGAGAATAGGAACATTGTCTCAGAACTAAACTGTCACTCACTAAGAAAATTCTGATGTGTTGCAACATAAATTAATAAGGAGTGATACATAATTTATGCTTTGCCTTTTGGGGAGTGCAGCGATTTTCTAATGACTCACAAGTATTTCAGTATACTGTGCTGAAGGGAGAAAACAAGCTGATTCTGTAGACCTCAGTTTTTGTAGAGGCACAGTGAAGTCAGATATGAAATCCATCATGATTCAAAATGCTATGCACAAAACAGCACAGTAATTAGCTAAGTGGTAAGTCTATATTGCAAGAATACAAAGAAACGGCATTTTCCCATACTCATACATATGAATTCATGCCCAACATTGTCAGGAAGGTTTTCCCCGTATGCAGGCATTTGGGTAAAAATACCTCAGCCCAGGTGAACTTTATACTTTAGGTGTCAGCGGGAATAATGTTCCACATACTTTCTCTACCAATCTTTATAGCATTTTAATAGAGTATGTTGGAAGATATTTTTTCTAGCATTATATATTAGTTTTCTAAGTCTGTACTGCACTTCAACAACATGTAATTGTAGTAAAAATATTTTTCTTGCAGTCTAGCTAGTGTTAATATTGAAATTGTTCTGAAAGTAGCTTCATAAACTTAGTGAACTTTGTTAATGCTATTATGCTTCTCTTACATAAAGCCATACTTGTCACTAGCAATTAAAAATGGTCAACACCTTGCTCCAAGCTAGGTTCCAAGGGTATACGCACCTAATCTGTATTTCAGTACGTCACTACAATGTAAAATGTGTCATATTAGAGTATAATTTGTGACTATTATGCAAGAATGTTATGTACTGACTGCAAAACTCAATATTATCAGTTTTAGATACATTTATACAATCTAAAATATGGAAAATATTACCTTAATGTACAATCGCATTTGTTTATATAGAATGATATTTTCTACTACTCTGTTCAGCCAAATGTATGTGCCTCAGTGTGATAACATTTTCTTTATGGAACCTTGACTTAGTAAAATGGTGTAAAAAGGTTTTATGACCAAGGTTTTAAACTGTAAAAAGTTGACAACATTTTATTAAGCAAAACCTTAAACTCTTTAACAAGATAGCCAAAAAGTTAAACTATTGGATGGTAGTGGTATCTATACAGTATAGAGTATTGATTTGCTATGATATGTCCTCACTTTAAAAGGTTTGTGTATATTGATTTGATGTACAGCTCGTTAAAAGTGATATGCAGATGTGATTTGACATACCATTTAATGTGCAGTTGCGTTAAACATCTTGAGTGTGTAGTCCATTTTTATGGATTACAAGTTATTATATAATCATTCACATATTTTATACCTATTTTGTTGTTACACTCCTGGTTTACAAGATTATTTCCTTCCCCTTCCATATACAAGGTAGTCAAGGAGATGTAAGATTTCTAAAATTTTGAATAATTTTAGCATAAGTGAAGGAATATTCTATAACCCATTAGCCCTCCCAGATTCATGCTAATTGGGGAAATATAAACACTCAGTCTTCCATTCATTCTACAGATGAAGGAAAGTTTATATAACTACAAATCTCAGTTAAGCTAAAAGAACTATTATTTTTTGTCTTAGAGAACATAGGTTGGAACCCCAACTAACATTATATTACTAACTAAAAATCATGTTTTCTAATCATCAAGGAAAGTTATAATTTAAGTTTCATCCTCAAAAGTAACACAGGTTATGACATCTAACTACTGTGCTAAGTGTCTGATGGATCTTAGAATACCAGTAGAATTTTGTATAATAGTTAGTTTTGTAAATATGGCTATAACACCTCTTTCAGATAGCAGTAGGTCATGGGCATGCGTGCGGGGTGGTCTGAAGGGGTGGGTTGTCACATATTCGCCTTATTACTACATGTAATATTATTTAAGAACTTACACATCATATGCCATAAACACCATGTACAATCTTCTAAAATGTCTGTTCTTCACCTTATTCAATTTATCAACAACTACTCAAAGGCTAGAGTAATGATGTAATGGTATCAGTGGAATCCTGGAATGTTAAAGGCTTGCAAAATGGTAAGAAAGATAATCTAATTTTACATTTAATTTGTAAACCAAGTGCTGAGGTAACACCAGTCCAAGAGATCCATATGACTAAAGTTCAATGAGAGAAGGATATAAAAAAGAAATGGATAAAACTAATAATAGCTGCAGGAGTTGACACGTCTCTAAAGGGGTAGCAATAATTGTCAAAAAAATCTTTCAAAGGTACCGTTATATCAAGTGACTTTGATCCTAACGGTAGGTGGTGTCACCTACTATGCTCCCTTCCATTCATTAGTAAAAACATTTTAATACTAAATGTATATGGTCCATGCATGCCCCAAGTTGCTTTCATATACAAAATGTATACAGTCTTAGAGAAACACCCAAACCATCTCTAGGTATTAGGCGGAGACTGGAATATGACTACCAGACCTGAACTTGATAGAACAAACAAGGAAAAAAAATCCCCTGACCTAACAAAGCTCATAACTGAATTAATGGATGATTTTAGTATATATAATCCCTTTGAAATGTATAGAAATAATCCTGGAATCAGTAAGTTTACATTTTTCTCAGCGTCCCACAAATCATGGTCTAGGATAGACTTTTTCTTAATTTCAACAAGTTTCTCAAAATATGCAATAGATTACTATAATGATACTAGAATCTTACCTGACCATGTCCAAATTAATCTGAAAATTAAAGAAACCGAGTCAAACATAACTGACCAATTTGCATCAAATTGGACCTTAAATCCAAACCTTCTTAAAAACAGGGAACTCTTCCAAGAAGTTCAGGAACTTCTTGACCAAACTAGCAACAACTTAGAAAAATCAAGCATTCCCTATGATATACAATGGGCCGTGGCTAAGGTAACAATTAGGGGAATACTAATCCAAAAAGTGTCTCTTCTCAAGAAAAAAGTGAAATCCCAACTTGCCACTTTAGAACTCAAATTAAAAAGCACAGAGATAGAAATGCAAACCAAACACACTACAGAATTAGAAAAGCAGATGCTTTCACTACAAAAATAACTTCAAGAAATCCAAATAAACCAATCCTCCCTCAATGAACTCAGGCTCATAAACAAATATGCTGAATGGGCCCAAACCCCTTCTAAAATTCTAGCCAGAATAATCAGCATTAAACCTTCCCTCTTTAGAATAAAACAAGTTAAGCATAACAATAAGACATTCTTATCAGATAAGGAAATCATTCAAGTTTTTGAAGAAATTTACCAAGAAGTCTATGGCCCTCAAAAATCCACCAAGGAGACAGTATCTGATAATTTCCTTAATGAATTACAATTTCCATTAGTAAATGAAACTCAGATAAATCTTCTCAAGGCATCAATAACTATTGAAAAAATACTTCTAGCCATCAACACACTAAAACCAGCGAAAGCCACAGGACCTGACGGATACTCAGCTGAATTCTATAAATACATCAAAAAACAATTAACTTCACTTTTACTTAAGGTTTATAATTATATAATAAAATTTGGCATCATTGACTTATATATAAAAAATTCTAAGACAATTCTTATACCTAAACTCAATGCAAATGACCATAACCTTAATGACTACCGCCCAATCGCTCTAATTAACTTAGATATAAAAATTCTATCAACAGTACCGGTGCACAGACTAAATAAAATACTCCCTTATATAGTATCACATGAGCAGTTAGGATTCATGAGTAATAGACAAGTTTGGGACAATGCATTAACAGTAGAAGCAATAATAAACATGACAGTAAAGGATAAATCTCCCAAATACATGCTTTCTGTGGATGCACAAAAGGCCTTCGATAGAGTAAACCTAAACTTCCTCTACAAGGTTTTGAAACAATTTGCTCTCCCTGAAGAATTTATAGATATAGTCAGGGTGCTATATGATAAAGCTACTACTGCAGTATACATAAATAAAAAGAAATCAAATCCCATCCCAATAGTCAATGGAACAAGACAGGGATGTCCACTTTCTCCTTATCTTTTTAACCTCTATTTAGAGGCCCTCCTTTTGAAATTAAGCCAGAAAACATTCAATCACTCTATCTACATTTCCAAAATCCAAGTTAAATACACTGTGTTTGCAGACGATCTTAACATTTACTTTGAATTTCCCTCCATAGATTTAGAAAAGATCTTAAGTTCTATTGACACGTTTTCTGAAATCTCAAACTTTGCCATAAATCCAAGCAAATCAAAAATATTCCCCTTAAACCCCAAAAGCCACAAAGAATTCTTCTACCCAGAAACAAAAATTAGAGTAGATTATTCACTCAGATACCTGGGCATTACTTATACTCACCCTCACAAAGAAATAATAAAGAAAAAATCTTAATAAAGTTTGGTTGAAGGTTACTGAAGATCAGGATAGATGGAAAAACTTAAGCCTTTCTCTTCTTTCAAAGACAACAATCATAAAAATGAATATCCTCATTAAAATACTTTATCATTTTAATGCCACCACCAGAACATTCCAAATAGTTTATTTTCTAAAATGACAGCAGCATTAGCCAAATTCATCTGGTACCCTAAGAATACTAGGATTAGTTACACAAAATTAGCACTACCCAAAGAGAAAGGTGGTCTGAATCTTCCTGATTTTCAGACATACTATCTTATTATTAATGCCAGTTGTATTATGACTAGTTAAGTATGAAATCTCTGATTCATCATGGCACCCTCTTTGAATAAAAATTTATTGCCAACATCTCAAATCCTCAAATGTAAATCCAAAAGCTATACCTTTCCTTAATGGCAAAACTCTAAAAGACCTAAAAATTCATCCAACTTTAATCAACAATACGGCATGTTTTCAAAAACTTATAACTTCCTTAACTATGGTTCAACCAATACACCTCAACCCTAATATCAGACTCAACAACAATATGCTAAAGTTAGATAATTATCCAACCATAAAGGAATGTACAGTATGGGATTTCTATCAAATCAAGTATTTACTACTTTCTGTCATAGACTCCCTAGCAGCAAATACAAAATACCGCATAATTATCAAACAAATGTTATACCTAGTAATTCTGATGACAACAAAAATTAATGTAGTTCTGCAAGACCTCCAATTGTTTCAACAAATCACTTCCCTTCTTATATTGAAAACTAAAATGCTATCAAACACTTATAGACTAATCACTCAAATTAAATACCACAATGTTATTCTATATTCCAATTACTGGATGAGTTAAAATAACAATTAACCAATGAAAAAAAATTAGCAGCAATTGATATAACTACAGAATTAACTCCCTTTAAAAAATTAATCTAGACTCAACTTATGATTAATAACAATGCCTACCACACACCACTTTTTCTGAACAAAATAAATCCCAATCTATCACCTTTCTGCCCTACATGTTCAAATTCAGTAGCAGACACTCTCCACATATTTTGGCCTTGTAAAAACATCTACAAATTATGGTGCTCTTTAAGGGGAAAATTGGAGAAATTAGGATATATTAAATATACCCTCTCATTGGAAATGGCAATTTTAAACATTTTTCCCAATTCCTATACATTTGAGTCTAAACACATTATTGTAACATTGTGTGCAACACTGAAATCGTACATAGCCCTAAACTGGTTAGATAGATCCAAAACATCTTGGGCAGAGTTTAAATCTTTAGCTATCAAATATGTTTTAACAAACAAAATAAGAACAGTAAGTCATAAGAAATTAACATATTTCCAGAAATACTGGAAAAGACCTATAGAGGTCCTTAGCTAGATTCACACTAAGTTAGTTAGAGCACTTTTTATTTATTTCTTAATCCTCATTAAGTAATCCATTAAGTAATAACTTTCTTCATTAATTTAGTATGAAGCCTACATTCAACTCTTACTACAAGATGATTGTGCTTTACGCATTGGTTACCAAAGTGCTTTCCAGTTCATTGGCATATGTATATACCACTATTGCATGAAAAAATTACCAACTTTTGAACTTCCTATAAGTACTTGCATAAGTGACAACTCAGTATAAATAGTTGTTAATAGTTGCCTGTTAGGCTCAAATATATGGTTTTATTTCTTTTCCTGAGAAAATAACAATGTTCAACGTTATACTGTCAAATTTAATGACAAGTTGTTAGACAAGGTATATGCAATATAATACATATTTAGCTTTGTAAGGCATGCTCAAATCTTATTTAAAACATCAAAGGCAGTTATCATTTATGCCATGCTATCTCTATGCATGTTATGTATTTACAATTGTATGAAATCATTTGATATGTATATCTTCAACTTGTGTTGTAATATTTCATTGCAGTTAAAGAAATATGAAAAAATTCTACTAAAAATTATATTTGAAAAAAAGAATACAAAGAAACTGCAGATAATGCATTAATGCATGACTACATATAGTAAGCAAGACAGAGGTAACAATGAAACAACACTGCAAGAGAATTCAGAAACTGCAAAGTATATTAAGTAGCAGGAGGAGCAGGGCAATGTCAGTAGCACTCAAGGAGTCAGGGGTGGTTAGATAGGATTCTACCAGTGGCGATGTGAGAGCTATGATCAAACAGTGCACGCAGTAACCTATGAGGTGCTAAATTACTGTGAGAATATACAGGCTTCACAAAACAGTAATGCAGCAATGAACTCAAATTATACGTGCCAAAGCATTAAAAACAAAATAAAACAATGCAAAATGCTCTAACCATTACAAACGACAGTTGCATTTAATAGATTTAATGTTTTCATATGTTAAATTGTAAAATGACAGATTCTAATATACCTCAGAAATGTCAGTATATGACAGAAATGATTACATAATCCATGAAACAATCAAATGACCATGTCACATGATTCTGTTTAAACAAAAAACAAAACAAACAAACAAACAAAAAAATATATACAAAGAAAATATTCCCAACACTGCAACATATGAAAAAAATATTTTTATTTATTATTTATCACAAAAAAAGTGTCCACCTTACAACATCCCTGATTGCAATTTCTGTACACTTGAAACAGACAAATGGTCATTTGACCCAGGAAATTGACTAGTGTTAAGAAGTATTTGTAATATCAGTTCCTTATATTCTAATGTAGTTTGCCATAAACCACCTCTGTTATTAATATGTATGATGTCCACAGTCAAAAAAGAAAAAAAAAAAGAAAAAAAAAATTAAAAATCTTTGCAAACCAAACTCTTTAAGCAGAGAATTGTCGGTCACAGGAATTATGAAAATGATTATGATATTAGAACAAAAAATTCAAACAATCTTGGGTTCTGTTTAATAATCGCTGTTTGACTTAATGATATTAGGCTGGGAAGTAAGGTAATTGCCCTGCTTGCCTCATCATATTATCATCATATTTTACATTTATATATTATGATCTATGTTTTCTTAAATAAACCTGTTTCACTCGGGTTTTCCATTGATTATAGTAGAGCAGAAAAAATTTTAATATATGAATTTCACTGATTATTGTGACATTGATTCAATACAAGGGAAACAGTATGTGTGACTGAATATCAGGTCATAAACAGCTATTAACTAATAAATAGAAGTGCTTATTCCCCATTTTATTGTTCTTGTTTTTCTGTTGACACTGACAATCACTGAGAACTAATTTTAATTAACTTATAGTTGAGTTATTACCAAGAAAATAATTGAAAAATGCAGGCATTGAGTATTTCTGCTGCTTACAGACTTCATCTTGTTATCTTAGGTTTGATAACCTTGACAGCGATAGATAAAATAAACTTTTACTCATAAAAAAATAAAGGTCTTTATCAGATGCAGTTTAGGCTCTCAGACTTATTGTTAGAAGTCTGATTTACTTTTTCAGCATTTGATGAGTATGCCACAGGAGTAGCTGCTACCAAACATTAGTTTGAAAGGATCACTACTAGATTCTGGAAAGAAACTGACATTGACCAAATAGTTCTGCTCCACATGGAAAAAAGCTCTAACCTGTCAGGAATCAAATAATTAATCCAGTATTTCTGCAGTTAAACTGGCTTGTTTTGGATGGAATGTTTTTATTTTTTTTTTTTTGTACTTTGTGCTTTGTTTTGGAAGGAATGCAAACAATTTTGAAAGTATTGTACATTTAAATCTTGACTATTCAGAACATATTTTAAGTGGATGTAGTTTGACACTGGTGTAGGGGAGTTTATTTCTTCACTAAAACAATATATATTTTAATAAGCATTTAATATTTTAGTAATAATACAAATGTTGCATTATATGACAGTCATTAAATATTTCTGATTTTATTATGTTAACTGCTTATTTAGATCATAATGGCAAGGTAATGTACTTTTTAATAGATTGTGAATAGAATGTGACTTTTTTAGTGTCCCAAAGACTCCCCGTCTGTGGAATAGAGTCCCTCTCCATGTCAAGCAGAGTACCTCTCTAACACTGTTTAAAAGGAACCTGGATTGCTGGATGGGAAACAGAAAATACACCCCTGGGATCCCACCTTTGTTCCTGCTGGACAAGGGAAACAGGTGCTGACTTTGAAGGAACATGGGTGACATTCTTAGCTAGGATTATAAGGGCCTCAGGACCAATAGCCTAGTATCATACTATGAACCTATGAACTGAAGTAAATGCATTTAATAATATTTTATTAGCTTGTTATTGTCTTTATGATGCAATATAGCTGAAAGCTTATGCATGATGGCTAGAATGAGTATCTGATCACCTTATATTCATAGGGACTACATTTATTTTATGATTTTTAACAACTGATATATTTAACCTTGGTTACAGGATAGGATCTGAATCTCTCTCTCTCTATCAATCTATCTGCCTATTTATCTCTATCTATATAGCTAGCTGTTTACCTACCTGTCTCACTGCGTCTATCTGTATATCAATCTATCTATCTTTTTGTGCTTGCATTGCAGAACTATGCTCACAACCTTATGTCATTTTTAGACACTTATGATTATTATATTTCCAGAGATTAAACTAAGAACAACTTGAATTACAAAAACAGAATCTGACTCTAAGATTATAGATTGAAATAATTTCCTGTGCTTTCAGAGTAAATAAATAAAAAATATATCTTTCTAGAGTCATATTTTATAGTTATTTTTATTTATATACTAGGATATGCTATATAGCAAAGTGAATAATCCACAAAAATCTGAGAAGTAGCTAGAACTGGAACAGAAATCCAAGCAAAGAATAAACAACTGACCAGGAAGCCAAAGACCACAGCAAATGATTCCAACAATGATAGAAACCACTCCAGTTCACAGTTGTTGTAGAAAGAAACAATCCCTTATTGGCAAAACCACTGCAATTCATGGTTAAGCACTTTTGTCTAAACAAAGACTTCTTCAGGCTTCCAGGCCAGTTGTTCGTTCTGTGTTTATTATATAGCAAAGTGAAACAAATCACAAGACATCCTTTTGAAAAGTTTGAAAAAAAAATGAGTTATAGGAATACATTTAGAGGTAATCATATGTGGAAACCCATGAACTGAAACCTCTAAGGTGGCTCACTTTAAAAAAACTCAGGCCTTTGTTCAATTCTGGTAATCTAAACTGAGGTAGATGAGCTGGTGTAAATGGGCTAGGTCTCTCCCCTACCACATATGACTCTAACACTAAGGACACTATATCTTCTGCCTCAACACCATTGGTTCTCTCTTTTGGGGACACAATTCATAAAATGAATAAGTTCCAATAGGATTCCAAGAAACACTCTGAGACCTAGCTAAGATATAGAGCCTTCATGGGCCTACCACAACCAAAGAATTTAGATGCTTCTGCAGTCATAGTTGTCTTGGAAGATGCATTCATTAAGGTATCTCTAGAGCCACATTTTCTTCACTATGCCGCCAGAAAACAAACTGACTAATTCTTTCAGTTCAAGGATCTGTCTGGCAGTGGACATAGAGAATTAAGGAGTTGCTAATGAGCTGCTTCCTGTGGTCCAGTGGTCCAGTGTTTGATTCGCTCAGCCTCCATTGGCTGTGTGCTCTCTGGCTGAACCTCAGAAAGTTCCGTGTTGGTCAGTATTCTACTGTAGGTAATTAATACAAATAAATAAGTGAATACACTGATATACATATACATAGCGGCATGCATATACTTCATAGCTTACGACAGTAATAGAGAGGAAGGAGAAGGAAATGGATGAGAAAAAGAATACATCTTTAAAAAGTCCACAGCTGCTCACTTGGGTTTTGTGAATGATGTATAGATGAGTTGATAAATATTTTACATATAGTAAAAGCTTTGATTTGATTTGCCCATTGAAATTGTTTTTGTCTTGTTATTCTGATCTGTGTGTAGCCTACCAATTAGTTATATTTATAATATCCTTTTAATTTCTGATCCATAAGTGTACTTAAATAATTCTCACTCTTAAAATATACTCATCTTAAATGATATGCATGTTTCTTCATTTAAGTGTATTCTTATATTTTCATTACAATGGTTAAATATCAGAAGTAGAACAGTGTTAAACATTTCAACATTTTCTTTTAGGTCAAGAGTTTAGAGGGTAATTGTTTCATAACCTATTCCTGATATGTTAAAAACCCACAAAAAACTTAATATGCTATACCGCCATAATCGTTATATCTTTCGTTCCACCAGGCTCATACTAACCAATACTTATCTCATCACATCCCTCCTATATGGTGCATCTATCCTCACCAACCTGCAGTCCTCCATCAAAACAAAACTCTCCTCTTGCTATAACAAGATATCAAAATTTGCAGCAGGTCACAGAGCCATTTCTGACCATTGTAATTCTCTTCACCAACTAAACTGGCTTGAGCTGCCTAACCTCCTCACTTATACCCAACTCATCCAAGCACACAAACTCATTTACAACCCTTGTCTTTGTCCCTCCATTGCCACTACCTTTGAAATGCTTGAACCAGAATGACTTCTAAGATCTAATTCTCAAAAACTAATTAAATTGCACAAATCCACACATCCAGCTGGGAATCACCTAATGTCCTTCTCTCTTGCATGGTTCTGGAATTCTCTACCATCTCCTATCCGCATCACCAGCAGTCTCTCCTCATTTAAAACCTTGCTGCACTCACACCTAACTTCATAATGGAAGTGCTCCTTTTCCCTTTACACCTAATCCTTCTAATAAAACTTCCTATTCTCCTAGAACTAAATACGCCATCACTACTTCCTATAGTTCCACAGCTCTATTGAACTATTTGACCATCTACTTAATAGTTATCCTATGCTGCTACTTTTGTAAAAAAAGTGTTTTTTACTGCTGTTTAATGAATTATACTGATGCATTCTATCATTGTTAACCTTTTCTTATCATATTTACTTTGTATTCCTATGAGATAATCTGTAATGTATATGTAATGTGTACTATGTATTTTTACATGTTCAGTTCACTTGCAAACCAATGTGTTTGCAGTTGACTATGTTGAGCCACTAATATCTTTTGGCTTAACCATTCCTGCATCGGATCCTGATTGACTTGTGGTTATTCCAAGAGTTTTCAGTACTTGCAAATATATTTATGGCTTTTCCACATTTCTTTCCATCTCATCTGATCCTTCTCCTCATATTCTTTCTTTTGTTTTTTTTGGCACATTCTACTGCTGTCTGATTTTTATCTACTTATGGTTTGATTTCCATTCCAGCTTGACACTGTTAATCTAACAAGGAAGTCATCTTAGACTTGTTCACCTCATCTTTTAAAACTTCCAGTATGTTTGGATCTGGTGAAGTCAGCAGATATGTATGCAGTCCTACAACCGCAGATCTATACGTATAATGTAATTAATTTTGAGGAAGTACCTCCTTCAGAAGGAGGAATATATAAACTTGGTATACACTGATTTTTTTTTTACATCATTTGAAAAGCAGAAAGCATTTTCCTTGTTTTCCTGTACAACTGATCCAATATCTTTAGGAGCCAGTCAGTCACCGTAAAACTATGAGTTGGAACAGGAAGAGTAAATTGGTTTATAGGTTCATAGGTTCATACTAGGCTATCTGCCCTGGGGCAATTATAAGCCTAGCCCGATTCTGTATGGCTTATGCCACCCCTTGATTTGAGTATACTGTGCCCTTTTTTAAGGTTTAGTTTACTGTGCCTCTGTCTAATAGTGACATGGGAGTAATCCCTGGGACAAACCTACGATCCCCCATCCACTTATCAACATTCTTCTTGAAGAGATTCAGTGAGGTGCTCTGCCTCACATGAACTGGAATTCTATTCCAGAGTGAAGGGAGCCTCTGGGTTATGAACCTGTCCCTCCAGCAAGTTCTATTTATTTCTGTGCTGAGGTTCAAGTCCCTCGAGCGTGTGGCTCTAAGGGATTTAGATTTACTGAGGTGGAGCATGTCCATTAATTCTGGATTTGACATAGCTTTGTATGTCAGGCATAGATCGCCTCGAAGTAGGCGGTATGCAACTGAGTAGAGCTGGAGTTTTTTTAACCGAGCAGTATATGACATCTGTTTGTGACCCTTGATCCTCTTGGTGAGATACTTTTGGGGTCTTTCTAATTGCTGCAGGTGTCGGGTAAGGTACATCCCAAAAGGGGCATTGTATTCTATGATGGGCCTGATGAGGGATGAATAAAGGGGCACAATTACCTCTCTTGATCTAGATGTGAAACCCTTTGTGATGAGGTGGGCTATGTAGAAGGTCTTTCTAACCACTTTGGCAATGTGGTTTTCAAAGGAGAGATTGCTATCAACTTGGGTCCCCAGGTCCCAAATAACTTTCTCTGTACTTAATGGGTTTCCGCCTATGTGGTAATTTGTGGGCACATTGTTTTTGCCAAAGGGTATGACTATACATTTTTTGGCATTTAGCTTTAAACCATGGTGCTGGCACCAGTTATCTGTCTCTGTGAGACCTTTTTGAAGGATGTTTGTGTCAGCTGGAGAGTTGATTATGGCGCCTAGTTTGCAGTCGTCTGCGAATTGGTGAGCCATAGTCCTCCCATGTTTGCCTGTACCTCGGAAAAGTATATACCAAACAAGAGTGGTCCCAGGACAGAACCCTGTGGGACGCCACTTGTGACCGGTTTTGAGTCTGACATGGCTCCAGCAACTCTCACTCTGTGGGTTCTGTCTTTGAGCCAGTTTGTGACCCATCTTGTGACATAGGGGTTTATATTTAAGCTGGATAGCTTATCTATGATGCCCGAGTGGGGTATTGTGTCAAATGCCTTTGCAAGGTCCAGATAGGCTGTGTGGACTACCTTCCCTTCATCTATGGCTTTGGTGACTGTTTCAAAGAAGTCAACCAGGTTCAAAAGGCAGGATCTGCCCTTTACAAAGCCGAACTGGGTAGGATCTAGTGTCTGTAGGTCCCCAATGTCTTTGTTTATGAGCTCCATGATGATCCTCTCCATAGCCTTGCAGACTAAGCTAGTCAGGCTTATGGGGCGATAGTTTCCAGGATCCGTAGATGCTCCACCTTTGTGGAGTGGAACCACTGTTGCTGTACGCCATTCTGTGGGCACATATCCTGTAGTGAGGCTGAGATTGTATAGCTGTTTTATTTGAGGGATTAGTTCCTCTTGTAGTTCATGTAGGACGCAACCTGGGACGCCATCTGGTCCCATGGAAGCAGTGTTTTTTGCTTTGGAGAGGGCAGCCTTCACCTGAGCATCTGAGATGTTTGGGAGGCAGCCCTCTGCCGGGATAGATATTTGCTCTTTTGGGGGGGGGGTGGAGAAGTTTGCACTGAACCTGTCTGCCAGGATATTGGCGATGTCTGTGGGTTCAGTGTATTTTTTGTCGTTTAGAATCAACTCAGAACAAGTCTGGGAATTGCAACCAAGGTTTCTAACAAAACTGAAAAACGTCTTATGATTGTCTTTGGTGTCCTGTGCAATTTTTCTCTCGAAGCTGGCCTTGGAGGATTTTATGAGGATTGTAATTTTTGCTAGTACTGATCAGAGATGCCTTCCCTATTAGGGATTTTGCTCTATCATGTAGTAGCTTCCTCCTTCTGTTGTACAGTTTATTTATGGCAGGGGTCCACCAGACTGGACGCCTGCCTTTGGATGATTGTGTCTTGGTTTTGTTTGGGATAGCATGATCCATGCATTCCTGGAGATGTCCGTAGAATGCATTTATATAGGATTCTGCAGTTTGGGCTGTAGTTTCCACTGGCCCTGGGGCCTTGAAGGATTCCACTTCGGTTTTGAGAAGTGAGAAGTTCACTTTGAGAAGTTTTTCACTGTGGTTTTCTGGGCTGGGGTGGGGTCGGGATGTGGACATCCAGTGAAATTAATTTATGGTCTGATCTTACCAATGAGGGATATACTTCTGGTGTGGAGCATAGAGTCCCCTGTTGGTAATGATCAGGTCTAGTATGTTGTCCCCTCTTGTGGGAGTGGTGACTAGTTGTTCCATAGCATTTGAGTTTATAATTTCCAGGAATCTTTGGGCTAAGGTGCTGGGGCTTGAGTAGTGCTTGAGTCAATGTTTGGGTAGTTGAAGTCGCCCAATATAATGGTGTTCGGAGAGATCTTCATGTTCTCCAATGTTTTCAGGAAAGCCGAATGGGATTCCTGACTTTGAGAGGGTGGTCTGTAGGATGCTATAAACTGAAAAGCAGTCTTGCCCACTGTTAGTTGCACATGGATGGTCTCCGATACTTCGTGCAATGCCACTAACCTGGAGGTGTGGATATCCTTGATAAATATGGAAACTCCCCCTCCTTTTGTGGTTCGGTCCGGGTTTTGGGGCTGAAAAGCATGATATGAGGTATAGCCTGGTAATGCTGGTGTGCTCTCTGGAGCCTTGAACCAGGTTTCTGTCACTGCACAGATATCGATGTTCTCCAAACTGAGGAGAGCTTCGAGTGTGTGCATCTTGAGGTTAAGACTTCTGGCGTTTAGCAGCATTACCCTTAGTTTCTTGTTCCTTGTGCTGTCTATGGGGGTGGGTTTGACTTTTGAGCCTTGCCTAAAAAAGGCACTATGGGGTGGCAAAGCCTTTGCCAATATCCAAAGCCCAGTGGTGACAGGTGCAAGCCATCCCTAGCGAAGCAACGTGGCTTGTCGAGCATGTCATCCCAGGCTGACAGACACTGGATCCCCTTTGAATGACACCAAAATTTTAGCCAATTGTTAAAATCGATCATTTTGTCTTTGTACTGTGGCATCATTCTAGGTGAGGGTAAGATGCTGCTCAAGGTCAGGGTCATACCAGCCTGGGCTACATGATCAGAGAGCTCCTCTATGTCTCTTTTCATGTAGTCCAGGGAGGTACGTCTCAGGTCATTCACACCAGCATGTACAATGACTGAGTCATATTTGTATTTGCTTTGGAGTGACCTGAGTGCTTGCATTATGTGGCGGATCCTAGCGCCCGACAGGCAGCTCACTGTGACCTTCTCTTTATTCAACCTGGTGAGCGGGACGTCAGTGTGTCTGACAATAGAGTCACCTATAACAAGATTATCAGGTGTGTTATTCAGCCTTAAGGGCTGTGGCTGCTTGGCACACTGGCTTTGTGGGTTATGTGTTGTGTGTGTTTTGTTTTGAGGTAGCGTTTGCTTGGATGTCTGCTTTGGAGGTCTCTGTTGCTTAGGTAGATTTTTATTTAGAGCCTCCGAGTATGTTTTTGTGTATTTATGTGTTTGTTTCGCTGATGTGGTGGGACTATGTGATACTGGAATTGTGTTGTGTGAGTTTACCTTCTCCTCCTGACTGGTTACACCAGTTTTGAGATGAGAGAGC
The DNA here is from genome assembly GCF_019279795.1 of Protopterus annectens. Classification (NCBI taxonomy): domain Eukaryota; kingdom Metazoa; phylum Chordata; order Ceratodontiformes; family Protopteridae; genus Protopterus; species Protopterus annectens. The sequence goes on along the minus strand of NC_056739.1, from coordinate 1,810,333,379 downwards.
TCAGCCTCCAGTTTGGCTAAATAGTTGCATCTCTCACATATATTTGAACCTGTTTGGAGAAGGAGAGGGTTGTCCGTGTACATGAGACAGTTGTAACATTGCCTCAAAATTCCCAGATTCACCAGCTGGACTGGAGAGGAAACCACTGACTGACCTTTGGACATGCTAGAGTAATAGGGAAACTGAATTTAAGATGGACCAATAGAGGACAGGGTAATCGTAGAGAGTATAAGAGTAAGTAGTGCTTATGGTTTAATAGTGCTAACTTGTAGGATTACTTAATTGGACCAGTGAAGGGCCTTAGAATGAGAATATGGTGTTTAAATTGAGAGAGCAGTTCTAAGGGAAAAAGTGAAGAGCAGAATTTGTGGAGTTAGGAATAGTTTAAACCCAATTAGGCGGCGCTGCCCGTTGTTGCGCTATGCTCAAAAACGCACAAAACTGCGCAAAAGAGGGTTTTAAGAGAGGAAGATGAAGGAGTTTTGGAATTGACCCAGAATGGCCAATAAAACTACAGTTTCAAGTCAGTAACCACTCCCACAGGGGCAGACAGGCTGCTCAATGTTTTTCACTGCCACTGATCAACAGAGAGACTTTCCTTTAGCCCAAGCAAAAAATGGCCTCACAGAAACTTACAAACAGTTCAAGAACAGCAAGCCTGTAAATGAACTTTTTTAAATCTCAGAAAAGTGGGAAAAAGCAAGATTTTTTTGTTTTTGTTTTTCAGAGATAGCAGAGGTTAACAAGTATCAGCAAGTTATAACAGTGCAGTAAATGACCCCACACAAGAGTGCTAGGCCAAAGACAGATAAAATGCAAGTTTTGAGAAAAAAACTATTTTAAAAATAAGTGCAAACAGGAAATTCAGTAAACAGCTCTAGGTTGTGCTCTAAATACAGTTACTAATGCAGAAATCAAATTTAACAAGCCAGAAAATGCTCAAAATAGGCGGCTATGCAGAAAAACGTAGCAAATAAACAGAGGAAAAATACTTAAAGTCTCAAAAGTGGCTCCTTTCTTCTCTCAGCGTTTTCTCCTCTTGGTGGGTGCTTCACCAACAGCCAACAAGCCTTAAAAGATGCCAAAACCATGAGGCAACCAGGTTTTAAGAGAGGAAGATGAAGGAGTTTTGGAATTGACCCAGAATGGCCAATAAAACTACAGTTTCAAGTCAGTAACCACTTCCACAGGGGCAGACAGGCTGCTCAATTTTTTTTCACTGCCACTGATCAACAGAGAGAGTTTCCTTTAGCCCAAGCAAAAAATGGCCTCACAGAAACTTACAAACAGTTCAAGAACAGCAAGCCTGTAAATGAACTTTTTTAAATCTCAGAAAAGTGGGAAAAAAGCAAGATTTTTTTTTTTTGTTTTTTCAGAGATAGCAGAGGTTAACAAGTATCAGCAAGTTATAACAGTGCAGTAAATGACCCCACACAAGAGTGCTAGGCCAAAGACAGATAAAATGCAAGTTTTGAGAAAAAAAACGATTTTAAAAATAAGTGCAAACAGGAAATTCAGTAAACAGCTCTAGGTTGTGCTCTAAATACAGTTACTAATGCAGAAATCAAATTTAACAAGCCAGAAAATGCTTAAAATAGGCGGCTATGCAGAAAAACTTAGCAAATAAACAGAGGAAAAATACTTAAAGTCTCAAAAGTGGCTCCTTTCTTCTCTCAGCGTTTTCTCCTCTTGGTAGGTGCTTCACCAACAGCCAACAAGCCTGAAAAGATGCCAAAACCACGAGGCAACCAGGTTTTAAGAGAGGAAGATGAAGGAGTTTTGGAATTGACCCAGAATGGCCAATAAAACTACAGTTTCAAGTCAGTAACCACTCCCACAGGGGCAGACAGGCTGCTCAATGTTTTTCACTGCCACTGATCAACAGAGAGACTTTCCTTTAGCCCAAGCAAAAATGGCCTCACAGAAACTTACAAACAGTTCAAGAACAGCAAGCCTGTAAATGAACTTTTTTAAATCTCAGAAAAGTGGGAAAAAAGCAAGATTTTATTTTGTTTTTTTGTTTTTTCAGAGATAGCAGAGGTTAACAAGTATCAGCAAGTTATAACAGTGCAGTAAATGACCCCACACAAGAGTGCTAGGCCAAAGACAGATAAAATGCAAGTTTTGAGATAAAAACGATTTTAAAAATAAGTGCAAACAGGAAATTCAGTAAACAGCTCTAGGTTGTGCTCTAAATACAGTTACTAATGCAGAAATCAAATTTAACAAGCCAGAAAATGCTCAAAATAGGCGGCTATGCAGAAAAACTTAGCAAATAAACAGAGGAAAAATACTTAAAGTCTCAAAAGTGGCTCCTTTCTTCTCTCAGCGTTTTCTCCTCTTGGTGGGTGCTTCACCAACAGCCAACAAGCCTGAAAAGATGCCAAAACCACGAGGCAACCAGGTTTTAAGAGAGGAAGATGAAGGAGTTTTGGTGGACTTTGTTCCTAGATGTCAGGTCTGTCCAGTATTAATTTAACTCCATTAAAATATTCCTTACAAAGTTTTGTTCACATTTGTTCATGTTTTATTGTCAATCATTCATCAAATTCCATATTTACATACTCCCTCCTGCTCAAGTTCCTTTATATCACATTCCTGTTCCAGACTGATATTTTTTTCTGGTGCTGCAACTTACCTGCTTTAAAACTTATTTTTGCACATCTATTAAGACCAAATGACACTTTTATATCATCTGAGTAAGTTTTGACCACTTGTAGTTGTGATATCTGCTCCTCATCTGATAACATATACAGTTTAAGTCATCCACAAAAAGAAGATGAAAAATCTTTACAGTTTGTTGTTTTATGGGAGTTGCATCTGGTCTGGTAGCCATGTTTCAACTCAACCACAATTTGATAAAAGATTTTAGTAGTGGTTTTATATATTTTGCATAGATATCAGCATTGATAGGTTCTTAGAAACAGTACACCAACATTTATTATTTATTATTATTTATTTTACATTTGTTGACCGGGCTAGTTTAACTGGATATATGTCCATTTTCAGTAGATGCCTGGGGAGATAAGCTCCAAGACATACATATAACATAAAAATTGCAAACAAATATAAGAAGAAAAAGAAAAAAAAAAGAAATTACAGTAATATATACACTGTCAAATCAGGTTAATAAGAAATCATTTGAAGAGGACAGACATCAATACAATGTAAACTGCAGGTTCAAAATAACATGTAGGTGCATTCCTTAATGAAAAAGGAGGCATACAGGCTAGTTCAATGTGCAAGTAAAGTACATAACTTAATGGCAAAGAAAAAAGGAGATATACAGGCTGATGCCATTTCCAGTACAGTTCACAATGCAAGAGGCAGCGTAATGATCACTAGTAATAATAATGAGTTAAAAAAAATTCTTACAAATAAGTGAGAGAGAGAAGGAAATAATGAGCTACAGAGAGTAGAAGTCATATATTGTCAAAAAGGATGACAGAAAATGAATAAAAGGAAAAGAGAAGGCAGAGCATATTCGGGTAGAGCAGATAATTAGGCAGGTTTAGTACAGGGGCATGACCAGTGTGTTTTGAGGAAAAGTTTCAGTCTCTTTTTGAAGAGTGATAAAGAGGAAAGTGAGGAAACGTCACAGGGTAGGAGATTCCAGAATTTTCCCACAGTATTGGAGAAGAGGGAATCCCCAGCCCTGTTGTTAGATTTAGATGTTTTAACTAGAAGTTTCTGAGATGAATGGAAGGACTTCAGAATATTATAGGGTGTGATGATGGTGGAGAGAGTAAGAGTTTTATGGGCAATGATTAGTTGGTGGTACTTGATCAGATTCTGTAGTTCCAACCATTCAAGCTGCTTTAAATTAAAGCAGTGCTGAGTTCTAATGGGTTGCCAGTAGCAAATCTGGCTATATTATTGTAGGAGCTTTCCAACTTACTGAGGTTGTTCTTAGATAGATTGGTGAAAATGGTAGAGGCATAGAGGAGTGTAGAGATTAGATGAGTATGTGCAATAGTAGTTCTAGCTGTAGATGATAGGAAGGGTTTTATTCTGTACAGAGAGCCAGGTTTTTTGTTGACAGATTTAATAGTGAATAGAGAAAAGGAGAGGTCCTAATATGGACCCCTGAGGTACACTGAGGTTAATTGGTAGGTACATAGATAGAGTGTTGTGCCAAAGTACAGCCTGTTGTCATTTATTTAAGTAGGATTGGAACCATTTGATAGAGAGTGCATGTAAGGACAGGGATTTGAGGATATCTATCAGAATTTGATGATTTACTATATTGAATGCTTTGGACAGATCGGTAAATAGTGCTGTGGAGAGCAAATTGCAGTTACGGTTTTTGTTAATACAATCTCTAAAGGAAAGGAGGGCAGCGGTAGTGCTATGGGAAGGTCTGAAACCATGTTGACAGCTAGAGAGCAAGTTATTGTGAGTTACGTGGTCTAGCAATTGCCTATGGATGCATTTCTCCATGATATTTGACAAAGGAGAAAGAAGAGCTATGGGACGATAGTTGGAGAATTCGGTGGAGTTGCCACCTTTGTGAAGAGGGATAATATGGGAGGCTTTTCAGATCCTAGGGATGTGGCCTTCACTAATAGTTCTATTAATAAGAAGGGAGATGGGGTAAGCAATCGATTTGGCAGATTTCTGTGGGTATTCAGCAGGTAGTTGGTCTGCTGAAGGAGAGCATGGTTTCAATTTTTGGATTAGGGTAAGAATATGGGTTATTGGGACTGGTTGGAGAAGAAATGGCGGGGTGAAGTTTTGTTGTAGGTAGTTAAAGTAAAATTACTAAAAGATAACTGACTGGCTAGTGTTTGGATAGTGTCAGTAAAAAAGGAATTGAAGGTATTGACAGTATACATGGGATTTTCATGGTCAGTATTTTGTGGGTTTGGTGTACTGGATTGACCTGGATGTAGTAACTGGTTGATGCTCGCCCAGAACTTTTGTGGGTTATTATGGTTAGCCTTCTGAATTTGAAGGTAGTAGTTTATTTTATCTGATTGTATAGCTTTCTTAGTGTTATTTCTTAGCTCTCTGAAATTTTATTGGTCAACAGGATTTTTGGTCATTCTTCATTTAGCCCAGTATTTATTTCTGAGATGGATTTTATGTTTGGTTTCTTTAGAAAGCCAAGGGGCAGATTTGGTCTTGAATCTAATTGTACGGGTTGGAGCATGGTGATCAAGAATGGCTAAGAAGTTTGAATTAAAGTATTGAACCGCTCCTTCTAGAGGGAGGTATTTTAATGGAGACCAATTGCATGCTCTAAGTTCCTTTTGGAAGAGATCAGGGTTGAAGTTCTTTTTGGATCTGATATTCCTGATAGGAATGGGAGAATAGGATTTATGCCTGATGATATAGGTAAGTGAGTGGTCACTTATGTCATCAGGAAGTGTTCCAGATTCATATATTTGGGGATGTTTGTTTATCAAAATCCAGGCTAATGTGCTTTCTTTCTTGTTGTGTTTGTTTATCCTGGTGGGGGAGGTGATGGTTTGGGAATAAAAACATAAAGTTTAATGTGGGTGATAGGGTGGCTTCTGCTACAGCAATTCCAATCAATGTTTATATCAACAAGGATTATAGTTTCTTGGGGCAGGTGTTGAGATAACCAGCAAAGGATATTTTCTATTGTGGTATTGTTGTTACCGGGGGGTAGATAGATACAAATAATATAGATGGCTTTGGCATTAAGTTCAAGTTTGGATACATTGGCATTAGGTGGTGGTTTAGAGTCATAAGTGGTTAATTGTAATCCTGATTTAAATAGAATAGCAACCCTCCACCCTTTTTGGCTATACGGTAGAGTCTTAGGATATTATACCCTGGTGGGATGACTTCATCGTCTTTGGTTGCAGGTTTTAGCCAAGTTTCTGTTAAACAAAGACTGTCGAAGGAGTAGACCTCTAAGAGTTATTTTATTGTTAATGCTTTGAATATTAAGATGAGCTACAAGGAGTGAATTAGATTGTCTAGTAATGGAAAAATGAGTGGATTGGTTTGGGTTGGGGAGAGAGATTGGGGTTGTTATTGGGCCTGGGCTTGGGTGAATATCTCCATCTTTTAATAAGTGGAGTTGTTTGAGATAGTATGGACTAGGGAGTTTGCTATTAGTGAGTAGGGATCTCCTGGGATTGAGGTTGTTATATCTAACGTGATGTACTCTGTGATATTTTGCTAGTAGGTAACTGGGAGTAGTTGTTATGTTGACATGGTTAAAAAGGATGGGTAGATACAGGGAGCTGGTTTGTTTATTAGGGTGGGAAAAGCATGGGAGTAATGAAGGTTTCATAGGAGGAGAGTATGAAGGCAAAAGTGAGAGGTGGAAGTAGTATAAGCATGAGAAGTAGTTGGAAATGAGCAGTAGAGTGTAGTTTATCCATTTAAATGGGTGAGTTAGTAATTGTGTTACTCGTAGGTATGGAAGTATAGTAGGTGTGGATGAGGGGTGGGGAGTGGGAGGAAATTAAGGGAGAGGTTTGAGAAGGAAGGAGTGGAAGTAGATGAGCAAATAAAATCCTTACCTAGAGTACTGGGGGGAGGAAGAGGTGTGGCTAGTAAGTATAAGTGTAGGACCCCGGGGGGGTGGGTGGGAATTGGGGGTAGGGAGGTGAGCAGAGTGAGCCTGCAGAGCGAATGGAGTGGGTAGAAACAGGTAAAGAAGCAGCTGTAGAAGAAACAATCAGCAGTACAGGCTACAGAAGTTAAGTTTGATAAGTCAGAAGTGGGTAAGAACAGTGAGGAGAGAACCTAGAAATGGTAGTAGTAGATAGTATAGTATAGGATGAAGGAGGAGCTAAAAAGCAGGTCTGGGACTACAGAAAATATAGACACAAAAGGATAAGAGTGAGATGAGATTGGTATAAAAGTACCACCTAGTGGACAGGTCTGTAATTGCAGGTAGCTATGTGAGGGAGGTAGCTGTATAAAGACAGGAGAAGAGTGAAAGCTAGGATGGGGAGTTATGTGTAGACGGTAGGGGGGAGTGAGTGTTAGGTACTAAAGAGAGGGGGGCTAGAGGCTGCTGACTGTCCTGGCTCAGAACGTGCTTTGGCACCTATAGCAATGGTACAATGGTAGAGAAATAACTGGCAGTAGTTAGACAGCAAACATACTTTTCTTGTATCCTTGAGTGGGAATGCAGGGAGTTTAAGGCTGAGAAGTGAGCCTGCTGGTATTTGGAGAGGGCCCTTAGGTTCTTAGAGACTAGTGTTGAAAGCACAAGAAAAGCAGGGAAACTTAAGGAGGAAGAGAGACAAAGTAGGGGAGAGAAAATAATAGTTAGCACAAACTAGGCTAGTGTGGTCAAGTTACACAAGATATTCACTGAGACAATGTATAAAGATAGTAACAATACATTTCCATTTTCTAGGTAGCAACACTAGAAAAAATGTATTATACAAGAGAAATGTTCTTCTAATCAGAATTAGTAAAACTAAAGTTAGCAATAAACATTCCCTATGTGACTTAAAGTTCTCAGAGCAGCTATGCAGCTAGCTTAGAGGTTTAATACAGCCGACATAAGGGACTGATACCCAGGTGTTCAATTTTCAGCAATGTAGCTCCTAATACTCTACAGAATTAAGGTACCAGAAAGGCTACTTGTGCTAATTGCAAGTTACCCGGAAAGAGCTAATGGCTTGTTACCTGAAATACACCTGGCCTAATGAAACACAGCTGGCCTCAAGGGCAATTAACCAATAACTGCTTTTATTCAATCAAGCTCCTACAACACCGTTGTGCTTGAGGAACACTTTATGGAGTAAAATGTGGAGAACTGAACACAAGGAATAACCTCAACAGTTCTGGTAAGCTTGTAAAGCATTTAGAGCTCTTACGACTCTTCAGGGCAGGAGAATCACTAATATGTACATAGTGTCGACAAATGGAAGGAAACCGCTGTGTTTATCCAAGAGTTAGCTAGATCCTTGAACACTAGTGCTATATTGACCCACTCTGGCCACTTTAAGTGATAAATGCTCTGCCGAAGGGAGGTACCTAGTGGGCTGCTAGGCAGCAGAGTAGGTACTGACGTCCAGTTAGAGTCTCTACATGAGAGTCATAGTTAAAAAGCCATTTTCAGGCTTAGTAAAAAACAATTCTACTGAATGCCAAAAAAGTAGATGAAGAAAGTGGAAAATGGCTTTTCTTCCAGTTAAGGTTAAAAGGTATCACCGTTCGAGAGCAGTTTACAGGCATGACACAGTATAGTAGTAGTGAAGGCACGCTCAGAACTGGCTTCGCTAGTTCAGCATGCTTATAATTAGCCTGTTGCTACTTATTAAAGTTCTAAAATACCTTAACCATTGTTTTACAATCCGTGGAAAAATAGCAAATCCACAGTTAGGTATAAGAGCAAGCTCTAATGCCCTCGCTATGCTGCCACGTGGATGGCGTAGTTCATAAAAGTCATATTCAACCCTGGGGACCAATACAGAATGTTAAACCACCCATAAAAGGTACAACTAGGGTATGAGAGTAGCTACAGCCATTACTGGCTTACAAAACAAACAATGTAGTTCGGGGATTGGTTTAATCTACACCAAAAACATGAATTGGACTGAGCTAGCACACTACCCATGCTCAAAAAGGTACTGCTGGGTTTGAAATAAGTTCTGGCCATTATCTGCTTACAAAAAACAAATGAGAATAGGGGATGAGGTTAAACTATACCTCAACATCAAATAAACTAAGCAAGCACTCTACCATTTCTTCACAAATGAGACGGGACATAAAAATTGACCACGCCAGTAGGAATACCGGCTTACTGAGAGCAATGTTAAAATTAATCTAAATCTAGACAACAAATAGATAACGCACACGCTATACGATGCTCCACAAGAGAGGCAGGTACAAAGTAAGCTATAGAGATATACGCTTTAGTAAAAATACTCAGCAACAGCATTTATGGAGACATTGCAAATATACATATTCTAGAGCAATTAAACAGCAGCAGAGTAGTTAATGGTTGTTATATACACAGTGCACTCTTAAGCATGGCAGCAATTAGACTGGTGAAACAACAACACTCATAAACAATACATACCACAGGCAAGAAAGATGCTGGGAGAGGAGCAGACTATAGCCAGGGCTTTTTCCAGATTACTAAACATGGTGCCCCACTAAACCCAGGGTATTTATGGGAGTCTAGAGAATAAAGATGGAGAGGGGAGGAGAGTAGGAGGAAGAGCAGGTAAAGTAGGAGGGACAAGAGACAGAGACAGACAGTATAAGAAAAGACTAAGTGATATCTTGCAAGATGTGGAAAAGGTATAAGATGGAAGTGAGGTAGAAAAGGCAATGGTAAGAGATAGACTATTGGGACCAAGGGAGAGGGAAAAGGTTAGACAGTGGAGATGTGAGAAGGGAGCTAGGTTCCTAAGTGGAGGAGAAAGGAGCTAGGTTCCTAACTAGAGGACAGGTAAAAAAGCAGCTGTAGAAGAAACAATCAGCAGTACAGGCTACAGAAGGTAAGTTTGATAAGTCAGAAGTGGGTAAGAACAGTGATGAGAGAACCTAGAAATGGTAGTAGTAGATAGTATAGTATAGGGTGTAGTTGGAGGAGCTAAAAAGCAGGTCAAAATAAGGTAAGTAATATACAAACAGGAGGATAAGAGTGAGATGAGATTGGGAGAATGGTGCTACCTGGTGGACAAGTCTGTTATTGCAGGTAGCTATGTGAGGGAGGTAACTGTATAAAGACAGGAGAAGAGTGAGAGCCAAGATGGGGAGTTAAATGTAGACGGTAGGGGGAGAAGTGAGTGTTAGGTACTAAAGAGGGGGGGGTAGAGGCTGCTGACTGTCCTGGCTCAGAACATGCTTTGGCACCTACAGCAATGGTACAATGGTAGAGAAATAACCGGCAATAGTTAGACAGCAAACATACTTTTCTTGTATCCTTGAGTGAGGCTGCAGGGAGTTTAAGGCTGAGAGGTGAGCCTGCTGGTATTTGGAGAGACCCCTTAGGTTCCTAGAGACTAGTGTTGGAAACACAAAAAGAGCATGGAAACACAGGCTAAAAAGATGCTGGGAGAGGAGCAGACAGCAGCCAGGGCTTTTTCCGGACTACTAAAGAACATCAATATGCAGTGTACTTTTAATGCAGTGGTGGGTCTCTTATCCTTTTTTTCTAATTAATTCCTGTTTTTGCCCTTTCTATTAAAGATTTTACTTCAACACTAATGGGATCCTACTAGGATTTATATCTTTCTAATGAGTACTGCACTATATTTTGTATTCAGAAACATGTCAGTTGATTGAGTAGTATTTCAGTGACTGCCGCATTGTTGAAGCAAATTTGCTGAAAGCCAGTTTTAGAGCTAATTCCACTGCTATGCAACTATGAATTGCATTGTTAAATTATATAATCAACACCGTCATACCTCTCCCCTGGAATCCCATTAGCTATCCCAAACTTTCATTCTAGCTCCTTAATGTTTCTTTATCTATGTTTTACTTTAGGGTAGCATAACACTCCATCTGTGTTTATTGATCAGATTGCATTTTAGCCATAATCTTTACTTTCTTTTTTTTCATAGTGTTTTAATCCATTCCATTCTAACAACAACAAAATGTGTTGGTTTTCTACTTGTAGCCCACAGTGATAAATGTATACATATTTATTCTCTTGTAACTGCGAACATATAGCATAAACCCAGGTTTTATTCTCTATTTCCTTTCCTAATACATGCATCCTGTACCTCTTCTTAGCTATGCATGTTGAGACAGCTCTGTCTGCTGTGAAAAATGATCTCATGTTTACATTCTAGTATATTCAGTCATCTCATAGAACAATAAACTTTCCAAAAGTCAGCATGTATTAAGTTAACTTCTTGAAAACAGGTCCAAATGTCAATGAAAGAAAACATGACACATATTAATACTGAGTTAATAAGGAGTATCTTACTGAGTTGATGACGTCTGGGTAATATGTCTTCATTATTAAGACTTAAAAGAAGCAATCTAAATTTATTTTTATTAGATTTGAGTCCAGATGCATTTTCAAAATTTTCTAAGGAATTGTGTTGTACTTCCATAAACTTTTCCATGTTTGTTATAGTCAATAAACATTATATACAACAAGCTGAATTTTTATTCATATTGCTAGTGGTTCAATAGTTGACCAAATAATAAAGAAAATAAAGTCTTAAATACCTGCTTTCAGTTCTATATGTTGGGATAGAAACAAGCTGATGTTAACATAGGTTTCATTACCAGTATAAATTTTTATTACATTAATTAATTGCTGAGAAGACCAAAGTATTCTAATATATTAATTAAACAAGACCAGTTGACTTAGTCAAAGACTGTAACAGGGCTATCCACCCAGTGATGTGAACATTGGTTATAGCTGATGGTTACTGTTGATGTGAAATCTTGGCCCCAAGTACAATAATGTGAAAAAGAGATTATGGATCAATGAATTTGATTGAATAAAAGGCATTTCCAATGTCTAAATTAATAACTGCTGACTTTACTTTCTTGTTATTTATTATACCCAAAATGGTAATGATTTTTTTATAAATAAAAAATAAGGGTTTTATATTTATTTGTTTGCATTTTTGAGACACCTAGTTGAGTTTGGTTTGTATGAATTTGGTTTTACATGATTCTTTTTATATTATCTGCCTTTTTAAAATAAAAATAGTATATTGCATAGAATAATGTGACATGTCAGTTGCATGTAAACATAAACTCTGGTGTGATAAAAAACAAACGTTTATTCTCTTGTGCCATTGGAAAAGAGAGAAAAAAAATGGTATGGCTTAAACAAGTATCATCAGATACTGACTAAGCATTGGGCCAAGATTATGGCCTAAGTAAATGTGTTCTTCTAAGGAGGCTGAAGAACCACGACAATCAGCAGATGATCCGTCTGCAAACCTGTAGCAAAAGGGAGATAGAAGAAGAAGTCCTTGCAAGCACATTAGGTCGAGGAAGGAGTTAGAAGAGATCAGAAGACTAGCTGGATGAAGAAGCCCAGGGCCAGAAAAGTCCAAGTGGATGAGCCCCAGTTGCTAATGGTTAACTCTTTAAATGCTAATAACACAGGTGAGTTTGGTCAGTGAGAATGACTTGTTAGGCTTTTACAGTTTTCCAAACTTTTTCCATTATGGTTAGTTCTATAACCAAAGCCAACCATGGGTGAATCCTGTGAATCCCACTGGTAGATGTTGAATGTCATTGTATACATGGACTTTTGTGTTCTTCCACCAACTCTTGGTAGTCAGAGGAATCTAGGATGTGTACTGCATACCTGATATTCCTCTAAGTATTTGTAATGTACTTTGAAGTTTCATTTTTTTTCTCTTCTTAAATACTGAGGAATTTCCTCTTTTAAATAAAAAAAAATATATTTATTGAATTATCACATTATGACACAGGCAATCATGCATTTATATAAATGAAAACAAACCATATTGACAAATTTTCAGTTGCAAACATTATACATCACATATCAACTTCTATACAGGTATTGGCAAGTGAACATTACATAGCTCATTCAATTCCTGCCTTCCCTTAAACCTCATTTCTCATCCAAAATATTATGCTGCATGTATTGTCCCCACAATTCCCATTTTTTCCTATGAAATTTGCTCCTGCCCTTTTCTAAAAATTAAATTTCCAGTTCTTTTATCTCTGTTACTATATTCACTGTTTCTAATACGGTTGTATTAGACTTTCATTTCTGTTTTCTAGTAATTGCATTTTTGTCAACCACAAGAATTAAATGCAGCAAGTCCTTAGTATGTCTAGACAATTTAGATTCTGTATCACAACCCCAAAAAATCTTTTCCTTAGTTACACCAATTTGCTTCTACAATATTTCTAACAGGGTGGTCTGCAGGGAATTTTTAAACTCTGCCAGCTCATTACACTCCCCAAAAAATGTTGTTATTAAACTTTCTAAATAGAGTCTTCATGTTCTTTTTATTCAGATGCTGTGGAGTCCCAAGAGGTGCCTTTTGGGCAGAATATGCATTATTTTTTTATTGAGGTGGTTTGGAGTTCATGGACACATGTTACGTGTATAGTCGTCTGTATATATAGGGAAGCTTGCACAGATGTTTTTTCTGTCTTTTTTTAAATTTGAGGTGTATTATCCTGCTACAGAGTAGTAGGGGAAGGGTTTTTTTTTTTTGTTTATGTTAGACTCCCAGCTTAGCAATGCAAATAAATAGAGTTTTAGTCAGACTTATTCTTGGCTGGGATTGTTTAATTTACAATGGGCCCGCTAACTATGCTGTTCAATTGACATGCACATTTTTGAATATAAATGTCCCTTTACTGTATAAAGTGTAATAACTCTGTTAATATTTTCCATTTTATTATGTGGCTATTAATAACATTTATATTTAATGAAGTCTGATTGCATTGTCCTTATTGGTGGATTTTTGTGTCTGATGTGGGGGTATGTGGATAATGCTAATTTATTGTTATTAGTCTTTACATTAAGATTTAAATTTTTATGATAAGTGAACTGACAAGGACACATTTTGAAACTGTTAACTTTTGAAACAAGGTCCTTACAAAAAAAAAAAAAAAAAACAGAATGGGGAATTCAGGAAAGTATGTTGAGGAACACACCTCCTTGTAAATGTCACTGTACCTTTTTGCTCGTAAGCAGCTGCACTAACATGGTGCTGCACAGGTCTCTACCATGAAGATATGCGGCATAGTCTAGGGCTGTTCCCATGGGCTTGCTGAATGCCAATGAGGCAGTCTGCGGGAGAGGCATGTGCTAATTAGTCATATGCTGTAACTCTCCTGGAACCACCTCCAGGAAGGTATGTACACATCAAGCAATTCAAGAAATAACTTAGCCATGAAGATCAGTCTGGCTGGCCTCACCATGTTACAGTATTGATAATGGACAAAAGACCAAGTCCAACTATCCACAACAGCCATAGGACAGGGATTGGGGGAGTGTGGGTGGAGCCACTAGACCCAAGGGATAACTCATTCATGAAGTGCCTTAATGGCACTGGCAGGAGTATGGGGTTCAGAGGGTGTGGGTAGGGAGCAGTAGACACCAGGAATTAATTTTTCTTAAGTGCCTTAACAGTACCAACAGCAGTACAGGGATGGAGGAGCACTAGCCACCAGAGATTACTCCAAAGTTCTGTATCACAATGACACATAAAACAGTAGTGGGATGGCAGAGTGGAGTGAACACTAGCAACCATGGACTAGTCAACAGTAAAGTACCATAATGGCATTGACATCAGGATGGGAATAAGGGGTGATGGGGGTACGATGGGAGGGAAAATTTGATTTTGAAATCAATAAGAGAAGTTTTATTCATAAGATTATCAAGATGACTAATTTATAATTTGAAACTTCTCACTTAAGCATTCCTTGGTATATTATATAGATATAGTGAAGCATGCAGTTGTCAATGCATAATAATTTTCCAAAAGACAAGTTTTATTTATAAATGCGAACTGCATAAAAGGGTTATGCCTTTAAAATTGTTAAGTTTTGGCAAGTCTGAAATACTCTAGTCAATGCACTCATGAATGGTCTGTTAATGTTACTATAGAAAAAATATCTCCATCTTATTATTTAGTAACTTGAAAGATATACCCAGGAATTCATTAAAAGGCCTATGGCTTGCCCAAGAAAGGCCCTGCTCCTATGACATGGCATTCTGCAATTCACATACACATTATCTGCCATGAGGTGAGACCTCATTATTAGCTAATTTGCATGTATTTGAATCTCATTTCCACCTTGAGGTGCAGATGATTGCTGATCTGCACATCATAGTAATTAATAACTTTCTGCTCATGTAGGCAGGTCATTCCTCCCCTATCACTCTCACACACAAAATACAACCACATGCACACACAAAGAGATACACACACACACACACACACACACACACACACACACACACACACACACACACACACACACACACACACACACACTACAGTCCCAGTATCTGTCCCTGATCTGTCTGTCCTCATGTGGATTCCTCCCACCCCAGATCCCTGAAACAGTTGAAGTGCCATTATGGCACATATCTAGTATGCCTTCGTGGAGAGAGTACCCCACCCCTATTCCAGTTATCAAGGTTGGGCTTAAAAAGGGGTAAAGAGGTACTCTGCTTAACATGGAGAGAGAGTCTATTCCACAGATGGGGGAGTCTCTGGGACACAAATCTGTCCCGCCAACAAGTCCTATTGATGTCACAGACCAAATTGAGGCCATGTGTGTGGGTTACTCAAGTGGAGCTTGACTTGCGGATATGCAGCAGTCCCATCAAGGCGGGGTCAGAGATTTCCTTGTATGCCAGACAGAGGTCACCTCTGAGGGGTATTTATGAAACAGAGTAGAGGCATAGGGCTTTTAGCCTATCTGTGTATGGTAAATTTTTGAGGCCTTGGATTCTCCTGGTGAAGAACCTCTGTGATCTATCCAGCTGCTGCATGTGCGTCATGAGGTACATACCAAAAGGGGCATTGTACTCAATAATGGGCCTTATAAGGGAAGAATACAGGGATGCTATAACCTCCTTGTCCCAGGATGAGATACCCTTACTTATGAAGTGGGACATGTAGAAAGCTTTTCATACAGTGGAAGCAACACAGTTTGGTTTTGTGAAGGGTAGATTATGCCTGCTCAACCTGGTTGAATTCATTGAGTCAGTCACCAGAGCTGTGGATGAAGGCAAGTTGGTTCATACAGCCTACCTTGATCTGGCCAAGGCCTTTGCTACCATTCCCTACTCAGTAATCATAGAAAAACTCACTAAGCTAGGCATCAACCCCTATATCACTAGATGGGTTTCAAACTCCCTATATCACTAGGTGGGTTTCAAACTGGCTCACAGACCCCACAATGTGAAAGTAGCTGACTCCAAGTCAGACTGCCGACCAGTGACGAATGGAGTCCCACAGGGTTTAGTCCTGGGTCCTCTCCTCTTTGGTATCTACTTCTCTGAAGTCCAGGCCAACATAAAGGAACTCTGGCTGACAAAGTATGCAGACAATTGCAAATTGGGAGCTATTATTAACTCCCCAAGTGATGTTGACATCCTACAGAAAGGCCTCACTGAGACCAACGACTGGTGTCAGAACCATGACCTTAAGCTCAGTGCCAAAAAATGTGTCATCCTCCCCTTTGGGAAAAACATGGTTCCCATAAATTATCACATTGATGGCAGTCCACTGAACACAGAAGGTGTTATAAGAGATCTGGGAACACAGGTTGACAGCAACCTCTCTTTTGACACATTGCTACTGGGGTCAGAAAGTCCTTCTATGTGGCACATCTCATTACTAAGGGTTTTGCATCCAGGAAGAAAGAGGTCATTGTCTCCCTCTACTCTTCCCTCATTAGGCCAATCCTCATGTACAATGCCCCATTTGGCATGTACCTCATTAGACACCTGCAACAACTGGAGAGGCCGCAAAAGTACCTCACAAAGAGGAAGATCCTAGGCCTTAAACAGTTTTCCTATATGGACAGACTCAAAAAAACTCCCAACTGTTCTGTCTCATATCACCTACTTAAAGGTGATCTCTGCTTGACTTACAATGCCATGTCTGACCCAGCTCTGTTAGAAATGCTACATCTAAGAAATCCCAATCCCTCGGCACCACACACTCCAGAGACCTCAACCTCATTACCACAATCAAGAAAACATGCTGGAGGGACAGGTTCATAACCCGGAGACTGCCCATGCTATGGAATAGACTTCCCATACATGTCAAACAGATCACCTCAGTGGCCCTCTTCAAGAGAAATCTTGACAAGTAGATGGTAAATAGAAAATTCACCCCGGGATCACTCCAGTGGCTCTGCTCCACAGAAGCACTGAGAACAAAGGTCGGGTGGCATGATGACAGGGTAATCCTATGGGTTAGGCTTGTAAAGGCTCCGGGGCCATTAGCCTAGTACACACCTATAAACCTATGAACATGGTGGTCAAAAGTCAGGTTGCTGTCAATCTGGGTGCCCAAATCCCTCACAACTGACTGCGTGCTAAGAACATTGTTATTAATGTGATAATTTGTGGGGACGTCACTCTCTCCAAACAGGATAATAATGCTTTTTTTTTTATTCAGCTTGAGGCCATGTTTCTGGCACCAGTCATTTGTTTGGGTGAGACCCACTTGTAGGATGTCCATGCCACTAGGGGACTTGATGACGATGCCCAGCTAGGATTTATCTACAAACTTGGTCAGCCATAGTCCACTGGTTTTGGCCTGCACCAAATAAAAGTATATCCTAAATAACAGAGGCCCCAAGACCGAACCCTGGGCTATGCCACTCAATACGGGTCTACTGCTTGAGGTGGCTTCCCCTACTTTGACTAGGTGGGTTCTGTCAGTGAGCCAGTTTGCTGCCCATCTGGTAACATATGGATTGATGTCTAGTTGAGAGAGTTTATCTATTATGCCCGAATGGGGAATAGTGTCGAAGGCTTTAACCAGGTCAAGGTATGTGGTGTGCACAGCCTTCCCCTCATCCATGGCTTTGGTGACTATCTCAAAAATGTTGACCAAATTTAACAGACATGACCTCCCCTTAACGAAGCCAAACTGTGTGGGATTGAGTGTTTGGAGGTTGCCAATGTCCTTGTTAGTGAGGTTCATGATAATCCATTCCATGGCCTTGCAGATCAGGCTAGTTAGGCTGATGGGTCTATAATTTTCCGCATCAGTGAATACTCCACCTTTGTGTAAAGGGATGACAGTGGCTGTCTTCCACTCAGTTAGGACAAAGCTGGTACTCAAGGCTTTGGTTGAATAGGGCACCTAATGGTGCTGCATGTTCCTGCCTGAGTTCATGTAGGAAGCAGACTGGGATGTTATCGCGTCCCATGGGGCTGTATTTTTTGCCTTTGAGAGAGTAGTGATGACCTGATCCCTAGATATAAGGAGAAGGGGGCAGGTACTGGGAATGTCCTGATTTACTGATGGGGGGGTGATATTTTCACTGAATCTGTCAGCAAGCAAGATTGCTATATCTACGGCATTTATATATGTGATGTCCTTGACCGCCATTTCTGAACATATCTGCTACCTTTGAGATTACGGACATATGTGAATAAGGCCTTGTTGGATTTTAATCTCCACTACTGGTATTACAAAAACTGAAATAAAGAATTTAAGGATGCAGCATCATATCTTTATATAAGTAATGGAGTGTCATCAAATAACATTGAGTACACTTTGTAATTTCTAAATCTACTAAGGTCAGTATTCAAAACTACATATTACTGAATTTAGATCTTGATGAAGAAGGTGGAGGACCAAAACTGTTTCATGTGACAGTGATTTTCACTGAATTTTAATGTTTTGAAGTACTGGAATACCATGAAGTGACTGCTTTCCACTGAATATTGGATGGAACTGGTTACCTTTGGTTAAGAGTTGAAGCTGCATTTGACCATACAAATCTACAGGAAGTGCTTAGTTGGTTTGTGTGGTGATTTTGCAGATCTTGTAATCAAAGATACTCATTTTTTGCTTACTCAAAGTAATGAGCTTTCCTTACCAGAACAGCAACATGCAATTAATGTATCTATGTCTACTTAAAAAAGCTATCACACCTATCAAAATATTCTCTTAGCTACATTTGTTTCATGAAATATTGTATTAAATGCATAAAAACACATACTTCTTCTTTTGGCTTTTCCCGGTTTGGGGTTGCCACAGCAGATCACCTGTCTGCTCATGATTGGCAGTGGAGTTTTACAGTGTCAAGTTGCCAGCCTGGCACCCAATCTTCCACAGAAGGCACACACACGCATACACTCACACCTAGGGCCAATTTAGAGTGTCCAATCCACCTACAGCATGTCTTTGGGAGGAAACAGATGTGACCACAGGGAGGACATGCAGACTCCGCACAGAAGGCACCCCAGCCAAGGATCGAACTGGAGAACCTTTTGCTGTGAGGCGGCAATGCTAACCGCTGCACCACCATGGCTGCCCACATAAAAGTGCATACTAAAGCAAAACAAATGCTTAATATAATATCAGACAACTGTAACATGCGATTTGTTTTCACAAAATGTTGAATTAAATGCAGACTACAAAGTAAAGCAGAACAAATATTCAAAATAAAGCTGAGTACAAGAAAATCACTTTTAACCATAGTTATACTGATATTTTAAGAGTAAATCATTATAACTTAATCTTCCATAAAAATGTCTCGGTTTGTACATCTGAAATATGGCAACCCTTTATGTAAATCGAGCATATACCGGTAGAAAAAAAGTCAGGCCACTAAAATACCATTCAGCAGTCAGAATCTTTTCTACTGGAATATGCTACGGATGGACAGGCAAAAAAGAAGAAAATTCAGGTGTGTTCTGAAAAAATTAAAGGAAACAAACATACCTGTTTTTTTTTTTTCTTTTTTTGCAATAAAACTCTGAAAATCATAGCAGACACTCATACTTTTCAACTGTCTAAAACTTCACAGAAAGTCCAGATTTTTTTGTCTCATATTAGCAATGGATATTTTTTTCTGCATTGGTTCTCTTAAAAAAAAAGATGGAAATTCTCTCCTCTGTGTTACTTTAATTCAACAGCACTTATGTACTGTGCAAAAATAGGAATGTAACTCCTATAGGCATACATAGTACATCAAAAATTGGGGTTCAATGGCAAACAGTGTGGAGGAACACTATGGCACCATTACAAAAAGACATTATTTAAGAAAGGTAAGCAATTTATTTTCTTAAATAATGTCATTGTATAACAGCAATAACCCACTCGTGGGTGTGGGTATATCAGGATTTACCCAGGGTTGTCTTTGATCACTCAGGCTTCACCGTGGTGATCAAACCATGCCAGCCATGTGTAAATCCTGATGTACCTACATTCACTTGTGGTTTACTGCTTTATTATATTTCAGCCTTTGTTTATGTTGAATGTAGCATTGCAATGTCCAGACTTTGTTTTGGATTCTTTATGATCATTCTAAAAGGATGTAGTATCATTTATAATTTCTTATAATTTCTTGTGATACACTATTTTCAAATGATTGCAAATATTTAACTTTTTATGCTTCGAGTTGCACCATGATTCCTCATTAAAATCTTTGCATGTACTCTCTTTCCTGCTGCTGGAAACAACATATAAATTAAATTTAATTAAACTTTTATTTTTTTCTTTTTTCTAATATTAATAAAAGGTTTAGAAGGAAATGTGAAAAGGCTTTTGTTTCCCAACATTCTAGAGCACTAGATTTGTCACTGACTGTAATATATTTCCTTCTGACAGATTTGCCTGTGTCGATTCTAGCATATTCCCCTATCTATTCAAGCATGGCTATTCACTACTAATTTCAGCTTTCACCTCAT
Organism: Protopterus annectens; assembly: GCF_019279795.1. Lineage (NCBI taxonomy): Eukaryota > Metazoa > Chordata > Ceratodontiformes > Protopteridae > Protopterus > Protopterus annectens. The sequence continues at coordinate 1,810,313,077 of NC_056739.1, read as the reverse complement.
TGATGGAACTTTGAATTAATTCCTCTGGGATAATGTAACTTTGCTGTAATGTGCTCTTTGTTGTTAAGGTGGCCTTGATAGTATGTGTTACTCGTCTCTCTCTAAAACAGAAGACAAGCAGGTGGGGTATTTCATTTAGATGCTTTAATACATAGGAACACATTCAAGATGGATAGCAGCATCATAAAATACAAAAAAACTGATTAATAGGCATACCGTACATGCATACATGCTTACATCTCAACAGCTTACTACAAAATGGCAGTATAGCTTGAACGTGCTCAGTATTTATACAGTTGTGCAAGCCCTTGGATAGCTTCTTAAAGGTACATACACATGCAGTGATCTATATCCTCTCTCTTAAAAAGATGGCCCTTAGTAAAAACAATATTAGAGTTAGATATGCATTACTATAGACATTAGAAACAAAACACAATGCTCAAGTCCATGTTGCAATGTATCTGTATGGGAGATACTACTGGATCTCGTAACATAACAACCTGGACTTAAATTAGCAACAGGGACAGTCTTCGTTGAACAACTCATATCAGGAACTTCTGGATTCATCACAGTAATGGGAATATTCTCTGGAACTTCCTCTGAAATTGGAACACCGGACAACTCTCTCTGAGATAAAGTGTCTTTCTCACAGGCTATGTGCTGTGATATAGCCTCAGACACTGGTGTCCAATGTTTCCAATTCTGCCTAAACTCTGCTTCTTGTGATTCCACAATGTACCATCATGGCTCTGGGCAAATACTCTTCATGACATCAATCCAATCATAACCTTTGGACATTTGCATCCTTACCACTTCCCCTTCTTGTAATTGATTGAGGGGTTTTCTGGTCTTATCATAGTAGGACTTCTGGGTTAGGCATTTCTTCAACAGATTGGCTTTCACTGACCTGTTATTCTTGACAGATGGAAGCAACAATCGACTACTGATTGGTAGTGTTGTTCTGGTTTGTCTCGACAGAAGTCTCTGAGCAAGTGAACCAAGATGTTTATCACAAGGAATATTTTTGAGATTCAAGAGATTCAGGAAGACATCACTATTGTCTCATTTTAACTTCTCTAGCAACTTCTTTGCACTTTGAACTGTATGTTCTGCCAAACCATTTGACTGTGGGTACTCAGAGCTACTTGTGACAAAAGTAAAGTCCCATTCTTCAGCAAATCTTTTGAGCTGTTGGCTTGTAAACTGTGTGCCATTGTCATAAATAACTAGGATGGACTGCAAAATGATGCTTCATCTTAGTAATGACAGTGCTGGATACTAGATTGAGAAGTAGGTCAATCTCAAACCAATTGGAATAAGAGTCTATTAACTCCAAATAATGTTGACCATTCCATTCGAAAATGTCAGTAGCTACTGTTGATCAAGGTAATTCAGGAATCTGGTTTAGCTGAAATGTTTCCTTCTGTTGATGTGGCTTAGTACTATTACACATGGAACAAGATAAAAGTGCTCTCTCAATGTCTTGTGACAGAGAAGGCATTAGCCCTCTTGCCCTTCTTTTGGTAGAGTTGTTTCCTGGGTGACCCTGATGCAATATAGTAATATACTCTTGTTGCAAGGGCTTTGGAACAATTACTTTCGGACCTTTCATAATGATACCTTTGTCAGAAAAAAATCTCTTCTCTGTATGGAAAATAAGGATGCACTTCTTGAGGTAAAACTACATTGCTTTGAAGGCCATCTTTGACTAATAAAGTGATTGAGCCTTTGTAAAACTGGATCTGTAGCTGTGTGATCTCTTAGCTCATCAAGACGTGTGGAAGAAAGATTTCTCACTTCCATGACTTCAGAATCAAGGTTCTCATTCTCATGCTGTTCTGTGGTGTTTCTGGGTGATCTGGATAATGTATAAGCAAGATAAAGTAGTTTGCCTTTCTTGTAGACAAGAGTGAAATTACACTTCTGCAATCTCAACATCACGTTTCAATCTGATTAGAGCTGAATGCATAAGCTTTCTCAAGATAGTGAATAGAGGTTAGTGGTCTGTTTCGATCTGGATAGGTCTAGCATAAACAATCATGGAATTTTGAACATGCAAACACAATTTCCAAAAGATCTTTCTCTATTTGAGCATACTGAATTTCAATTTGGGAAAGAGTTTTCGATGCATAGGCAACAGGTTGATTGTAGAATGTCTGCACCAAGACCAAATTTTGAAGCATCACATAAAAGAGTAACTGACTTGTGGACATCATAGTATCTGAGACCTGGTGGACTAGCAATTCTCTGTTTCAGGACATCAAATGCTCTTTGGTGTTGCTCTAACCAAGACCAGGATACATCTTTATGTGTCAGCTCTCTAAGCAGTTCTGAAAGTTGGCTCAAGTCTGGAATGAACTTGCCTAGGTCGTTAACCATGCCAAGAAAACATTGCAGAGCTTGAACATTGTCTGGAGCTGACATTTCAAGAATGGCTGTTTACTTTCAAGGGTCTAGTTGTAGGCATGAACTAGTGAATAAATGACCAACATGAGTAACCTCTTGTAGCCTGAATTTGCATTTCTGTGGATTGAGTTTAAGATTTACTTGATGTGCTCTTTCCAGAACTTTTCTGAGGTTTCTGTCATGCTCAGCTTCACCATGACCTCCTATTAGTATGTCATCTACTCTAATACCACAAGGATACTCAGAAAAAAGTTGCTCCATTGCATGTTGAGAAACTTCACTTTCAGAATTAATCCCAGACGGTATTCTCAAAAATCTGTACCTACCAAACGGAGTAGAGAGAGTAGTGAGCAATGATGATTTCTTGTCAAGATAAATTTGCCAAAAATAAATTCTTTGCATCTAAGGCAGAAAAAAAAGTGGCATTTGGCATTAAAGCTGCAACTGCCACTGTGTGCATTGGATGATGAGATCTTTTTAGTGCTTTGCTCAAATCTCATGAATCAATACATATTCTGATGTCATCTGAGCTTTTCTTATGAGCTACTACTGTGGAAGATACCCATTCAGTCAGTTTGTCTACTGGACAAATTATACATTGTCACACCATTTTATCTAGTTCAGCTTTGACTCTGACCTGCATGGCTACTGGAACTTTTTGTACTTGCCTGATAACTGGACTTACAACTGGGTCTGACTTCATGGAGTACGCAATGGGAAGCTTCCCTAGTTTGCCTTCAAAAAGATCAACATAGGTAGAAAAAATGTACTGGGCAATATTAGAGTAGTGGTCTTTCAATCTAACTTGGTGGACTTCCTCGTTAAATGAAAGCAGTCCCATTTTCAAACTGTCTCTAAGACCTAATAATGACTGGATGTGCCTCTTGACCACATAAAATAACAAGTTGTAGCTTCTCCCAGCAGGGTAACATGAAAGTACTACTGGTCCTTCACTCTGAATTTCTTCACCACCATAAGTAACAAGCTTCACGCACCTTGCCAAATCAAGCCTTTTACCATGACATACTGTAGCAAATGTTGCTGCTGATATAATATTGCACTTAGAACCTGGGTCAACTTTGAGCTCTATGGGTTTGCCATTTATCCAAAAACTACAAAATACTTCATTCTTTGCCCTTAAATCTACTACATTAACTGTTTTATAAAGCATTGCTACATCAACATAAAGAGTAGGGTTGAGCTCTCTTAACTGATCAACTTGTTTCTTAAAATGTTCCCTTTTAATAAAAGAATGTGGGCCTTTTGGTTTACAAAACCTCTTGAAATTATTCCAGTTATTGCATTTGAGGCATCGCTGACCTAAAGCTAAACATTTTTTCCATTTTAGATTCATGACTTCTACCACAGTTGTGACATTTGGTGATGAAACTGGGTTGAGGCCCATGCTTTGAGTTTGCTGACTCACTTTTATGCTTCACTGAGACTTTGTGAACTCTGGAATTTGCTGGAAAGCTCTGGGTTTACCAGTGAGTGTTGCTGGTGCTACAGTTGCTGCCATGTGCTTGGGTCTATATCTTTTAACCATGTGCTGCATACTATCAACATGAGCTTTATCACTGTGCCTTCTAGAGCTGTTCTCATTTGCAAGCAAATCTCAACGGTCTTATTCAAAGTTAAATCACTGTCATGAAGCAATATCATTTTCATAGCATCATCTTTAATACCACATACATGTCTGTCCTTTACCATCTCATCCATTAAATCACCAAATCTGCATGTTTTAGCCTTATTCCTCAATTCACTTATATATGCTGCAAAAGTTTCACCTGGCTTTTGATCCCTTGTATAAAATAAGTACCTTTCCATTGTAACATTCATCTGGGGGTTACACATTTCTCTAAATGTACGTTTTAAGCACTCAATGTCCTCCCTTGACTCAGCCGGTGCAACAATATGACTGTTTTCCCCCTCTCCTGTATAGACAGCAGGTACATACACAAATGACTGTTCCCTTTCTGTGGCTTCTCACCCAGCTAAATTAAGTAGAATAAATGTCTTTGTACAGTCATCTTTATAAGAAAATGCAGCCTGTATGAAAATGTTGTACTCTTGCTCAAAAACTCTCCAGTTCTTTGCAATATTATTGTCAAACACAAGTGCAGTAGGTTTTTGAAATCTGTCTGCCATGCCCACAGAGTATGTACACAAACACATTGAAAATATGGCCCTTGTAATTATGTATGAACAAACTGCTCTGTGAGCTTATAATAACATTCAAATGCACAATAAACTGTTCGAAATACTGAACTTTGCGAAATATGCTCTGAAATGGCTGTAATTTGAGAGAAATGACAATATTGTAACATTGCACACACATGCAAACACTTTATACACTTCTGATAACTCAGATATCTTTAATCAATACAAAAACTATGTGCTTATTGAAAATGCAGTCGTCCTCTTATTTTATTAATTTTATGCAATTCAGACTTTATTTCAAACATTTTCCATAGTAATTTGAATATTTTTATCAATATCAGACATATCAGTTTATGTGAATATCGTTTAGAGCATTCTATATGCCTCGTTTCATATTTTGTGAAAAATAAATAGTGCTGAGCAAGTTTTAATATCTGAAATTAATTTTTGACCTGTTTTGCGAAGTATACTTACAGTAGGGACAATTCAGTGCTGTATATTCCTCCAATTCCAGCCAAGTGCCTCTCAGACTTGAACTAAAGAATTTAGATTCCATCCTGGCTTCAAGTCATTTTAGACATGAGGCTTTCATCCCAAATACCATAGGGACTTCTTCAGAACTAAATAATCAATATTAATTTAATGAAGAAATTGAAACTGTCATGCCTAAATACACAAACCCATAACTTTTACACATACCCCTAAAAACTTTAAAATGTTTATGCAATTATTAAAGGGAATTCTATCAATGCTTTATATAGACACACCCTGGTTTGTGCAGGTTTTACCAAGTTTAAGTTTGGTATTTTAGATATCATCCCAAAAAATGTTAGGGCTGGGTGGTGGGAATTAGAGATTGAAAGAAAATAATTAACAATGGCAATTAAAACTAAATTCCAACACATTCCCTAGGTTTAACTGATAACATCTCACTTCTCCCTATTTTAAAGATTAGGGCACAAAATCTTTAAACTGTTTTACAGGTTTTTGGGGGTATGTGTAAATGTATTGGGTTTGTGTATTTAGGCATGACAGTTTCAATGTCTTCATTAATTGATTGACAATGTTTTAATGGTCACATATTCCTTTTTTATTGGTTATTAGATTGTATTTAAAGGCTTTTTTTTTTCAAGAAACTTTTTATTCAGTTCATAAGAAGTAATAATAATAAAAAGAAAGTGCACAGCCAGTGGTTAGATGTTTATACATGAAAGAACATATAGACTGAGCACTTAATTAACATAAAAACAAACAAAACTTGGAACATCATAACAATGTATATACAATATATACAAATAGCTAACCAGAGTGCTACCATTAAGAAAATATAGGTAAAATGAGTATGAATTATAAGAAAGGTCTCATTTCTAGATCAAGGTAATAGGATTGTTATTCACTAAAGATAAGAGTAATAACTCTTTCCCAGACTTTTGTTAAGAGGGCAATTTTTTTTTGGCCTTTCTTAATAACTTTTTGTGCTGCTATGTATGAGTGAGCCATTTCCTTAAAGTTGTCCCAACAGAGTTTAGTGTGATCTATCCAATTTTTAGTGATATATAGTTTCATGAGTGAGCATAAGAAGACTAGAACGTGTGTGTCAAATTTAGAAAGAATTCTGGTAGGGATATGAAGGATGGCTAGTTCCCAAGAGAGGGTCGATTTATGGTAACCCTTTTTCTGAAGACTTATTTTTAGTGAGGTCCAAAGCTTATGTGAGTAGTTACATGAGCATAAAATATGCAAGAGATCAGCCTTTTGAGAGGAGCAGCACGGACATGAGGGGGATTTTTTCGAATCAAACTTGGATAGTATAGAGGGAGTATAATATGCATTGTTATTGATCATTAGTTGTGTATAGAAGAGTTTTTTGAAAGGGGAAAAATCTAGGGTGTTTTTTATAGCAGAAAGTTTCTGTTCCTCTGACAACTGAGAGTTGTAGTTATCCCAATAACTAGAGAATAGACAGTCTGATTCATAAACTATGGATGATAGAAGTTTGTATGAATTGGAGAGCATTTTCTCTGGTAAAGTCAGAGTTTGAATAATAATCTCTAACTTGGTGATGTCTTGGCAATTGACCGTAAAATGAGCAAATTTTGATGTAATCAGCTCTTGTAATTGTCGGAGAATAGTTAAGTATTTCTTGTTAGCTTTAAGGGTTATGCAGAGGTTGGTAAGTGATTCATTTTTATGTTTAAGTATATCCCAGACTGTAAGGTTTTTAATAAGAGGGAAGTTAGAAAGGTTGATTGACCTATTGTTTATTTTGATATTGGGATTTAGATGAAGAGGTTGAAGTAAGGGAAAAACCTTGTCTAACTTAATAAGTTTTAGCAAATTTTGAAAGGATCTATTTTTTTGTTTTAAGTTGGCGTATAAATTAGATTTGTCTATAATGTCCAGGGAGAGAAAAGGGAGAGCAACAGGATTGATTTTACTGGTTAGAATATTTTGATACCATATTTTGGACCAGGTAGGGTAGGAGTTGTATTCTCTATAATTAAGTTTTGCAATAGACAAAATTCTGTTAGCACAGACAATAGTATAGTAGAGATGGAGATTTGGGAGACCAAGACCACCTTTATTCTTGGGAAGTGATAGTTTAGAGTATGAGATTCTCACTGATTTGGGGAACCAGATAAATTTAGCAAGTTCTTTACTAATTTTGGATAAGAATGACTTGGACACTATCTGGTCTGAAGCATTAAATTGATAGAGAAGTCTGGGGAGAATGTTCATTTTGATTATCGCTGATTTAGATAAAAGAGAAAGATTCATTAGTTCCCACCTATGAAGGTCTAGTATTATTTTTGACCAAGTTTTAAGCATGTTATTTTGGAACATAGAGAGTTGGTTATGTTCAAAATGGATCCCTAGGTATTTAATGTCAAATATTATCTTAAAGGGAGAGTTAGGAAAATATTTTGGTTTGTGAACTAGGGTGTTGATAGGAAAGATGCAATTTCTTGGAGTTAATCTGGTAGTCTGAAGCCTTTGAGAACATGTTAATAGAATTGACAATTTTATTGAGGTCAGTGTTGGGGAGCTGAAAATATAGATTCAGATCATCTGCAAAGGCAGACAGTAATATTTTGGTGTTTAATACTTTTTGAATTACATAAAAAGTATTTTGGGCAATATACAGAAAAAATGGTTCTATGATAGATTAAAGAGAAAGGGGGATAAGGGACAGCCCTGTTTTGTACCATTTGCTATCTTTAAGGGTTTGGATAAGTTTTTGTTGATCTGTAAACAGGTGTACGAGTTTTGGTATAAAACTTTAATCCTTTCTAGAAAAACGGTGGGTATGTTAAAATAAGCCATGGTTGGAATAGGAAGTCCCAATTAACCCTTTCAAAGGCTTTTGAAGCATCTAATGTTAAAGCATAGAGCGGGTTTTTTTCTTTTTTGGTAAAGTGAATTAAGGAATCCAATGTCAACGTGTTATCCCATGTGTGTCTATATTTCGTAAAACCTGCTTGTTCCAAGAAAATTAGAGAAGGTAAGACTTTTTTCAGTCTATTAGCCAGTAAGGATGCTAGAATCTTAATATCAATATTTATCAAAGAGATGGGTCGATAGTTCGGGATGTCAGTTTTATCTTTATTATTTTTCAGAATTAGGATTGTTTTCAAGGTGTTCCAGTGTAGATCTGATATACCATTATCTATTATGTAGTTAAATACCTTTAGAAGGATAGGGGAGATTATTGAATTAAAGGTTTTGAAGAATTCAGCTGTAAATCCATCTGGACCAGGGGATTTATTTGTTTTAAGATTGGTAATGATGGATGAAATTTCCTGAAGGCTTAAGGGAGCAGAAAGCATGTCTCTTTGAGAATCATTTAGAGAGGGGAATTTGATAGATTTCAGAAAGCTTTCCATGTATTGGTTGGTGGAGGGATCCGTTTTTTAGAATAGATGTCTGAGTATAGAAGCGAGAATAATTGTAATATTTCAGAGTCCGACTTATAAATTTTGTTTTGGAAGTGCAAGAGTGAGATTCTAGGAGGGGCCTGGTTGTTTTTAATTATTCTTGCCAGAACTTTTGATGGGATTTGCACCCATTCTGAGTAAGTTGCAATGAGTTTTTGTTCGGAAAAGGAGAGATTTTCTTGGTGGAGGTGCAGTAATTTTTTTTGGGAATCTGTTATTTCTTTATACACATTAGGGTCTGGGTTAAGTCTGTGTTGTTTTTCTAGTTCAGAGATTTTCATAGTAATTATGGATTCTTTATAAAGTTTTTTAAAATAAGAGGCTTTATTGATTATAAGACCTCTAATACAGGCTTTACAGGTGGCCCATTGAATATCAAGTGGGATATTGGGATTATCAAGATTAGAGCTTAGATCAAGTAATGAATTTGTAATTGCTTGAGTTATATCTTTATTAGTAAGCAAATTATTATCTAGTGTCCAATTATTATAACGGAAACCTGAAGGTGGGCTTGAGTCAGGACTAACCTTGAGAAAGATTTTTGAGTGGTCGGATAAGAATCTAGGTTCTAGAGAGAAATTAATTTTAAGATGGGAGAGGGCGTCAGATATTAGAAAGAAGTCTAGTCTTGACCATGTATGGTAACGTTTTGAATAATATGTAAATAATTATTTTTTAGATAGATGTCCACTATATGAAATGGGGTCAATGAGATTGAGATCAAACATTAATTCTTCTATAGCTATGGATGATTGAAAGTTGTAAGAGGGAGATTTGCTGGTACGATCAATATTATGGTCTATTATAGCATTCCCGTCTCCTCCAACAATAATATGGTGATCGTTAAAGGTTGAGAGGATATTATCGATCTCTAGAATAAAAATGTGTTGTTGAGTGCATGGTCCATATAGGTTGAAGAAAAGGATTGGTTTATTTAGGTATTGGAGACGAAAGGTAAAGAAGCACCATCTACCATTTTCATCAGCCTTTTTCTCGATAATATCTCCCTGGAATTTGTTTTTGACTATAGTGGCCACCCCTTTACAGTTGGAGCTGTTTGCCGCAGAAATTATGGTTTTTATCCACTTTTTTCCCCCTCTTTAATCCAATCTTCTTTTTGCATATGTGTTTCCTGTAAAAAACATATACTAGCCTGAGATTTAAGTAACAAATGGAAAAGGAGAGATTTTTTGGATTTATTTTGGGGCCCTCTGACATTCCATGAGTCAATTTGTATCATCATCGATAAACGAATCGGGGCCAGTTAAAAATTAGAGGGTTGCTGGATAGTATAGTTAGGAAGATGAAACATCTTAGAGACCATAGTAAAATATTATATGTGATATATGAATTGATACAAAAAACAACAATAGTAGAAATGGTAGCATAGTATTCCTTCAAACCCACCTCGGTGCCTATCCACCCCGACTTTCTAGTAGAAGGAATGCAAAAACAATATTTAAGAAAACAAGTAGTATTGGTTAGCGAAGTAATTACTGTAAGTAAAATTGTCATATATAGAGTCCTTACAAGGACTACATGTGTGGTAAATAACACTGTACATATATACAATACATACCATAGAACCCAAAGAACTTAAGTATCCAAAAGCTCTAATATAAAATAGGAAATGATATAAAGGGAGTATGAAGGAGTAGCCAAATAGATAATTGTAATTATAGAAGAATATAAGGAGTGAGTGATATCGAGTGTCAATTAGAGAGCAAGTAGGTAGAGAAGTATACAAGAGAGATGAGAGGGAATAGTAGATCAATAGAAGAGATAACTATAAAAAACGTTAACCATTAGAGAAGGTATAGGGTGCTGATATGGATGGAAGTTGGGAGGGAGTAATATATCGGGTAGTATGAAAAATGAGCAGAGGAACAAAGACGAATGTTGAATTTATGAACATTGTAGTCTCAAATGTAGATGTGAAGTTAAGAGGAGAGAATGTAAGAGAGTAGGATATAATCTGACAAGGTTTATTAATTTACGTATTATAGTTAACTGATTGAATATTGAGTATTAATGTGACAGCAAATAAAAATATATAGATAGTGTAAGCATCATTTCTATAAGTAGATCAAGTGTATGTAACTAACAAAATCATGATAAATAAAATTTACACTGAACTTATCTATGTTATGGCTTATATCACAATTAGATAATGATATATGCAGAGAGTTTAAAAATACAGTATACAGGAGTATAAACGATCATGTTAGTGTATGAAAAATGAGTAGTTTAGAATGTAAAGAGAGTTTGTAATGTATTTTGATGAGTATATATCTCAAAATTACTCATCCTTTGTGTAAGCATGAAGCTTCTTGTTTGAGAGATAATTATCGGGAATTAAGCTCTAGTGAGTCGGAGAGATCTCCGGTGTCGTAATTAAAGTATTGTTGTGAGAGGATTGGTATATGTCTGATAGAAGAAGAATTAGTAATTTTTAGAACCTTAAACAGAGGTGTTTAGGCCTAACATATAGATAAGTACACATTTTTTGAATAGCGACTGAAATTTGAGCAGCTCAGTATAGTGTCATAGATGTCAGGTAATTAATACAGCATGTTTAAATGATGAACGTACAGAATTGCTTGGCGAGCTGAATAATCTTCCATATTTAGGATACTGAGCTGTTTAATAGTTGTGAGTAAGTACTTTTAGAAGGTAAAATACTTATCATTAATGTGACACAAATGTAAATGTCTGTTTAGGAGTCACAAATAAAATATCATACAAGGGATCTACCAGAAAAGTCACCGCTTGAGTGATCCGTAGGCAATTGAATCCATGTGTACAAAGTTCCATTTCCGAGTAGAAGACTAGGGTTAGATGGATAATAAGTCACATAAAATGTCAGGGCCAGTAGTACAAATATTGATATATGAGAACAAAAAATATTAAAAGTAAGTTCAAATACAAAGTTGTTGAAACCGGATGTATAGCACAGCTTGAAATTGACTCCAGCGCTCCTGATGTAAGTAAAGAGATAGGTGAAAAAAAATGGACAAATGTATGTTAAACAGCAGGATATTTGTTAAATGCTTTAATAAAAACTCCTTTTGCTTCCATCGGAGTATTGGCCAAGTATCTTTTATCATTGTAGGAAAAGATCAGGGTGTTCGGATAGCGCATCTGAAACTTCACATTTCTCTTGATCAGATCTGTGCAAAAAGGAGCTAGTTTTTGTCTGTTTAGTTTAATTATGTGAGGCAGATCTTGAGAGAAGGTAAGATTATGGTTATTCCATGTAAAATGTTTTGTTTTTTTTGCTGATAATAATATTTTTTGCGTGTCTTGGAAGTTTAGCAGCTTAGCATATATATGGCACGGGATGGTGGATACTTGTTGCTTATATAAGGCTCTGTGTGCTCTTTCCACTACTAAGTTGTGAATGCTATTTTCTGATCCCAATAGCACTATAAATATCTGCCTAGAGATTGTCAGGAGATTTTGGTTGTCATACGTTTCTGGAAGTCCTTTAATTAATATGTTATTTCGGCGGCTCCTAGCCTCCAGATCCGTTATTTTAGATTGCAAGTCTGAAAGCATAGTGGTTTTTGTGCACAGGTCTTCCGATAAGGATTGGATCAATAATTCATTGGCTTGACTTTTATGTTCAAGAGTGTCCACTCTTTGTACTATTTGGTTTATAGATTTTCCAAAATACGTAAGTTGTTCACAAAAACCTTGTATGGCGACATGGATTGGTTGTTGTAGTGACTTGAGATCATCCAGATGAAAATTGGCATCAGATTTTCCTTTAGAGTTTGATTTGTTATTATCAGCTGGTTGTCTGGTAATTTTCTGTCTTTTGGAGGGTATATCCTTTTCTAGGGATAATATTGCAGAGACTTTTGCTTTGGTCAGTTGTGTTTCCATGTTTTCCGCGATGTCAACCATAGTCCAAATGCGGTAATTATTGTACTGTAGCAGTGGTTTCACGGGCCCCTTGGATGCACGTGGCGAAGGTCTCCAGGCACAATTATAGAGTTATGTTGCTTATTTTGTTTAAAATAAGTCAGTCAACCTCCAGATTCAACGAGAAACAGATCGGAGAGCTTGAATCTTTTTTTGATTGCTGATATTTGGCGTTTAATGCACATTGAAATTGTAATCGTTATGAAAAGTAGTTGGAGCTCTATAGAGAGGATGCAGACTAGCCGACCACCATCTTGGAAAAAAGATTGAATTTAAAGGCTTGTATGTAGTGGTTTATTCTGTTCTGTTCTGAAGACGTTCCTATGGTATTTGGGATGAACTGGATAACTGGATGTAAATAAACTCTTCCCTGTGTTTTGCTGTTACCGTTGTAGTCCTTTTGTTTTATCCTGGTAACAGTACTGTGTTTTGGCCAAGTGTCTGTTTTTTGTTTCATTTTTACTAGTTTTTCTCTGGACATTTTTATGCTTTTTGCTTGTTTCATTTTAGACCCGACTCTTCTGACACCATGTCCTTTAAACATGCCATTTCTGACACCATGTTGCTCATTTCTCTCTAACATAGAAGACAAGCAGGTGGGGTATTTCATTTAGATGCTTTAATACATAGAAACACATCAGGATGGATAGCAGCATCATAAAATGCAAACCAACTGATTAACCAACAGACCTTATATACATATATGCTTATATCTCAACAGCTTACTAAAAAATGGCAGCCTAGCTTGCACATGCTCAATATTTATACACTTGTGCAAACCCTTGGATAGCTTCTTAAATGTGCATACACACACATTGAGCTACAACATGCTTGGTCACAGTTGCCTCTTGTCATCACATTTTAGTAGTAAAAAGTGTGTGAAGGATTCATGTCACAAAGATTATTCTTGATATTTATTAAGATTGCGATCATACAGCAATAGTTAACATTATATTTACTACACTTGCAAAGGAAATGTCAAATAGGTAGACGAAGCTTAATAATAAATAAACATGGACACTAAATGAGTACAAACACAAGATAACAGCATGCATTCTGTAATTTTTTGTTCATGTATTCATCCTCAAACCCTTTTTCCTGTTTGAAAACATTGAACAGCATATGGTCAACACCATATGGTCGATGTCTTCAAACATCGACCTTATAAAAAGAAAAAAAAAAAGGAAAAAAGTACCCTAATGGATTTAAGCAGGGGTGCAAGCCTTCCAGGCACCCCCCACGTGAGGGGCTGTGCCCCTCACACACCCCACTACTTAAATATACTGGCTCTGAGACCGCACTACATTGCAGTAAATGAAAATCTCCCCTTATGGACATTTACGTTTACACACTTGAGATTCTGAGCATTCGATATTCTTGTGTCGACAATGTCAGATTCCACATTCCTCTTAAGAGAATATAATATAGACCCTTTTCCCCATGGGACCAGGGAGTCACTTCAACAGTGATGATCATCACAAGCCAAGTTTTACACCACCGGGTAGCTAGCTCTGCCATGGTAGTTCATCCGTACCACTCACTTGCACCTACAGCCAATTTAGAGTGTCTAATCCATCTACTTTGGAATGTGGGAGAAAACATAGAGGGCATGCAGGCTCTACACAGAGGCCACCCCAGCCAAGAATCAAACTAGAAAACCTTTTGCTGTGATGTGAAACACTAACCACTACACCACCATGCCCTCACTATTTGCTCTTATATATATATATATATATATATATATATATATATATATATATATATATATATATATATATATAGGTTTACTATCATAAATTCGAAAATCAGAACAAAATGTGTCTGCATTTTCGAATTTATACATCGGAAATGAACATTTCCGATTTGTCCTAATGTCGAAAACAGCTGTGTATTTTCGAAAATGTCGCTCGCGACATTTTCGGCAATACACAGCACTCCCACCCGTCCTGTAACTACCTACCTAACTAGCCTAAACACACAGTTATGCAGGGGGGCTGCGCCCCCTGCACCCCCTAATGGGGCTGTGCCCCCCCCCCAACTTAATATTCCAACTCCGAGATCGCACTACAGTGAGGAAAGGGATGTATTTCCCTAACCGCACTGTACCGTGATCCCCTCACATGAGCGAACGTTAGAATTGCGAATGCACAGTCCATTCGCAATGGTAACGTTCGCTCACATCACCTGCCGAAATATGAAGCATTCGAACATCTGTTGTTCGAATACTTCATAGCCGTGCAAGTGCACGTCGGCATTGTGATAGTAAACCATATATATATATATATATATATATATATATATATATATATATATATATATATATATATCAATCACTTATCATTTTCAGCTTACCCATCTCTTATTTTGCTCTGTCCCTCACAGACAGACAGCAGTATTATAACTGCCTGTTTTGTTAACACATTTGTGTTTTACCTGTATCGTATTATTGTTATCTAAATGTTCAAAACCAGATTGGGTCTATGGCTTGCACAAAACACTCCAGTTTTAAATCACAGTATCATATTAGCAGATTAAATGTTTGCCAGTAATATACCAGTTTCTGTGTGGAAAAGGTAAGTAAAACCCTGTCTGTCATATAGAGAACAGTTCTAACTTGTTTTTAAAAAGCAAAGAGTACAAATACAGTTGTAAAGATGGGAAACAAACCAGTGCAGGCTGTTCAACAACAGCCATATTAAAATGGAGCATCTAAAACTGTGCAGTCTGGATGAAAAGAAAGGTTCTGCTAAATGCATTTAGGTACCATAAGGTAATCAGAAAAAAACTAATATGGTACATTTTCAAAGTAAGAAAGTTAATCCATACTTTAGATTCTTGCAGATAAATGTCCATGTCAATGGCAGCAATCTTAAGTATCAAAATGCAATTTTTTAATGGCTATTATATCCCTTAAAATGGTAAAAACATTTTTATAGTGACCCTCATATTAATCAGATTTCTTAACTGAGAACTGATGGATTACAACCACAACTGATTTTCCTTATTGCTTGTAGTTTAATCTGACATAATTTGCAATTCTCACAACCTAGCCACCTGACAGGATAGTGCTGGCCATTATGTCTGCACTCTGCATTGACCTTTTAGCTGATAAGACTTTAATCTGCATAATCCATTTTATTCCTTTTTTTATTTTCAGTGGATTTTTTAGTTTTCCATTTGTTTAGTAAGGTAGAGCATGGATCCACAGGGACAATTTTTAGGCTCAGCCAAGGAGAGAATGTAATGCAAATAAAGTGTTGAAGCACATACCCAAAAGGAAGTGCAGATTAATAAAGGTTCACATAGTTTACCAGCATGATACTGCAGCTACACACGATTGTTAGTATTCACACTATGCACACATCTGTTAGGACAATGTTGTTTCCTGTTGTTGTTCCTTCGGCTTTTCCCGGTTAGGGGTCGCCACAGCAGAACTCCGGTCTGCTAATGATTGGCAGTAGATTTTCATGGTGCCGAGGTGCCAGCTCGAATCCCAACCTTCAACGAAGGCACACCCATTCACGCATGTCTTTTAAATGCCACTCGACCATGGGAAGGACATTCAGACTCCATGCAGAAAGCGCTCCAGCCGAGAATAGAATGGGAGACCCTCTTACTATGAGGCAATGACACTACCACTGCACCACCATGGCTGTCAATACGTATAGAAATTAAAGTGCAAGCAGTGCAGATAATGAAGGAGGTTGATTGTATACTGGAAAAGTATTTCATTAGCTGTGAATCATATTTTATTATATTCCATAAAATAGGAGCAACAATGATGTTTTAAGACCTTGCTTAAACTTTTAGGGGAACAGATTTATGTATTTCACCATTCAGCCTGTCGGCAGAAGGGCCAAAACAGTCCTTGTGCTTTTTATCATCTATATAACACAGGATATGCTGAACATACGTAATTAACAATAATTCATCAATGTAAGAATGGATTTACATTAAAAGTTTTTTCTTCATCCCTTATACAACAAAGTACTTGAGTCTTAATATCTTTCCAAGCATTTGTACCTAACAGCAAGCTTTGTATTACATAATGTTTATCTTGTTTTCATACATTTTCATCACTTAACCTAAATTTAAAAACAAATGCATATATATGTGCAACACTATTTTTCTGTTCATCTGAACCAAATGCTTACAGACGTAAATTCTGTAGCAAATGAAAAATGTATTTTTCAGGTTGGCTGTATGTTCCTAATACAATGATTAGATCACCTTCCAGTGCATTATTGGATCTCACTGGATATTACCTTCCTTTGATGTTTACTGGAGCAGCACATAAAAATGTGCAGTAGAGGTTCTAATTCTTGTATAGATGTTGTTGGGAGATTAACGTTTATGAATTATGTGTTTAGCTAACGCCTGGAAATCTGAAAAGACTTATATTCCTGGCTTCTGATTTAGTAGAGATGGCCTCATTTTTCTTTGTCTATGTTTAATATAGGCCTTGGCCATTTATTATTTTAGAACATTTCTTAGAATTGCTTTTCTCAAAACTTGTTTGTTTGGTCCAGTTTCTATTTGATTTATATGACCGTGACTGAGCTGTTTCATTTCTTAAAGTTGTATCGTCCATGGATTCTTGAATATAATTCTACAGTGATAGTCCACTATTCTATTTAACACTGTAATTCTACTGTGTATTACTTCTACTCGTATTTTTATGCTAAAGACTGTGCTATTGATGCTTGGACACTTAATACATTAACATTATTCATAAGTGTTACTATGTATTTAATTATTTTGCAGCATGTGAATCAAAGCTATCATAGCTGAAAGAACTTCAGAATTATCATATAGTATGTCTGCATCATAAAGGGAGCCATCTCTTCTCATCCACGTACAAAACAATCAATATAACTAGTACTGTAATACATTTGTGCTTTACTTGACAATGCAGCTTAGATGAACCATGATAGCATTATTGAAGGCATTTCAAATCCCATGCCAGCATAATTGTTACTATTCACAGGCATGCTTTTCCAACCTTGCCTATAACGGGCACTTTTCTTCCCTTCCATGATTATGCACTTTGTCTATGTAAGTATCTTTGTCATGTGATACTAAGTCAGTAGTGTATCCCATTCCCACCCACACCCCCCCAGGGAAGTTATAGTTCCCTAATCCTGGGGTTAGGGGTCTCTACCCCTACCACACAAAAATCTACAACGATGTGAGTTATAAAACAAGGCAATCAAATATCAAAAATCAAGAGCATTATTCAGAGTAACTGCAGTATATTAGCTTCATCTGTCTCAGAGTAACTGCATTATATTAGCTTCATCTGTCCTTGTCGGTAGGTAACACTGTAACTCTTTCTACTATTGCACCCCTGCCAGAAAGGCTTTAGAAATCCCTTTCAGCTTGGTAAACCCCATTTTATCCTGCTTAGGTATCACTTCAGCTCTGACATATGAGATCCTCTTCTAAAGTCCAGTTATGTACTTTGACTTTTTACCAACACATAATCGACAATAAATTTGTATTTCTTATCATCATCATCAGTGTTCTTCTTTAATTCCATTTTTTCTAAAACATATATGAAATGTATTTAACAAGGTAGACAAGCTAGTGTCTGACCACTGAGTCAGTGATTCCAGCTCACCTTCATATGCTATTGTGTTTACCCATCGTATATTGATAAAAATAAGCTTGTGTCTTTCTTTCTTTCTTTCTTTTTGAATTTGCTTGGAAATACTAAGGAGTGAAGAGATGCACGCAGCTTTTTGAAGCATGAGATACTGAGTTCATAAAATGTTGTTACCCTCAAGGGAATATACAGCATGCATGGCATAGAAAATGAGTTAATAAATATTACGTACATATGCATGCATGCATTTATTTATTTATTTATTATTGCCTGGTATGATTGTCACAACTGTGTCTTTTATTTGTCAAATTTAATAAAGTGGTCAGAGTACCAAAATATATTGAGATAAGTAGAATTAATGAGAGATACCAATAGGATAGAGACATGGGTATCTTTCAGACATTAGGGTTTATCAGAAAAAAATGCTTATTTACCTTAATCAGTAATTAGCAGCCACCCTATAAATGATCACTCATATTTCTGCTACCTGCATGTAAACTATGGAAGGCAGTTAATGGTGTGATCCTGTTGGACACACAGGCCCTTTTTCTGGGGTGAACTGGGAGCAATGTCTAGTCAAATGACTTAGTCAAAGTCACAAAGTAAGTAAATACAGGCTGCACGAATCAAACCTATTGCTACTGTAATGTGCATGTCTTTGCAGCAGATGGTATTAAACTCCTGTGCCTAGCTGAAAGAAGAAACAGTAGAGTAACATGGTCTAGGATAGTTACCCAGTAAAAAACAATGTGCCATGTAATGTATGAGAAAAATAATTAAATAAATCACTTATTTGCTCTGACCTGGACTATTGACCAAAGATTACAGATCTGACTGATGGAACACAGCTTTGTGTGTTGTTCACATTGCAAGCAATTTTAATCAAAGAAAACATAAAAATCTATATGATTTAAAACTAACAAGCGTCAGTGAGGTATACTGTTGTTTAACTTCCAGGACAGGAGTGACTCAAGACAGAATAATAACAGTGACATTTACAAGAACAAGGGTACTATTTTATAAGTAGCATGAAATAAAGTCTAATCCAGTGACTATGAAAGCTTAGTCACTGAAATAACCAGTTTTTAATCCATAAGATCCCAAGGTATATATAAAATATTGTTTCACATTAATTTATATACATATTTATATGTCTTTAGTTTTGACAGTATTTCTGAGGTGGAAGAGGTGTAGTAAGAAAGTGTGTTTCATAGCCTGCAATACCAACAGAGGTAACTGTACAGCACCAGACACATGATAGAGAAAAGTGAGAGGATTTTTTTGTCTTTCTGAGTAGCCAAGGGAACTTCGTGTTTTAATTTTCTGGTTAGAAAATATTGCATCCTTTCCAGCAGGTCAATTTGTCTGGAGTCATACATTAAAAACAGTGCATTGTATTCTATGATTGTTCTAATGAGGGAAGAATAATAGAGATTTCAGTATCCTTACTGTCGAAAGATATTCCCTTGATTATTGACTTGTCAAGGTCAAAGGATTTTCTAAATATAACTGTACCCAATACATGATGATCGAAGGGTAATTTGCTATCCATGAAGATACCTAGCTCTCCAGTGACTCTGATTGTATTAAGAGGGGTCCAGTTTAAGTGGTAATCAGTCAGATAGACTTGTGTGCCAAAGGCAAGTTAACTATGTTTTTGGCATTATGGTTAAGGTAAATCGATATCTATTTCAAGATGAGAAGAATGACTACCTTAGGTGGAAGCTGTTAAAAAGCATAATCAGTACTGCTGAGCATTTCCTGTGAATTGAGAAATCATTAAAGCAGCTATGATTAACAATGATTTATAATACAGTTTTCTCTGGTGTTTTTTGTTAACAAGTGTAGCAACAAGCCAATGCAATGCTATAACTCCTTACTACATTTTTGAGCTGGAAGCATTTTGTTTTTGTTATGTGCAGGAAAGATAACTTGAGGGTAAGCAAAGCAAAATCAAGGTAAATTAGGAAAATATGAAATAATGAAAGAGTGAGTATAGACCATAAAGACTTGATTGTCTAGCAATTGTCAGTAAAGTAGTGGTTATCAATGAGTTCTTTGAGGTGCACAAGTAGTTAGTTTTATAAAGATGGAGCTATTGAATTCATTCATTATGTGTCCAGGAGAATCTGGTTCCAGTTCATCAAGACTATTACAAAAAATGGTTTTCTAATGCTGTGTCTCAGTTATGTGATCTGGTTGAGCATTAACAGAAACAAATCATTAAGTTATGAGCTAAAAAAGCTGCCACTGTAAGTGGACGAAACTGAATGAACCAAGAATCAAAGTCACTGAACTAAATTTACTGAAAAAAATGGCCAAAACAAAATTTAACATTTTATTTTTTACAGGGGGCAAGCATTCATGAGGCCCTGAGTGGATAACAAGCCTTTCACACCCCCTGAACTTAAATATGCCAAGTTCTTGGTTACATCAACTCAAAGAAGGGGGGATTTCCTCCAAAAAGGGCATTACTGCTGGCAAAAATTACTGACAGTGATTTTATATGGAGGAATTCTGATCATCGACAGTGAACTTCAGGCAACTGAACCTCAAGAGTTCAATCTTTGTCCAGCTGTAGGTGACCCACTAAAAAAGGACAATACTTTTTGTGTAGGAGCTTAAAGATTATAAATGATAGTATTAAAGCAGCATGTGCTGTAACCTGTAATTGCCTAGCTTTTTTTTCACATGTGGCAGTGGCATATATATGTTTTTACAGAGATTTAAAGTGCTGTTGTGTTTGTATATTCCATTTATGGAATATGTACAGGCTTCCCAGGATACTGGTAAAGGCAAGGAAAAGATGGAATAAAGATCCTTAAATTGGCTTAACACATTTAGCTGTGCTGTACACAGGGTATTCAAATGAAATAAATGAATCTAATTATAATCTTTTTTTGAAACTATTTGCATGACTGAGGTGTTTTTCAGGATTTTTTTCAGTTTTACTTTTTTTATCAGTTACTATATTCTAATAGTAATCGCTGGTGTTATTACAAAATACCATCAGACAGACCCATGTGGAATACTGTGTGCAGCACCATAAATTCAGTGCATACTTCAGATTTTTAATATTACGTTGCATAGCTATCTATGGCAGAGAATTTCAAAAACTACTGCAGAGTGAAATTGGTTTCTGAGGCCCCTTATACCTGGTGCGAAGATGAATTTATACAAAAAACTTAAAGCAATAATAATCAATGCCTCTTTCTTCCTTCCTGTCTCTCTTTGTCTGTCTCGTACACATCTGTTAGACTTTCAAACCTCGCATTCCATTTTTCTGTCAATTCCCTCTCCACTTTTGTGTTTTCTTCTAGTGCCTTATGCACATTTTTCTTTTTCTGTCTCTCTATTAGACCTCACTTAGAATGTCTTACCTCTTGATTCATTTTTCCCCTCTCTCCACTCATCCCTCCTGTGTTTCGTCTTACACCATACACATATCCCTGATACATGAAGTGGATAAAGCAGCATAATACATGCTGGGCATGCAACACAACATTGACAGAGGGAGACGTTTACAGTTTTTATTTTCTGTTTCAGTACTGCTTTACTTTTCTTCATATTGTTCGGGACATAAGTTTATTTTGATATCAGTGCAACTGGGAAAGTAAAGGTTTTACATAAATGTTAATGCACTGCATTTTTCTTTGCCCTTTAACCACTTTTTTCCTTGACAATAGCTATAACTTCTCTTATGCCTTCTAATTCTGTAAATTGGCAGTTATCAAATATTAATGGTGGATGAGTTCTTATGGCCATGACTCCCAGTGTCCTAACATGTATTATAAACTATAGCAAAACCCTGAGAGGAACCAAATAAAGTGAATTATTGTTCATAATAACAGTATTGTTCAGAGCTTAAAACAACTATGCAACATACATAAAATACAGCAAGGATTTTAAGTCTGGGTTTAAATAAAATATTTACCTGATAAATAATACATACACCCACACTGTTATTTATATTTGCATATCTACTAGTACTAAGGACATATGTTTATGTATTATGTAATACACTTTTTCAAATATTTGCTAAAAATTCACAAAAAAAGATGTATTAGGGGTTAAACTTTGTGATGCATATTTTATCTTTATTCCTATAAACCTGGACCTCTCCAAGACCAGTCACTCATGTTGTATTTATATTTTAAACCTGTTTTTATTTTTTCCAGGGCGAAAAAGGAAGCAAATAAAGACCTTTCTCTCTCTCACTGAATTTTGTGGTGTACATGTTATCTATGATATTTGTATACACATGCATATTTACGTCAGTATTCATTAAGTCTGTCTGATGTGTATTCATTGTGGAAGATGCTAAAACGCCAATAACAGATATGAGTGGAGTTTCCCTACTTGTCTTTATAACCTCTTTAGGCCGTAAGCACAGTGTGTGTTTTAATGAACCATGGAAACTTTTAGTATACTTATTGAATCCATTTTAGCTGAGAGTTCCTGATCTGTATTTTGTGAGGTATTGAATAATGTCAGAGTAAAGTGCTGAAGTCAGACTAAGAGTAAATTAGAGTGCAATCAGACTTGTCCAAGAAAAAGCAAAGCCATTACTTACTGCCAGGATTTACTGTTCTAAATTATCACTTTCACTTAGAGCTAAAGTCCGCTGGGAGATTTATGGGCCTGTCATCCCTGCTTGCTACTGATCAAGATTGCAACTTGTGTGGAATGAGTTTTGCCCTCTTCTTATTTAATACAGCATCTCAGAAACTTTACTTTGCAGAACAAAATTCCAAGGTTGATTGCAGCAGATGGCTGTTATAAATAAAAATGAGGACAGACAGTGCATGAGTCACTTACATACATTCACTTATCTCACCATCTGCATAGCTAGCTAGTTGTTTATTAATCTAGCCACTTGTCTGCTTGTATATCTAACCAGCTTTACTTCTATGGCTTAGGACTTATTACCCACGGATACATTAATTTAATAAGGTGATGCATAAAGGCATAGAAAGGACTAATGTTTCAGAAATAGGGTAAAGAGGGTAAAGAAGGCAGTGCCATATTTTAGCATGTAAGAACTTATACATACATGGTCAAGAATTGCAAACTATGGAGTGCCCACCTATATAAAATGTCAGCCAAGCCAGTATTAGGTATATGATATAAAAACCACAGGATTATGCGAGCTAGTACCTTACAGATAGTAGCAAACAGTAAAGACTTAGGTTAAACATGTAAGATAAGGATGCCTAAAGTGAACAACGTTTTATTGCCCCACTGTGTGACATAGAGGAGATGATGGAAGCTGTTCCATGCTCTGAAGTGATCACAGGGATTCAGCTACTACTGTGTATCAGCATGCACAAAGGCAGGCTTGTGTGTTCATTATTTTATGTTAAGCAGGTGGCAAAACTGCAGTAGATGAGCAGATATATCTATAGCATGAGTTAGACATTGTGCATATTCATCCTGCCAGCAACTCAGAATAGTCATGTTGGCCATAAGGCAATTGGATGACATGCAGTTCAACACTGTAGTTCACTGTACTGGTTTTACCTTTACAGATAACAGGTATTGTTGACATTAGTTCCTTAATGCATTTCTTTGTGACTCATGGAGGCAAGTGTTATGATTTAATGGCAACAATTATAGAACACATTACAGTATGTGATAGAATAGGAAAAGATATTAAGCAATTGCTGGAATACAAAAACACACTGTTTGTTTTAAACTATGGTATACAGAAACCTAAGGGTCTGAATGGGGAAATTAACTGGATATATTTATTGGGAGAATGAGTAGAGAGTAAACTGTATCTGCAGTTTTATGTGACTGGTGTTGTAAGCTACATATATTGGTCCTATTATGACATTAGTTTAAATATGAAGTCCTGTGAAGGCTTGTGCCAAGATACCAAAGGGTTAAAATATTTATATATATATATATATATATATATATATATATATATATATATATATATATACACACACACACACACACACACACACACACACACACACACACACACACACACACATATATATAAAATGAAACATTACACCTTTCTGTTTGTTGTTTTCCTTCAGTATATGGTATTTGTAGTTTTTTTTCTGATTTATACATTAATGTACTGCAGCTGTGACATTGTTTGTGGTGTCTCATTCCTATCATGTAATAGTATGGGCACAAGCAACACCATTGCTCAGTTGTTACTTGTCATACAATTGTCCAACCTCAGCTCACTTTGTCCTTCAGAAAAATGGCTATGGTACTGAATTTCCAATTTATGTGGTATAAAGGATCAGATGGATGTGTATGAAGAGAATCCCTGCAGAAAAGGAACAGCACCCAATAAAAATGTACTTTTGTCAAAATACAGACTGGTAATGAACACTGCAAAGACATTGTTGCCTATTAAGCTATAAACTGATAAATTACATTGGCATGACTGATAGCAGCTTATGTACTATTTCTGTCTTGTAACCACTGAATAATTTGTCCTGTGGCAAAGAATGATATTGGGCATGACCCAATACACTCATTACAGAGTTTATATACCCAGCAAAGACACTATATTGCATGTGTTACACGTTCCATAGACCTGAACCTTATTTATGACACTAGCAGAACTTGCTGGCGAGACAAATTTGTATCCCAAAAGCCTACCTCATCTATGGAGCAAACTTGCCATCTTTATAAAACAAAACCTATCCCTCACTCTTTTTAAAAAGAATTTGTATAAATGGATATGGAACCGTAAATTCACTCCTGGGGTACTGCCCATGTACCTTATGGACAGAAGCAGTCTGTAAAATGACTCAGGGCTCCAACACCCAAAGACCCACTACCCTGATACTACCTAATCCCATATCTGTGGAATTAAGATATAATATTGTCATATCCTCTGTATTATTGGCTAGGCTTGTAAAGGCTCTTATACCATTAGCCTAGCAATTACCTTTTAACCTATGAACTTATGCAGATAACTGTGCATCTCTTGCAACTGAACCTTATTCCTTGCTTTTCCAAATTAAAATCAGTTCTAAGAGATGTACAATTTCATGACCATTATCCATGTACATTGTAAACACATACGCAGTGTAGACATTATTACTTTATCAGTTTTTGTGACTGCAGCTCCATCTATAATTTTTGAAATATTATACTCATTAGTCACAGTGTATGTTATTATGTTTGTACTATTTTCTTTACATACCATACCCTATATTGCTGCTGTGGCATTATATTTCTAATTTTCATTATTTATGCCTTCAAATAATTCTTTGCTTAAGATTTGCACTGCAAAGCAAAGATGTTCATGATTCACTACAATGTATTGATTTTAAGATTACACACAGCCAGTGCCAGGTATGCTCTAGACAGAAAGCTTCACTTTGGCATTATGATTACTTTACAGATGAATGACCTGCAGCCTAGAGCATCCTACTGTCAATGATCATACTATGCAGTGCCTTGCAGATGGATCACTGTGCCTTACCAGGATTGAACTGTGGGACAGTTTTATACTATCACAATTACTGAAAGTGCATCTTCATCCAAGAGAAGCACAGTCTTTGATGTGGCAGAATAAAACGTAACACTCGATGAGCATCCATATATTGGGTCAGTCACAGGATGGACATGAGTGTACAGGGTCATAGTAAGTGAATAAGAACATCCATCAGGCATGGTTCTTACAAAACTGGCCTGTCATGGTATATGCCATGTGAGGTTAGACAGTTTTATAATGCTCTATGACTCAAGTGCAACAATCCACCTAACTGGTTTCTTCTACTCTTCATACATAAATGTTAAATTCACTCCTAATGTTTATTGGATACAGTGGAACAAGTCTGAGACTCCCTTACATATGACTGAAAAATAATTTGGTGAAAGTGCTTTTACTGAATGATTCCCAACTTCCAATGGCGATGCAATCATTCAGCCATTAAACAATGGATAAATGCAGTCTATCCATAAAAATGGCTACAAGTGTTGTGTTCTCCTACCAAAGAATCACTTCCTGCAGTAGCAGGAAACAACTTTACTGAGTGAAGCAAACATGCATGACTCAAGAGGTTACATTGGCAATGGAACAGAAGATCTTATATGGCCATGCTTTCCAAGAAAATAACCAATCCATTACTATTACAATGTGACAACTAATAAAACAGATTTGTGCATGAAATAAGAGAGGTAGAGATAGTTACCATTCAGATATACACATCTAATACACACATCCATGATATCACCTCAAGGTCCAGTGTTCTTTCATCTTCATATACATTACAGATCACATTCATGAAAAACTATTTGCAGCGATAGATCTCAAAGCCTTATTTCTTGAAGACTTTTTCAGTCATTGCTGAATGTTTCTTATTTGTTCATGCAAAATGAGAAACATGCTGACAATGCAAGCACTTGCACAACAAAACTCCAATATGAGAAAAAGAGCTTTTAAAACTACTTCTATTCAGTTTAACGACCAAGTCCATACTTGGTGCATTGTGAACATTAATGTAGTCTTACAAGTTACTGCAGGAGTGGTGACTGTAATGCACTGATTTTCTTTGATAAATGGTGTTTTAGTCTTCATTAAGGAGTCATGTCAATCCATAATGGAAACCAGAGAACCCTTTCACCTAAGGTCCCTTTAGAAAATTCACTAGGACAAGCTACCTACTCTTAAATAATACATTGGCAAACTTCAAATCTCTACCAAATCCTGTTAACTCTACTGAATATATGGAAATTTACACTACCACACTATACTAGCATGTAAACAGCTGCAAAGATACAACTATACCCAGTAAAAACAAGTCCAAGGCAACTCCCAGAAAAAAAATACACGCTGAGACCATAATATCAACAAGCTTTACAATAAGAAGACAGAAGAAGACAGTTTTGAGCAAAAGTAAGAAAAATAATTCCCAGAATGATAATGCCAAGACACCCAAGTCAAATGCAATCACAAGGCCTTTTTTAGTTATGTTAGCAATCTCAGAAGCACAATGCAGCAATGCACTGAACTGATTGTGAAAAATATTACCAACACTGAGGCTTAAGACATAGTGAACTTACTGCATGATAACTTCGCTCCATCCTTACCCGTCTCTCCTCAATGTCTGTCTCACAAAATATACATTAAACTGGTTCTCCTCCAGCTACAAATAAGACCACATCCTAAAAGTGCTATCAAATGATAAAAATCCTGCATCATTGGGTCCTGACAATATCCCTGGATGCATCTTAAATAGCATGAAGCATGATTTAGTGACAACAACACTGCTCAACCTCAGCCTCATTACAAGTTTTGTACCACATAAATAGTGAACAGCTACAGTCATTCCTCGGCATAAGAGAGGACCTTCCACAGACCCAAGCAATTATAGACCCATAAATCAGACCAGCCTCATATGCAAAACCATGGAAAGACTTACCACAGAACTAGTCAATAAAGACATAGGGAACCTCCAAACTCTGGACTTGTCTCATTATGGAATTGTAAATGCTAGGTCATGCTTACTCAGCCTGGTGGACTTTTTTGACAAGGTCTCCAAAGCAATGGATAAAGGCAAAATAGTACACATTGCCTACTTCTACTTGGCCAAAGCTTTTGAAACAATCTCCTACTCAGGTATAGTATAAAAGCTAAATAAACTGGGAAGAAACCCTTACATCACATGCTGAATTGCCAAATGGCTCACAGAAAGAATGCAGCAGATCAAAATAGGGGAAACTACCTTCATAAGGAGACCAGTCAACACCAAAGTCTCCCAGGGATTGGTGTTGGAACCTCCGCTGTTTGGTATCTACTTCTGTGAAGTAAAGGACAATACCAAAGGGCTCTGACTGACTAAGCTTGCAGATGACTAAAAGCTAGGAGCAGCCATTGTATCCTCAAATGACTTAGCCATCTTACTAGAAAGTTTGTCTTAAATAAATAACTGATGCCAAAACCATGGACTGGAACTAAATGCCAGAGAAATGCATTATGGTATCCTTAGGGAAGACATATATTCTTAGGAACTACCACATTCCAATCCTCCCCTAAGAGTTGACCCAGTTGTTCAGGATTTGGGAACTTATTTGGACAGTGACCTATGTTTTGACCAATGTGTCTATTGTCTTAAGAAAGTCCTTCCATATTGCACAGCTTATAAACAAAGGGATTGTGTGTAAATCTAGGGATCTGTCCCCCTTTATCCATCCCTCATTAGGCCAGTCACTGAGTATAATTCCCCCTTTTGCATGTATCTTTCCAGGTGCATGCAACAACTGGATCACCCACAAAGATGCCTTGCTAAAAGGATACAAGGCCAAAACAATGTCTTACATGGACTGACTCAAAGCCCTGTCGCTGTACCTGTCAACCAACAAACTGCTAAGATGTGACCTGTGTCTGTCATACAAGGAATCCTTTGACTCAATACTGATGGACCTATTGCACATTAGCAAGTCAAATGAAATCAGAATTAATCTAGGGACCTAAACATCTTCTGCAGTATCAATGGAATATGATTTGGAGGGACATGTATATCTCACTGACAATAACACTGCTCTAAAACAGACTCCCCATCCATGTAAAACAAACTTCATCCCTGTCCAAAAATTTACTCCAAGACTGCCCCCTGTACTATTAGTGTACAGAGTCAGGTCCTAAATGATTTTATCCCATGAGTGGGTCTCTTCCAATTATCTGTGGTATAATCCTTGTAATTTTTCTAGGGGTAATATATAATTATCAATCATAGGTAAGGCCAATCTAGCACCAAATGGAATATGTTAATTTAAGCACCAAAAGAGAAACTGGCTAGGCTTAAATCCTGACCCTAATACTGCAGGAGTTCTGCAACAAGTCCTGACTCATGAAAGTTTTCACTGAGACCTTTATCATTGTGCAATAGTCTGTGATCACTGCATCCGATCCTGACCCTAATACTCTAAGAGCTCTGTGACAAGGGGCAACTCCCAAAAGGTTTTACTTTATCATTGTTTAATGTAAGCACATTTAAAATGAAAAGCCTTGTGAATATTAACTTTAATTACTTAAATATATGCCTACCCTGTGCTGGAAAGTGTTAGTAATATTCCTCCAGAGGAGTACTCCTTCCACCCTAAGGACCACTTACTAAGTTGACCACTGTCCCTTCTCTTTACTAATAGATTATACTGTATATGCCAGTAACTTAATCTCCCTAGCCTCCTGGTTTCTCCATTCAGTAAATGAAAGAAAACCTGTTTTACTTTGTGCCTTCTTGTTAATTGCTCTATATTGGCTATACACTGATTGTTGTCTTTTATAATTGACCTAAGTGTGGGAAGCCCACTACATTCACTCTTGCTACGCCCAGCTTCCGTTTGCTTTCCTGCCTCTAATTACCACCCACCCACTCCTTCTTGCTCTACTATTATACTTTGCACATATACATTTCACTTGCAGAACCCATTGTCTACCCCTTTCCAAACAAGCTTTCTGCTATCATACAACCACTCATGATTGTATTTTCCTATTTCACAACGTTCATCTAACACTTCTCCCTTCCATACTGCTTTGCACTATATACATTTATACTCAGACCCCACCCCAACAGTACCTATCTATTATTCTACATTTCAACTTTCTGCAAATACACTCACTACTTCCTATCTTAACTACATCCTCAAACCTTTCATACATGTCTATTTCTCAAATTTCTAACACATAACAGGAGATACCACAATGACCTAACTCCTTTCCTTCACAGAAAATATTGCTTTCCAACATACCTTCTACCAGCTTTAAGACTCCACCAACACTAAAGATCATATAGCCCTGCAACTTCTTGCTTCCGTCTAAATTCCTATTTTGCTTCTACCTGCCATCAATAAAATATAGACCCTTTACTTAATCATGCTGTTCCTCAGCTTCTCCTGTTACTGAACCATCTCTCATCCTACAATGATGCAATAATAGCTCTCAACAACTCTCCAGCTCTGTCACAAGCACTTATCCGTACTTCCTCACCAAACTCTCTACACATCACACCAAACTATTTAATGACAACCATCGCATTCACATTGACTATAGACTGATTTAAACTCAAATCAAAATAAAGTTGAATGGAAAAATACTCCCCCGAATTCACAAATCCTCCGTGTAAGACTTAATACGTCTTACTCGGAGGCTGCAGTTGAATGGTATGATGTCAGCATGCCATGAATATTCATGAGGGCACGCTGACTCAACCGTAAGTCTTACACGGACCGGGTAGGAAAGCAGGGGGCGTGTCCGACTGCCGAGCAGTCTAAATGTCCATGCCCCTGCAAGGTTTGGAAAAGGAAAATGAAAGTACACAAGAGAGAGTCCACTCAAATGTCCTTGCACCCAACACCACACTCCCTGACAATGTAAACCCCCATCACAGTTATAAAAAGTAAAAAAATTAATTTTATTTTTTTTAAATTCCCAAAATAGCTGCCCGTATTTGCGTGTGTGTGCGTGGGTGTGCCCATTGCTTAGCTGTAGTTAGCAATTCCGACATGGAAGAGCATAAGAAAGAATGTTTAGGAAAATCACACCAAATAGCAATACTGTAATGGTAGAACATTCGCACAACGAAGAGGCATTTGCGGTTTGAGTCCCACCACTCCCCTTCTTATTTATGTTTTAAATCAGTACATGTTATAATACCTGACAAATATGATTAAAATATCAGTAAAAGGCAGTGAAATGGCCAATGTATCAGTGAACAAAATATTATATTTTTAAAGGATCCTGATATATAATTGCTTGCAGTTAAGCAGCGCTTTACCCAGCGCAATAGAGTTGCCCATAGTTTAATAGCGATTTACCCAGCGCAATAGAGTTGCCCATAGTTTAATAGCGCTTTACCCAGCACAATAGAGTTGCCCAAAGTTTAAGAGCATTTTACTCAGCACAATAGAGGTGCTCATAGCGAAATAGTGCTTTAACCAGCGCAATGTGTTTGCGTGGACGTGCTTGCCGCTCCAACCAGGGCACCGTGGAGCAACGTAGAGCAATGTTGCTTAAACGCAGCCACACCCCCTAGCCTGCCTGGATAGTATGAAAATAAAATGAATAACAAGGTTTGAACCCAGGACTCTGTGCATCATAATCAAAGTACAGAACCACTAAGCCATGACAGCTTAAGAGAAACAGCCACTGTTAACATACATATACTTAGTAATGGTAGATTAACCATTACTAAGCAGGTCTGCAGTCAGCCAAGAATTTTCAAAAATGGCCAATCACAAAAAACTGTGGGAAATGCGGCATATTTAAGCCCCATAGGCAGGAATACTCACCATAACTGATTGTAGCTCACATCTGCAGTTAGAATGGCTGGTGCTGGAGAGGGTACACACTTCCAAGTGCAACGTTGGGGCATTGAGTAGTCGAAATACATGGTTTGGCTCCTTGTCCACCGTTATGAGTCAAGACTCCTGCAGGGCCAGTTCCAAGGGACGGAGTACAAGGCAGAGGCTTGGAACCAGTTAGCACATGACCTCACCAGTGTCACAGGCGTTCCTCAAACTGGTGAGCAGATCCATCACCACCATGCAGACCTGAAGAGACGGAAGCAGGACCGCCTGAACCAATGGATACAGGAGGCCCGTGGGATGCAGAATGCCCCACAACTGAGTAGGTAGCCATGGAATGCAGCATGTAGGAATTGATAATTGATTCTGTATAACAGTTAGGTATGTCTCAATATCCCTTAATTTACTTTACAGCTGCAGGTGACCATGCTGCGAATCAGCAAGCCTATGCAGATAGGCTGCTAAGGCTGTGCCACCAGGCAGGTTAGTGATTATTCTGCATGTATTGTTATATAAAATAGGGGAGAGAGCATGAAATAAGGTGTTGTAGTCCAATAATACAGCCATAAAATGGCCTGAATAAGTCCTCTGCATGTAATATCAGATAAAAAAGTCAGAGAGCCAGAAAAAGAGTGTAGTAACCCATTAAGAAAGGTAACACATGTCCGGAATAATATCTCTGCAGGTACTGTCATATAAAATAAGTGAGTGAGCCTGAAAAAGAGTGTTCTAACCTATAATAAAGGTATAATATGTCTTGAATATGTCTTCCATATGCACCGTTATAACAAATAAAGGAGTGAGCCTGTGGAAAAGTGTGTAATGTCATTAATAAAGGTCTAAAACCCGGAGTGTGTCTGTGTCACTTAGTTTGAAATGTTGTTGTACCCTTGCATTATACAAATAGCACTGTTTTAAAAAGTGCTGGCACCCCAGAGTTGTGCAGTCCCATATAAAGTGGGTGATGGAAGTGCTAGTAGCTGTGACGCATATATACAGTCCTCAACAGTCAGTTACTGGCTGGCATGCATAAGTAAATCTGGCACACGAGTAGCATGTTCATTTGTTCTCCGGAAATGTGAGTGTATGTCAAGAAATGCAGGGTTCTGTACAAATAGAAGTGAAAATGTCATGTGAAAACATCCAGATATGTAGATAAAGAAATATAAATGCAATCAAGGAATATGTAGCAGTAACATCTGCATCTTGGACAGTTAGTATGTCAGATATAGGTCAGGCATATATTGAACTAGCCAAACCCATTACACAATCTAATGCATGGTGGCAAGTGTAATAATACATGTAGGGGATATACACTTGCAGTCACTAGGAATGTAGTGTAGACTAAAAGTAATTATAAGATGTTAATCAAGGTTTTTTTCTACACCCTACTGTATGTGCATAAACCATGCAATCCCACACCTCAATGGGTATGTGTAATCTTAAATATTTGTTGGGACATATGTCCTTTTGCTCTATAAATATTTGCATTCACGTTGATGCATGTGCCCTGTTCAAACACCACAATCATGGTGGTCTGTTGCTACCAAACATCCCTGCATGCTGTTGGAATATCCACTGTTGTTCAATATATGCATGTGTTATGCTTGCTGGTCAACTGTTGGAACCTTGGTGTGTTGGGTTAATGGGAATATTACTGCATGCTGTTACAACTAATCTGGAATGCTGTTGTTTATGTTGTAATTAAACACACCTAATCACAGAACGTATGGGAAGGCCGGTCCCAGCGGACCCACCTGTCCCTCCTCAGCTGGCAAGTGCACCTGACACCAGCAGGTCCCGTGCCCAGCCCAGGCTCCCCTCCTCCGTTGGTCCTGTGCCACCTTCGGGTGGAAGCGCTGCAGGGGATGGGGCTCATCCCCCCCATGCAAGCGTGGGTGGAGAAGGGCCACCTGTCACCCTTCGAAGGGTCCGGGCTGTGGTGCGTAGGGAGATCCAGCGTTCAGTCGCTGATCCCCTATGCCAACTCAAGGTGAGAGTGGCGCATCTCACGGGTGAGCCTGCCTGTCCTACTCACCCCCCAGCACAGCCACCCTCGGGGCTTTGAAGAAGCAGTGGTGACTGCCTATGGCTGGGGATCTCAGTTCCACTGTTACCATCTGTGGGCTCATGGGCTAGCGATTTATAAACATCCATCCCCATCAATTGTGTTCACCCACCCCATGTGTCATACACCGCCCCTGTATGCATCTTGTCTGTCTTGTCTGTTTACCTCCCTAACCTTCCTCCTCAAACATACCTACTTCCTCTACCTCACTTTCCACTCTCACCTGAAAAAAAAAAAAAAAGGGCAATCAGTACTCACAAAAAAGTTACGCCCCATACATAGCTGCCCATTTCACACACATGTCCACTGGATATGTAAACTGATAATTATAATTGGCAATACAACATACTTTGTTGTCCTCACCCCTCTCCCAGGGGTGGAAGGTTTCAAATTTCACTCCAAATTTATTGCATATGCACATCTGTTGCTGGTAAAGAAATGGGCAGCTATGGACCTTCCCTACACCCGTCCTGCACATCCCGAGCTTGTTTACCTACTGTCTGTTCCTCTTTGTGCCCCCTTTTTCAGCACTTTCCTATCTCCCCATTTTCTTTTCTTTAAAAGAAATTAGTGTGGGGGTTAGCGGGAGTAAGCACTTTTAAGCAGTAGTAAGCGGGTTTAAGCGAGTGTGCGCATGTGTGAGCTTAGCTAAGCATCACTAAGCATCGCGCAAATACGCACAAACCCGCTTACAACTGCTTAAAAGTGCCTTAGTCACTCTATGGAAGGGCCCTTGTTCTGCTCAGCAGCAAAAGAAAAGACCTCTGCCAGTCTCGAACTGCAGACCATTGACACAATAGACTGCATGAATTACCACTAAGCCACAGCAGATATACGAATAACTTGGTACTGACATACATATATCATGCATTACAATGAGGGAATGTAAATGGAAATTAGGAATGGTATAACACAAGTCCTGTTCTGTGGGTCATTACCAGCAGTTGTTGTGGAATTGCATGACATGACTGTGAAAAGAGAACCATCCATCCAAGCAGGGAATAATGTTACAGTAGCACCTTACAAACACCACACAGTATCAGACCAGGATAAATACTGGCAAAGTTGATTAGGGCAGAGGCCACACACCCCAACTGTGACTGCTTTACAGGGATGTCCCTGATTTGTAAACAAATGTTAGCTGTGCCCCACTGAATCACTCTGGAAAGTACTAACTTTAGGCAGACAAGTGTGGAATCACACGTAATGAATAATCTCAATAGGTGAGAGGAGACACTGCTTGCACGTCAGAAAACGTGTAGGTATACATATGCTCTGATTCCTAAGAATGTTTCAACTGCAATATGTCTGTAAAATATTGCAGGTGTATCTAACGTATATGTACCTTTCACTGAGGCCATTCAAATACATACCTGAGAGTATCTGAGGCCTGGCAGAGGCAGAAACACACAGGCATATCAGCATTACTGCTGTTACACACTCTGCAAATAGCTTTGGAAGGAGTTCCACAAGCATGCCCTTATGTAGGAGTACAACACAGAAATATCACAGGATGTAGCCATGTACTGCTAGCAACCAACTGTGACAATGCCAATGTGCCAGTACTGAAAAGACTGGTGTGGTGCACAGACAAAGTATAATAGGCTAACCTCTAGCTACCATCTGGATATGTCCACAGGTGGGAGCTATGCAGACAGACTGCTTGCCTTGATAGACTAACAAGTACACAGCAATCCTGTATGTTCAGCAAGATAAACCTCACATGATAATAAAAAATGCTCTTTGCAGTTCTGCACCCCTACCCAAAGGTACAACACACCTGTGTATTCAAGCAAAAACCAGGGTGTAAGTAGGCATACTCAGTACTGAAATATGTCCAGTTGTGTTGAGCAGTCTGTGCTAATGTCAACACAAACAAACCACAAACTGTTCAGAGGTGAGTAACGTAATAATTACAGTATAGCAGTTCACAAACACTGCATGTGCCACAGGAATACAGTGCACTAACCACATTTGTATGGCAGTTAAATGTCTAATTCAGAAAGAAAGTACATACTCCCATGTATCCTGTGTTAGCATTTGGAGGGGTGAGTACATGTATACACTGAGAAGTGTGTACTGGAAGCAGCAACATTCAGGTTTGAGTACAACATGCATATCACTGGCTACAACCCTAGCTTCAGATAAGAGGCATATACCAACCTTCTGACTGACATAATGGTGTCCAGAGCAAACAAGCATGGGCCCCACCTTGGAAATCTGAAAGGGCTATGCCTACCTAACCTAGCATTTTATAGCAGTGGGCTGCAATCACAGTGACTAATGCAATCAGCACACAGCAGGCTGCATGCAATTACTGAATGGTGGGCAGCAATTGGTGCAGAGGCTGTCACATGCACAAGTGCAGATACCTAGAAAAGCAGGTTGTACCTGCTGTCCACACATGCAATAATATCATTGCAGGTACAGGGAGATAGAGAGCGAGAGTGAGAGAGAGACACAGACAGAGACACAGACAACAGAGAGAGAAACAGAGACAGAAACAGAAACAGAGGGAGAAAACCCAAAACAAGCAACCAACCAAAAAAAAAAAAAAAAAAAAACCTACAAAACTGTAACAGACGGAGCAGGGAAATACAAAGGTAAGGTATGTAACTCATATGCATGTGTTGGCATGTAGTAGATGGTCTTGAAGAGTACTCTACAGACTGCAAATCATCCATATGTGGCAGCAGTACGTATCTATCTGTATATGCATATATCTACATATAGAGTGAGGGAGACATGGGGCCATATGTACTGCAACAGGTGTGTGGTGACCAAGGCATGGACTGTAGACAAGTGTTGATACTGCAGTGCCATTCCTCCTTTCCAAAACACTGTACCCATTAACTACCACATAGGTAGAGATCTACCCTACACTGAAGGTGTGAAAAGGGAACATGGGACACAGGTGGACAGTAGCCACCTCTTTGATAAAGACAGTGCCACACTAGCCCTGTAATCTGTCTGTGTGGTATGTGTCATGACAACAGGTGTGTCATCTAGGGAAATATAGGTCAGTGTTCCCCTCTACTCATCACAATGCCCTGTGTGGTATGTACCTCACATGACAACTACAGCAGGTGAAAAGGCCAGAGACATACCTCAAAAAGGGTAATACTGGCCGCAAACAGATGCCCTATGCAGACTGACTCACAGAACTACATCTAGACTGTATTGCATACCGGCCATACAGAGGTGACCTCTGCCGGACATACAGAGGTATGTTACACCCATAGCTAGGTGACAACCACCATGGCAACATATCACAATCCCTCCGGTATACACGCTCTAGGGCCCTAAACCTCATCAGCTCACTAAACAGCACATGCTGGAGGGATAGGTTCCTATCTCAGAGATATGCCATACACTGGAATAGACCATCTAGCAATAGCAAACAAGGCTCCTCATTAGCAGTTGTCATAAATATCCCTGATGATTGTTTGGGAGATTGATAATACACCCCAGGAACCCCCTCTGTGGTTTTGGTTGTCAGGGGCAAGTGAAATCAAAGTACATGTGTGTCAAAGGCCAGGGTAGCATATGGCTAGGCTACTGTAAGTCCTAGGGCCAATAGCATATAACCTACCTATGACACTATGCACTCACACATGTACTCAAT
Organism: Protopterus annectens; assembly: GCF_019279795.1. Lineage (NCBI taxonomy): Eukaryota > Metazoa > Chordata > Ceratodontiformes > Protopteridae > Protopterus > Protopterus annectens. The sequence goes on along the minus strand of NC_056739.1, from coordinate 1,810,276,064 downwards.
GCAATACCTGCTATGTGAGGTTGAATAAGTGTAACGCTGAATGTGTGCAAGGTCTGTAAAGGTATGATAGGTTAGTGTGAAGTTGTATCTGACATGGTAGTGTCTATCCTAGCTGTGACGCCAGGAAAATATGTGTATTGTACTGTTAGGCAGGCATAGTAGTATGGCATACGATGTGACGTAGTTCCTTGTTGATGACCGTGGTGTCTCATTGTAGGCTAAAGCAATACATGTATGCTTAGTGAGTGGTACTGCTGGTGAATCCAACTCCCATAGGAACTGTAGTACTACCTGAAGCTGTAGGCCTAAACAGCACAGTAGGGTGTGTGTTCACATTGCTTGGAAACACTGTCTTTTGTGTTTCCTGTAGTCTGCACAGAGGACAAAACTCAGGCATAAGGGTTTGTAAGTAGTGGCACACAGTACTGTATGGTACTCAGGTAATGATCATCTGTGTTGGCATACAGTGGTGCTTTGTATGTTTGTCTGATGTGTGTGTAATTATGCCTGTACCATGGCTGCAATCATATGTGTGTTACAGGGTATATGTGTGTATCCAGCAACATATTTACTCTGTTACAGCAGTATGCCACCTATAGTAACAACTGTACACATATGTTAGGCAGGGCTATGGCATCAATGACTAGGGTGGTTAACTGGTACTACTGTAACTGTACTTTACATTCATTGCAATGGATGACATCTCTGTTCATGCATTGGCGTGATATATACCCCTGTGTCGAGGTTGTGCATTGTGTCACAAACAGTGTGCCGGGTACTGTTGTATAGTGGTGTGATATATAGAGTGTGCCAGGCACTGTTAGTCAGTTGTGGCCTGAGAACCAATAAGTGGTAGTGAAAGTCTGTAACCCCTGACAGACAAATGGATGGTATTTATGTCAATAAAGTGATATCTTTGGTTAAAGGTTTAAAGTGTGCCACAGGACTCGCTCACACATATTGTTCATATCTTTTTCAGCCAGATGGCCCACCAACGCAACCCGTCGTACACAGCAGCGGAGGAAGATGAAATTGTCCAAAGCCTGGTGCAGCAGTACACAATGCTGTTTTCCCGAAGCAGCCAGCACCAGCAGGAGCAGACTGCACTGTGGCAGGATCTTGTTCGTCAGGTAAATGACATAGGCATGCATAACCGGACATATGAGCAGGTACACCATCACTGCAGTGATTTAATTAGACATGTCCGGCGGCATGCGTCTGATATCCAAAGACAACAGCTTGCTGCAGGTGGTGGGGTGGCCATTCATCCCCCCCTCACCAGAGTGGAGGAGCTGCTCCTAAGCATGTTGGCTCCTGGACAACAGCAGCAACAACCTCTGACATGTGTTGTCATGGAGGCTGGAGCCACCCAGCATGTTCACATGGAGCGAGCAGGTAACATGCCCTATCTGTAGACTACAGTTAACTGTATTGTTAGATTATGTCTACGTGAGATGTGTACTGTGTGTTTAGCAGTTGTGCTGCCTAGTGTTATGCAATACTGATATTTGGAATATTATCTCTACACCTGTGACTGTTGACTGTTGCTCCACTGTAGTTTAGCATACCCACTGTAGCAATGCCACAGTTGTGGCCACTGACAAACTCTCTCATATTCTCATAGGTCCCTCTGGTGTGACAGCAGGGCAGACAATCCATGCTGGTGAGTTTGGTATAACTGCAATGTTGGTAATGAAATGTGCATGTCATAAGTGAGGTGTAGGCCATGTACACGTAACACACCTACGCATAATGCATGCCGTGCATGTTTGCTGTAAGATGTTGCACAGCTCAGTAATGTCAGTAGCTGCCTCAATGACATGCAATACACAGAGCATCAGACACAGTTGTGGCAACACCGTACTACACATTGGATAGGTATAGTTGCTACAGCTGTACACAACATAACACGTTTATCATACGAAGTACACAAAAACATGCTACATATGGCATTACCGCACACCCGCTGTAAGGTCACACTTCAGTATCCCACATGTCATCCACACACACATGATGTACCTCAGGGGTAGAGGCCTATAATGGGGCTGTGCAACACTCTTCAACAAATAACACCTTCGTGTTAGGCAATGCTCCCTATTGGGCACCTCACACACCCATGTACAAAGTGGCTGTGTAATTGTGAAAGTAGCCATGGCACTGCAGCTCAGGTACAGCATGCTAGGCGGTGGTCTGTCACACATTAGTAGCCATGAGTGACCACAAGATGCATGATGATGATGGCACATGGTACTACACCCCATCCAGTTACAGTGACCACAGTACTACACATAGCAGTCATTGCTTTGCACCTCAATGTTGTGAGTGTGCAAACATATGCACCTATACACAATATGCATAGCATGTTGTGTGTGTGCTTACATATGTCAGTATACACAATATGCACAGCAGTCGCCATCTGTACAAAGTGTCACATATATGTCCTGGAATGCTATTGGGTGCATAGGTCACATGACACACATTTGGTATGTGTGGTGTTTAATGTTGCAGTCATGTAGCATGCCATGTCATGGCTGGCACCGACATATCTGCAATATGTCCCACACTCACCATAACCACTGTACAAGGCCATGTTGAGCATTGGGATTCCTTCATGTCTACATGCACCACTGATCCCGTGTGTGTACATAGCATGCATGTGCTACACCTGTGCCCACTATTATCGGCTATGGACACAGACACTGGAATCACACATGGCAATCTATGTGTCACACAGATAACACATACAGCCATGGTATGTATACCTGTGAGTGATGGTGCAGAGCTGATAATACATGCACAGCAATGTTGTGTCCATGTACACATTGTGTTCCAGGGTGTAGCCAATCACTGAACAACTACACGCATGCATCAAAGCCATGTATAATGTCATTGAATAGGGCCATCTACACTTGCACTGCATGGTCTTGAGTAACACATATTCTGCATGCTGATACGTGTGAGGTGACTGTTTGCACAGGAAGGTTTGACAGGGTCTGTCGTTGGTCCACCAATCGACAGTACACACCGTTCAACCCCATCTATGCGCACACTCATACTGCCCATACATCCCTCATCACCAATGGCCTTAGCCGAGGGACAGCATACAGTTGGCATTGACCAGGAGAGTGTGGTACCCATGGCACTTGCATCCCCTTAGAGCAGCCATAGCCAGATTCCTGGAATGGTACCACATAGGCGGATGTCCAGGGGTTCTCGAGGGAGCACCAATGGTCATATTGCCCCTGGCAGACGTGCCCCCAGAGGTATTACAACTCCAGTATGTTCCGGGCTGTAATGCAGGCACAGGCATGTATGGAATGGTACACCAGACAGGGACTAAGGGCGCAGAGGGCCCATTACACCGCTATCAATTTTAACATCCGTGACCTTGCCGGTGCCATCCGGATTTACACCGTGGTCATTGATAGACGTTGGGGGGAGACAATAGATGCCCTCCACAATGTGTCTTCCATGAGCCAGGACTGTGCGGGATGGGTGAGATGTCAACACAGACGCAAGCCAGCAACAGCAACAGCTGGCAGTCGATGTGGACGGCACACAGATCACAGCTGCTCCCATAGTGGCAGTACCAGCCCCAGCAATGCTGGGGCTGGCCTGTCTATTGACCGTCCTAGTAGACCATGTGCACGTGGCTCTGGCCAGTCCCAGCAGGGACATGGGTCTAGTCATCATACCTCTGCCTCTGATGATAGTACCCAGTCAGGGTTGGTGCCCAAAACTGCCCGTAGCACACCTGCCAGGCACAGGTACCGTGTCTGTGCCCAGAGACAGTGATCGGTACAGCCTAGCAGGTACAGTCTGTGGCTGTCCCACAACCTCCCGTATATGGCAGCCACATGGTGGAGCTGTGTGCACACAGACACACACACATTAACCAAACAACTAGGGCTCACACATACACACACACATTACATCAACATTGGCCCATGCTGTACTGTTGTCCCACACACACACACACACACACACACACACACACACACACACACACACACACACACACACACACACACACACACACACACACAGACATGTCGATTGGATGGGTCAATGTCGGGCTCTGACAAACCAACAACACATCCTGTGCATATGATGACACCTGTGCCACCTCCTGTCATCTGTAACATTGATGCAGGAACAGGCTAACATGGTTCTGATGCACAAGGTGACATTATAGCAGTGTAGCAATATTAGCAAGTTGTCAACAGGAAAGTGTAATGATATCCTTGTAGGTATATCTGAGCAGGCATTATCTATCACAGCTCTGATTGTCAATGTAGCATTGTTTACACCAGTGTTAGGTCTGAGTATGTATTGTCCACCCATGTGCCACTTGGCTGAAGTGTACAGTGTTGCCAGCATGTGTTAGTGAGTGAACAGTACGTGTGTGGTGTGTGCATTACAGATTAGCAGGTGTACATCTGTGAACATCGTGGGTGCGCACTGTCTGCATTTACATGCATAGTGGACACATGGGACGTGTGACATACCCTGTTGTACACATTGTTAACATCTCATAGTATCTTTCGATGGCCAGTATGCATTCTACTACAGATATGTACTAACATGGGTACACATGTGTGTATGACATGGGTTGACAGTATGCTGTGGGTGATACTGTTAATACCTGTCAATGATTTGCAGTCTGGTAGTATACACAACCTCAACAGCATGAATATAACCAATCATTAGATGATGTCCTGACAAATGACACACAATTGTAGGGAACTCAGTAACAGTTGGATCCTTCCGGTACTATACTATAACAGTGACCAGTGGTATTGACCGCCACCCATTCCTGGGACCACACCTGTTTGGCATATAGCCCTCTTAGGTACATGCAAACACACTAGGGATATGTCCATCCACATCTGGAAATGCATGCATTGGCCTACAATGCATTCCCTGGATGGGACGCATATCCTACACAAGGGTATCATACAGACAGATACTTGTTGTCCAATACATGCTGTATAGCAGTAAGCCGACTATGGCATAGTCATCCACATTTACTATACATACTATCCCGACAGTACCACATAGGTGGTAGCCCTCAACATGTATGTTGGGTAATAATGTGTATATACAGCCACGTGTTATGTCATCTGTCCCTTGGTATCCACATATCCATCGGTATTGTGGAGTCCCTCAGTGTGTCACATAAGACATTAGGGGCCTGAATGCATATCCACAGGGCTGTTGTACACCTATAATGACTGTCCATTATTGTCAGTCATTGTTGTGTATGGACATGTCTGACATATACCCCAGGCATGTACCCTCACTCACAGTACTCTATAGTAACTGTCATGGGTGTGTGTGACACAGATAACCTTGGACACAGAACACTAAAGTGGCCGGGCTTGTCACATACATACATATGTGACCTACGAACTGAGAAGCAGTTGCACAATCTGTTAAAGGAAACAAATGTATTCACGTAGTATGCAGGCTTAACACCTATGTACTGATTGAGGTCACATGTACACATATTTATTTGCCACACAGATATCTGATGTGTGCAATGCACATCTGAGAAGCAGTTGCACAATCTGTTAAAGGAAACAAATGTATTCATGTAGTATGCAGGCTTCACACCTATGTACTGATTGAGGTCACATGTACAGATATTTATTTGCCACACAGATACCTGATGTGTGCAATGCACATATTGTTTTAATCATGATATGTCATACCATAGTAAAAGCAAAAGCCAGACTGCATTGACCAATTGTGTTAAACACACACTCAGCAATTGCAGGATTCAAACCTCTATCTAACTATGTTATGATACTATAGACGTACACATTAGCACAGCATGCTATATGCTTTTCTGGGTGGTTTCTCTTCTCCTGCTATATTTGTAGGATGCTGACATCATCAGACTTTCCAAAGAGGAATGTACCTCATTTAATGTGTTTTCCCAGTCTCCAAAAAGGGCACTCCTCTCAAAGTAAATCACACACATATACACACACCCCCACTGTCCGCAGGATTTAAACCCCTACTTAACTATGTTATGATACTAGAGACATACGCATTAACACAGCGCGCTATATGCTTTGTTGGGTAGCTTCGCTTCTCCTGCTATATTTGTAGGATGCTGACATCATCAGACTTTCCAACGAGGAATGTACCTCTTTTAATGTGTTTTCCCAGTCTCCAAAAAGGGAACTCTTTTCAAAGGAAATTACACACATACCTTCACACACACACACACTGTCAGCATTTGCAGGATTCAAACCCCTACCTAACTATTTTATGATACTAGAGACATACGTATTAACACGATGCGCTATATGTTTTGGTGGGTGGCTTTTCTTCTCCTGCTATATTTGTAGGATGCTGACATCATCAGACTTTCCAAAGAGCAATGTACCTCTTTTAATGTGTTTTCCCAGTCTCCAAGAAGAGAGCTCCTCTCACAGGAAATCACACACACTGCCCCCCCCACACACTGTCAGCATTAGCAGGATTCAAACCCCTACCTAACTACGTTATGATACAAAAGACGCACTCACTAACACAGCACGCTACATGCTTTATTGGGCAATTTTTATTCTCCTGCTATATTTGTAGGATTCTGACATCATCAGACTGGACATGGTAATGTGTGTACACTTTGTTTTATGCAATCCCAGGAATGAGCCATGTGGGTCGGCAGGTGTCAACAGCTTGAACAGGACTCCATAATTCTTACCTTGTGTGATTTATCTGTGGACACATTGACATTCCTTCATATGTCAACACATATTTATGCACAGATTGTTGGTTTTTTGGATACGACATGTGTCAGGGGTGTTGATAAAGGGCTATTCAAAGTCTATGTGGGACATGTGTAGCTCTGTTCAGTGATGTATGTCCTGGGTGTCTACCTTGCAAACAGTCTAGCATGTTTGGGAACCATGATCTGCACATGAACATACCACAGTTGGTAGGGTTGTGTGTTTGTCAGCTTCCAATAGCTCTGTGTATGACTTCAACCATGATGGACTCCATGGCCTTGCAGATCAAACTTCATAGGCTTACTGGACTATACTTCCTATGGTGTGTTGTACACCTACACTTGTGGGGAGTGCCATATGTTGCTGTAACACATTCAATGGTTCCAGATCCTGTGGAGAGGCTGAGGCTCAACAGACTGTTCAGGTGCAGGGTCTGTTCGTTCTGTAGTTCATGCATGACACATATTGGGAAACAATGTAATCCAACTGCTGCCATTCTTTTGGCTTTGGGGGGAGCTGTTCAGCCATTCTACATGTGATATCTCCTGGTATAATGACTGGGACTATCGTCAGTGGGAGGTGGGTATGTCTATATGGGCCTGTCTGACAGGATGTCAGCATTGTCAGTCAGGTACAGTTGGCCCTGACTCAGGACATATATGAGTGTACATTGCTATTTATGACATAGCTGAAGGAGGTGTCATGATTCAGTCTGGAATCCTTCTCAGCTACTCTTTACAAAACACCAACAAACCTGAGCACTAATCCCTGTTATACTCTTTTACACACTTAACACCCTACTGATCCTTTGCGATCAAGCTACGGAGTATGTCATCATAATATCCTGGCATGTCCAGGGGTAGGTTTCGTGTGTACTCTCCAGTCCATCTAGTAAATATTGTGGTTTTGACACAATGTCACATCTGCCTCATGTACACAGACAACCCTCTCCTCCTCCCAAAAAACTCAGATATATGTGAGAGATGCAACAATATTGACATACAGGAGGCTGAGCTCTCTCGACCCATGACTGGCATAGTCTATCAGGTGGTGAAGGTAACCACACACACCACATATTAGTCTCACATAAACCTATAGTGACAGCAATCAAACCACATTATCACACATAAACATACTCGGAGGCTCTACATAAACTCTGCCTAAGCAGCAGAGACCTCCAAAGCAGGCACACAAACAACTGCTACCCCACTACAATACCCACATATCACATAGTTCACAATGTCAGTGTGCCACACAGTCACTGCCCTTCGGGCTAAACAACACACCTAATACACTTGTAATAGGTGACACTTATTGTCAGACACACTGACGTCTCACTCACCAGGCCAAACAAGGGAATAGTCACTTTGAGCTGTCTCTCTGGTGGCAGGATCCACAACATAACACATGCACTCAGGTCACTCCAAAGCAAGTACAGGACTGGCTCCATCATTGTCCATGCTGGTGCATACACCCTCAGATGTTCCTCCCTGGACCACATGACATGATATATAGAGGAACTCTCTGATCATGTAGCCCAGGCCAGTATGACCCTTACCTTGTCTAGCATCTTACACTCACCAAGTATGATGTCACAGTATACCAACAAACTGATCACGTTTAACAGTTGGCTAACATATTGGTGTCATTCACAGGGGATACAGTGTCTGTCAGCCTGGGGTGACATGCTTGGCATGCCACGTAGCTTCCCTATGGACAACTTGCACCTGTCACCCTTGGACTTTTGAATACTGGCTAAGGAACTTGCTACCACCATACTGCCTTTTTTAAGTGGGGCTCAAAAGACAAACCCACCTCCATAGACATTACAGAGTACATGACACCGAGGGTAATGCTGCTCAACACCAGATGTGTTACCCTCAAATTGCGACCACTCAGGAGTCTCCTCAGTATGGACAACAGCGATATCTGTGCACTAACAGACACCTGGTTCAGGCTCCCAAATGCACACCAGCACTACCAGGTTATATTTCATTCCATGATTTCTGACCACAAAACTCGGAATGGCCAACACAAATAGGGGGAGTATCCATATACATCACAGATACACATACCTCCGGGTTGGTAGCACTGCACAAAGCATCACAGACCATACATATGCACCTAACATTGTGCAAATCTGCCTTTTGGTTTGTTGCCTGCTACAGACCACCCTCCCAAACTCATGAACCACACTCGGCTTTCCTGGGAACACTGGACAATATGAAGGTCTCCCCAAGCACCATTATATTGGGTGACTTCAAATACCCACACATTGACTGGGGATAGTACTCAGGCCCCAACACCCTCGCCCAACAGTTGCTACTATTTATAAACTCATATGCTATGGCACAACCAGTCACCACACCCACAAGAGGGGACGACATATTGAACATGATCATCACTAACATGGGGACTCTATGTTCCACACCTGAGATATACCCCTCATTGGTAAGGTCAGAACATACAATTATCTCACTGGACATCCATATCCCGTCCCCACACCCATCCTGGGTAATCTTGGTGAACTTCTCAAAAGCAAATGTCACACTTCTCCAAACCAAGTTGGTATCCTTCAGAGACCCTGGGACAGTGGTAAGTATGGCTCTGACTGCTAAATCCTTTACATACACATTCTATGGACACCTAGTGGACTGCATGGATCGTGCTATCCCAAATAACAACTGGACTCACTCCTCTAATGGCAGGGGACCTGTCTGGTAGACCCTGGCCATTAATAAGCTATACAACGAAAGGAGGATGCTACTACATGATAGAGTACAATCCAAGATAGGGAAGGCATCTGTGATCTGTACTAGCAGACAGCTACAATCACTCATGTATTTATGTCAGGCCTGCTTCTAACGGACAATTGCACCAGACACGTAGGACACACACAAGGTCTTCTTCAGTTAATTCAGGTACCTGGGTGGACATTCACTGATATGCTGTGAGTTACTGCATACTGACTAAACATACCCTGAACCCACTGACATTGCCAACATCCTGGCAATTAGGTTCAGTGCAGATGTCTCCCCCCCATCCCCCCTAAGGAGCTACTGTCCATCGCAACAGAGTGTAACCTCCTTGACATCACAAATAAACAGGTGAGTGCTTCCCTCCCCACAGCGGACAACACAGCATCAATGGGACCAGACGGTGTCCTGGCCTGCGTCTTACACGGGCTTCATGACAGACGTAACCCTCACATTATGTCACTGTTCAATATCAGAGTTACTGCAGGATATGTACCCACAGAATGGCATACAGTGATAGTAGTCCCACTCCACAGAGTTGCTGCCACAACGGACCACAGACAATATCAGCCTATAAGGCTAACTAGCCTGTTCTGCAAAGCTATGTAGCATACTGTAATGGGACTCATGCACATAGACATCAGGAACCTACAGACACTGGGTCCTACACATTTCAGTGTTGTTGTGGGCAGATCTTGCCTCCTGGACCTGTTCACATTTTTTAAACAGTTACCAGGTCCATCGGTGTAGGGACGGTTACAATCTGGAGTGAGTGGAGCCTCTGGGATAAGAATCTGTCCCTTCAGCATGTTCTATTAACATCTGTGCTGAGGTATATGCCCCTGGACCTTGCACAACCCTTCGACACAATACCTCACTTGGCCATTATGCATAGGCTCACCGGCATCGATATCGACACATATCTCACACGATGGATTGCTACCTGGATCAGGGATAGCACCCACATGCTCAGTATTGCAGGTGCCATGTCTGACTATACACCAGTTACACATGGCATCACACAAGGCTCAGTCCTGGGACCTCTCTTGTTCAGTATATATTTGTGTGACGTACGGCTAACACAGGAGGAATATGGCTGACCATGTTCACAGATGACTGCAAACTGGGTGCCATAATAAACTCTCCAGCTGGCACATGCATACTCAAACGGGGTCTCACAGAGATAGGATGACTGGTGCCTGAGCCATGGCCTACAGCTAAATGCCATTAGTTGCATAGTCATCCCCTTTGGAAATAACAACATGCCCACACATTACCACATAGGTAGTAATCCATTACATACGGTAGTAGTTGTTAGGGGTTTGGGGACATGACTTGTTTGTACTCTCTCCTTTGACAATCACGTTGCCAAAGTGGTTAGACAGAACTTCTATATAGCCCACCTTATCCCATATGGTTTCACATGTTGATCAAGTGAGGTCATTGTGCCCCTATACTCATCACAACCATGCTTGGTTACAATGCCACATTTGGGATGTACCTTACCCGACACCTGCAGCAACTGTAATGGCCACAAGTGTTCCTCAAGAAGCAGATGTAGGAACTCACACGGATGCCCTGCACAGTTCAGATACAGTAACTCCAGCTCTACTCAGTCGCTTACCACCTACACGGATGTGTTGTGTGCCTGTAGTTTAAGGAAATATCTGACCCAGATTTAATGGACATGCTCCACCTCAGGATATCCGACTCCCTTAGAGCTACACACTCCAGGGACATATACTTCAGCACAGATGTTAATAGGACATGCTGAAGGGACAGATTCTTATCCCAGAGGCTCCACTCACTCCGGATTGTAATCCCAGTTTTGCATGGGCAGAGCCACCCACTGACCACCTACAGGAGACATCTTGACAAGTGGATGGGTGATCGTATGTTTACCCATGGGATATCTTCTGGGTCCCTGCTAGACAGAGGCACAATACACTAAATATAAATGGGCTATCTTGTGTGACCTACTATTCACAGGCACAGTGTTCTACTTTGACAGGGTTGCGAAAGCCAAACACACTCTGGCTAGGCTTGTACATGCCGTAGGGCAGATAGGCTAGTATCAACCTCTGAACCTATGCTAGTGTTCAGGATGCACAATGTTTATTGCTGATACTGTTTGCAGGTTTTATCGTCTTTGCTTTCCCACTTTCTATGAACAGCTTAGGTATCTGCAGAACATATTTGATTATGACAGGGTTCCACTATATTATATACGTGTCTGTTGTCATATAACTGTGTGCACAGGGCAGATTGCTGGATAGTGAGAGGTTCCTGGGTTAACACATGCAACTGCCTTATATGTGTGGCCCACTGCTGTACTCCGACATGGTGAGCATGCCCAGTTCAGACTGTCAGTGCTCTGTTGCCTGACATTTGTCTCATTTATTCAAGTGTGTGAGCATGTCCAGTGTGACCTTTCAGTATGTTGCTGTCTGAGGTACACTACATCTGTTGATGTATGTGTACATGTCCAATATTAACATTTCTACTGTGTGTTGAAAGTCAGGTTCTATTCTTACTGCGGGACTCACCTTTGTGTCATAACTCGACAGGGATTATGCTGTGCCTGCAGGGTTTCCATGGAATACTTAGCATAGACTTATTAACATTTCTTCATACAAGCGGATCACTGCAATACTGTCATGGCTTAGTGGTTTAGTACTGTGACTATAGTGCACAGTATTCTGGGTTCGAGGCCCGTCACTGCTTTATATTTTCATACTGAGCAGACCAGACTGCTTAAGGGCCAGTAGAGCAAATATGAGCATGTTGCCTTTTGTTCAGCTATGCCCTACTTAGGTTCATAGGTTCATAGGTTCATACTAGGCTATCTGCCCTAAGGCATTTACAAGCCTAGCCAGAGTGTGTTTGGCTTTCGCCACCCTCTGAACTGATTTTACTGTGCCCTTTTTAAGGTTAGTTTACTGTGCCTCTGTCTAGTAGTGACACTGAAGTAATCCCCGTTTTAAACCTATGATCTCCCATCCACTCGTCAAGATTTCCCTTGAAGAGAGTCAGTGAGGGGATCTGCCTAACATGGACTGGGATTCTATTCCAGAGCGAAGGGAGCCTCTGGGTTAGGAATCTGTCCCTCCAGCATGTCCAATTTATTTCTGTGCTCAGGTTCAAGTCCCTCGAGTGCATACCTCTACGGGATTTGGATTTTCTGAGGTGGAGCATGCTCATTAATTCCGGGTTGGCCATGGCTTTATACGTCAGGCATAGATCGCCTCTAAGTAGGCAGTATGCAACTGAGTAGAGCTGTAGTTTCTTTAACGAGCAGCATATGGCATCTATTTGAGTCCCATGATCCTCTTTGTGAGGTACTTTTGGGGTCTTTCTAGTTGCTGCAGGTGTCGGGTAAGGTACACCCCAAATGGGGCATTGTATTCAATTATGGGCCTGATGAGGGATGCATAAAGGGGCACAATGACCTCCCTCGATGTAGATGTGAATCCTTTCATGATAAGGTGGGCTATATAGAAGGTCTTTCTAACCACTTTGGCAATGTGGTAGTCAAAGGGGAAATTACTGTCAACTTGGGTCCCCAGGTCCCTAATTACTTCTTCCATACTTAATGGATTCCCACCTATGTGATAATTTGTGGGCACTTTGTTTTTGCCAAAGGGTATGACTATACACTTTTTAGCGTTTAGCTTTAGGCCATGGCTCTGGCACCTGTTATCCGTCTCTATTTGACCCTTTTGGAGTATGCTTGTGTCAGTTGGAGAGTCAATTATGGTGCCCAGTTTGCAGTCATCTGCAAACCTGGTCATCCACAGTCCTCCCGTGTTAGCCTGAACCTCCAAAAAATATATGCCGAACACGAGAGGTCCCAGAACTGAGCCTTGTGGGACACCACTTGTAACTGGTTTAGAGTCTGACATGGCTCCAGCAATTCTGACTATGTGGGTTCTGTCCTTGAGCCAGTTTGCAACCCATCTTATGACATGGGGTTTATATTTAAGCTGGAGAGCTTATCTATGATGCCCGAGTGGGGTATTGTGTCGAAGGCTTTTGTGAGGTCCAGGTAGGCTGTGTGGACTACCTTCCACTCATCAATGGCCTTGGTGACTGTTTCAAAGAAATCGACCAGGTTTAAGAGGCAGGATCTGCCCTTAACAAAGCCAAATTGGGTAGGAAACAGTGTATGTAGGTCCCCAATGTCTTTGTTTATGAGTTCCATGATAATCCTCTCCATAGCTTTGCAGACCGGGCTAGTCAGGCTTATGGGGCGATAGTTTCCAGAGTCCATAGAGGCACCACCTTTGTAGAGTGGGACCACTGTTGCTGTACACCATTCTTTGGGTACATATCCTGTAGTAAGGCTGAGATTGAACATCAGCTTTATGTGGGGGTTTAGCTCTTCTTGGAGTTCATGTAGAACACAGCCCGGGTCACCATCTGGTCCCATTGATGCTGTGATTTTTGCTTTGGAGAGGGCAGCTCTCATCTGAGCATCTGAGATGTCAGGGAGGCAGCACTCTGCTGGGATAGATATTTGCTCTTTGGGGGGGGGGTTTGCTCTGAACCTGTCTTCCAGGATGTTGGCAATGTCTGTGAGTTCAGTGTATTTTCTTCATTTTGGACCAACTCTGAGCATATCTGGGAGTTGCCACCCAGGTTCCTAACATAACTAAAGAAGGCCTTGTGATTATCTTTAGTGTCCTGTGCAATTTTTCTCTCGAAACTGGCCTTGGATGATTTTCTGAGGGATCGTAGTTTTTTGCTAGTTCTGATCAGAGATGCGTTCCCTTTTAGGGATTTTGCTATATCATGTAGTAGCATCCTCTTTCTGTTGCACAGCTTATTTATGGCTGGGGTCCACCAGGCAGGATGCCTGCCTTTGGATGATTGGGTCTTGGTTTTGTTTGGGATACCATGATCCATGCATTCCTGAAGGTGTCTATAGAATGTGTTTATAAAGAATTCTGCAGTTTGAGCCGTACTTTCCACTGGCCCAGGGGCCTTGAAGGATTCCACCTCGGTTTTGAGAAGTGTGACATTAGCTTTTGAGAAGTTTTCCACTGTGGTTTTCTGGGCTGTGGGTGGGATCGGGATGTGGATATCCAGTGGAATTGATTTATGGTCCTATCTTACCAATGAGGGGAATACCTCTGGTATGGAGCATAGAGTCCCCATGTTGGTGATGACCAGGTCCAGTATGTTATCCCCTCTTGTGGGGGTGGTGACTAGTTGTTACATAGCATTTGAGTTTATAAATTCTAGGAACCTTTGGGCTAGGGTGTTGGGGCTTGAGTACTGCTCCCAGTCAATGTTTGGGTAGTTGAAGTCACCCAATATAATGGTGTTTGGAGAGACCTTCATATACTTAGACCCAGCTTGTCCAACATTGCTCAGTATTAACCAACATTGCTGGACGTTGCCCAGTATTACTCAACATTGACCACAGTTGTGCTAGTTGGTGTGTGTGATTTTCTTTACATATACTACATGTTGGTAAATGCTGTTTAGCACTGCTTTATATTGCTTAACACATGGCAATCATGCCTCAGGTGGTGCTGCAGGGCTGGCTATGTCGGATGCACATACTACACTCCCTATACATGTTTGGAAGCAGGTGGTGTCAACTTAGGCATCCCTTTTACTATATGTGCGAGTCAGAGAGAGGTATCATTTCCAGCGTTCCTACTGAGCCAGTGTATGTGCTATACGTTGCCTCTTTGCCAAGGCCAAAGCATACTGGGCACGCCTCCTTCTGCCTACTGGGGCAGGCTCAGGTTGTTCCTCCTCTGAGTCACGCTCTGCCTGTGATGGCCTTGGCAATGGTGGGGGGCTGTTTAGCCCAGGCCTATGCTGGTCCTGCTGCAGCTGTTTTCGCAGGATCATATTATGTAGCATAGCACATACCATGACAATTTGGGTACATGTAGTTGGTGAGTACTGCAAGGCTCCACCATATGTGTCCAGGCACCGGAACCGTGACTTGAGCAGCCCAAACACACGCTTGATTATATTTCGTGTTTGTGCGTGTGCCTCATTATGGTGTTCCTGTTCAGGTGTGTGTGCATTTCTGATGGGTGTCATCAGCCACGGTTCCAGTGCATAGCCAGCATCCCCCACTAGGTGACCATGTGGGATGTCCCCATTGACAAATGTTTGGTACAGCTGCGTCAGATGCCAGATATGGGAATCATGGTAGCTTCCAGGGCAGCCAGCACACAAACATTTAGTATTAAGCCCTGGGCATCACACACAACCTGGCTGTTGATGGAGGGGAAGCCCTTGCGGTTGGAGTAGACCCTACCCCGCTCACTGGCTGGTGCTTTGATGCATATGTGCGTGCAGTCTATTGCACCCACTACCTCAGGGTATGCCACTACTTGCTGGAAGAGATGCATATTGCTGGCCAATTCCTCATGGGAATTGGGGAAATATACATGATCACTGACATGTGTTGACATGGCATCCAGGAACTGGTGCAGTACCCTGGATGCTGATGCCTGTGATATCCCCATCATATCACCAGTTGGTCTCTGGAAGGTACCTGTTGCTAATATTCTTAAGCCAGCACATACCTTGGTTTCCACTGGAATGGGTTCCCCTCTGTTGGTTCTGTGTGTGAGGCATGGCCTGCACAGCTCAACAATTTGCTGCAAGAGGTCTCTGTCCACTCTATAGTGCTCCACTATCTCCAGCTCATGTAGCCCCTGGTAGGTTACCCTGGGCCCATACACTTTTCTCCGTCTCCTCACTGTGAGTTGTCCAGCAGCATTCGCATTATCACCACCCTCAGCATGTTACATATGTTGCCTTATAACAGCAATGGCAGTCCCTAACATTTTTTGTCTCAGTAAAGCTTTTTCAGTTTTCACTTCTATTAGCTTACTGCAGTGTTGCAGTGACTCTTGAGAGAAACATAATGGACTGTTGTTTGTAGAGTTTTAAGTGCTGGGCTGGGCCGGGCTAGTGTACTGCCTGTGTAATTGCCTGATTCTGATTGTTTTCACCTGTTAGCTCTGCTAATACTCCCTGGTAACTTCCTACTATTTGGTGTGCTTCCTTTTCCCTTTCTGTTTCTTCAGGGGGCAGCGCCGCGCACACAAGCGCAAACATGCGAACACCAGCTCACATGCGTGCACACATGCTTACACAGACTAAAACTTGCTTATTCTTGTTAAAATGAGTGCACACCAGTGCAAACACACTTACAACTGTTTACACAGCCTTACATATGCTTACTCCAGCTTACACCGGCGCACACACGCTAACACGAGCGCACACTGTCTTAGGTTTACTGGCGCGCACACGCGCGCATACACGCTCAGCAAGACATTTTGGTGTTATCCACAGCATACACCTTCAATTTCTTTACTTTACCTAGCCTACCTGTTGACACACCTCTTTCAATGATATGTAAGTGTCACCTGACACATGCCACTCAGCTCCTATGAGCTTCACTTCTTTCATACATGCCCCCCTCATGCTGTCACCTATCTTCTACTCTGTTACTCCCCTTATCCTATTCCTACACTCCACTGACTGTGCTCATTTGCTATGTAAACTTGCGATTCACTATCCTAACCCTCATTTGCATAGGATTGCCTACTAATGCTTGGTTACATCTCTTAGACTGAGCTTCCCCCCTTAGCAACCTCTACTCGGTGGCCATGTTGTCTTCAGCCTTCCATTCGCTTGCATTGTAAATTCATATCAGCAATAAAATCCACATTTGTGGATCTTAATTATTGATTTTCTGGTTTTTAGGGTGCAGCGCATTTGCGCGGCGCTGCGCTATGCTTAAACCCCCGAGATCAGGATGAAAAAAAAAAGTTATTTTATTTTTATTTTGCATCACTTCACGTTGCCAATGGCCATATTTTTGGCCATTGGCATGCTTCCTCCTATAAATGCATCCTTTTTTTGGAGCTGTCACAGCTCCGTTTTGCTATTTGCAGAACTGTACTCAGTTGTCAACTGAGTACATTTCTGCAAATAACACTATTCCTACTCGGACAGGTTCGGGTTTCCTGGATCACAAATTTACCTCATTTGCATAGCTTTCGCCTGCAATTGAGGTAATTTGCATATCCAAGCCCTGTCCATGTAGGACTAGTTTTGAGAGCTCTGTTACACGCCCCTACCGGCTGTTCCTGGATCGCTCGGCGGACATGTTGGCTGCATGGAGTATTACTCTACTCTTAGACTCCGTGCAAGCCTTCGTGAATCCGGCCCACAGTCTAAAAACAAGAATCAATAATATCCCAATATACTAAAATCATCCTAGGCAGAGACATTCACTCTAAGCCTGGCCCCACCTATCACAACCACCATCAAGACAATTCTCTTCTAAACACTACTCTAACACCACAGTGACCAAACTCCAGTCTGATAGTTTTTGCTGTGGCATTGCTTTAATATTTTTCAGCAACTACCATATTTCCCCCTATTACTTTCCTGAAAATAAACAAATATAAACACATATGTATTACTGCCTTTACATCTCTTCTGATGACAATATAGCTAGCTAAACTGGAAGATACCCTATACTGGATATCCATAATAATTCCACAAGAAAAAAATACTACTAGGTGATGTCAATATCAATTGGTTGGACATAACATCTAACTCTCTTATATCTAGCATAAACATATGGTTTCACACAACCTATTAAGTGCCCATATATCATAGCAAGGCATCAGATTTCTTATTAGACTGGATCCTCGTATCATACCCTAACAAACTCACCACCACAGGTACAATGTCAGACTCTCTCAGTGACCATCTCCCAAACTATGCAACCAGACATCTCACACATCCACTTGAGCAGTGTGTGTGTTTATAAAACAACACACAACCTGCTCAAGTTTAACCCAGAAATATTTATCACTACCCTATCATATGTTAATTGGAACATCCTAAAATCTTCCCCTTAGATGATGCTGTAAATGAAATCAATACAACTTTCCTAAATATCCTAAATAGTCTTGTACTTCCCTGAAGGAAGAGAGCAAAAACAAATAATGCAATTTGGCTGCCCAAAAAGAGTAGCATGCTAATGCAGGATAGAGAAAAAGCATGGAAAGAATGTCAAAAATAAAAAAATACCACAGTATCTCAAAAACTTCAGAATGACCTGAAGACAAAAATGATATAGTAACAACATTCAGAACAATAGTAAACACTACCTTAAAAAAATCTTGTCAGCCATTAAATAACTCTTACATACCAGCCAAAAATTCAACCCTAACCCCACTTCCACCATGCAAAACTGCAAGAGAATTCAACTCTTATTTCATAGCTTGAATAACATCCCTAACCAAGGATTCTCCAACATCTGATTCCAAACCTGCTCAACATCTATGTATTACCACATTCACTTTCACCCTCAAACTTGTGCCCACATTTTAAATAAAACTACTCTTAAACAAACAAACTATACTCTACTTCAGCTGATGATCTTTCAAGCAAGTAACTTAAAATTGCCACTGATAGCTTTGCATATCCTATCTCCATCCTAACAAAAGAGATCAATCCAGTGATTCTACATTCCCTTTCTCTGGAAAAAATCACACATTATCCCTCTACACAAAGGAGGAAATTCAACAGACATCACTAACTTTAGACTTGTAGCAATCTTATCCCTTGATGCAAAGTAATTAAACATGTATTCAAAACAATTGCTAAACTATCTCCTGTGGGAAGAACTCCTATCCCCCATAAAACATAACTTCTGTCCTTCCCATAATACTAACATTGGGCTTCTAGCCTATAAAGATATTGTTAGTAAAGCTAGAGATAATGGTAAGCTAATCTTTTTCTTATTTCTAGACTTGTCTAAAGTCTTCAACACAGTTTGACACAGCCAGGTTCAACTTCAAATGTTCTCACTAGACTAATCTCAGCCCACCCTTCTATGATTCAAAAGCTGCTTGCCCAATAAGAATTAGTTAGAAAAATGTCACTCCACTCTCTCTCCATACCTCCCAGCACCACAAGTGTGCCACAAGGCTCTATCCTTGGTCCCCTCCGCTTTAAAATTCACACTAACACCCTCCACACAACAGGCCTTCCAAATACAATACACAGATAAATCCACATTCATATGCACATCTGACAACCTGGCACATCTCCAAAAAATTACTCAGGAAACTTTACCAGACACTGAAACATGGCTTTGTTAATCTCAACTCATACTCACTTTTCAAAAATATTTCTTTCTTTCCCAAATGCCTCTCTCATGTAAAAATAAAATAGAATTCTTTCTCTTAATAATGCAACCATTGAAGTCACTTTTCATAGCAAATTATTAGGGTTGATAAGGGATGATAATCTTAAATTTCACCTATATATACAAAATTGCATAAAAAAACAACAAAAACTAGGCGTGCTTTACAGAGCCAAAAACTTTTTCACCCACACAGGTAAAACTGCACTTGCCACTACTTACCTCCTCCCTTCACTACTTTATGGTGATCCCATCCTTACTAACCTCCAGGCATCACTAAAATTAAAACATGAACAATGCTACAATAAAGTGAATACATTTACAGCAAATAACCATTTCAGAACTCACCACTATATAAAACTAAAAAGCCTAAATTGGTTAGAACTACCCCATCAGCTAACATTTACACAGATTCTTACCATGTATAAAATTATTCAGCATTCATCTGCTTGTCCAATACTAAATATAATTCTACACAACTATGTTCCCAATCGGTCATTATGATCCAATGACCAAAAACTCCTCTCTGTCCAAAAACGTGTTAAATATGATGAGAATGGTCTATACTCATACCATATTCTAAGGTTTGGCACTCCTTAACCATATCCAGCATGTCAATACCCTACCTCCCATCCTTTAAAACTGATCTGAAAGACTTCTTAACCAAAATCTGGCTGTGTTCTTGTTCACCCCCGGATAAACTATATCCCTAAATGTGAACAAGTAATTATTAATACCTTATATATCCTTACTCTACCTTCTTCACTCATTTCCTTTCTTCATTCATTTTATGTCCCCTGATGTTCTTTCTAAATATGCCATAACACGTTTTTTTTAATATGCCATAATGCATTTTATTCTCTCACTTCATATTACAGTTCTTGTTTGTATTATATTAACTTACCTCTAATTTATCTACAAAATGGCTAAAATTTCTCTGAATATTATTTTAGCATTATCATACAAGTATCTATTCTTAACCAATGTTTTTATATTATGTTTAATTTGGTATAATTATTTTAAACGTAAAATGTTTTTGTATTATTTTTGAAGATTATAAAATTATTGATCTTAAAATGTTTTTATAATACTTTGGTAGTTTTCTCCTTAGGCCGCATCTGAAAATGTTTACCTACCAAGTTGGACTTTCCCAGCAATCAAATATCAATAAATAAAAAAAATGAAATGTCCAGGAAAGGCAGTTAGACCAGCACTTACCTATTAATGTATAAACACATGGAATTCTGAATCAAGATGACTCTCTAGAGGAAGATGCCTTGGGTACAGAATGTGTTAATGGTCAGATAATGTGAGACTGGGAAAAACATACAAATCATTTTCAAAACAAGATGGTACTTGTGAGATGGCAAGAATTCAAGACAATGCGAGATCCAATCCTGTGAAGCTTTGAAAATTAATCAGTTATCGAGTATATAAAGTTGCTGTTAAAATCAAGATCATTCTATTTGTATCCTTGTGCATGTATTTTCATGTATGTCACTATTGTCAAAGTATCAGCTAATAAATGGAAAATATATTTATTTATTATTATTTTATTTGACATTTCTTTACTGAGATTGTCCGACTGGACAGCTGGTTTCCATTTTCACTGGAGGCCCGGAGAGAAAAGCTCCACAAGTACAATAGTTAATGCATTCAGTGTAAACATTAACAAGTTACAGAAGAATTGTTAACACTGTAATACAAGGTGTAACAATGTTTCAAGGAGAACTAGAACACATGAGATACATGACTAGTAGCTAAGTAGAGCATAAGGCAACAATAGAAGAATATGAGTAAGCTATTTACATATTTACATATTTACAAGCAGCATTCATGAGAATTTAAAAGGAGTGACCATGTTGAGCATGTCACAAATGATAAGTGGCTGAAGGAAGCAGTATTGCTGCTGCATAGTGAGGGTTTAAGCCGGGGCATTGCAGTTACATAGTCAGTTGGTGAGAAGGTGTGGTTTCAGTAGTTTCTTGAAAGTGGAAATATTATTTTGTAATCTAATATCAGGAGGAAGACTATTCCATGTGTTAGCAACTTCGTTAGGGAAGAAGGATTCAACGGCACTATTTTTGCATTGGGTTTTTTCAATCAGGGCTTTA